>NC_136268.1:116608138-116958138 GCF_964187855.1 Myxine glutinosa | reverse complement strand
CCCCTCATTATCTCCAATAATCATCACTCACTCTCCAGGTTCCACTCTCACGACCACATCAAAACACCTAACCACAATACAAAAACATACGCCACCCACAAGACACTGTGGCTCCCATTCCATCCCCTCACCGGCCATGTCATCACTCTCACCCGCCTCCCAACTCCAAATTACATGTCCCCAATTTCCAAAGCAAGTCCTGAAGCCTGGGACAGTACTCCTCAAAACACTCACCTCAAGTGCAGGTAGTTGCAGGTTGGTCAGGTTCAAGAGTGTCATCCACCCATACAATTCCCAAAATTTTACATTGGGCCTACCAAATACTTCCAAATTTCTCTTTTGTCCCCACTACACTGGCAGGTATGTGGATCCGCATCCAACGGTGATCATCGCTACACAACTACCTATGGCCACGACAGCTCTGCACCTCTACCGTGCAAGGGTCACCGGGACAAGGTGAGCAGTCAAAACGCCAACATGGCCCATGAGTGTCCATAAGGGTGCGACCCACCATCCATCCTTCGGCCCCCCTGCGAGGAACACAGCTGCAGCAGCCCCAGCTGGCCAACGTGGTGAGCACTTGCTGCCACAACACACACTACCGCACACACAACCTCGGCCCTGGGGGGCACGGTCGCAGTGCGTGGCATCCCTACAGCCACGTCCCCTGCACCTCCCCATCATCCCCCAGTCCCACTAACTGCAGCCTCCCAGTGCTCACCCACACTTGACCACACCAAGGTCCAGTCAACAGCCATGCTCCACCAGGAGACCCACCCAGAAGACATGGTCCACACACCTCGGACACGCACAGCACCACGTTGACCCTCAGGCTACACAACTACATCCCCATCATCCCGCGTCCCAAATATCAGCACAGTTGCCCCCGCAACCAGTTGAAAGCTGTGCCTTGCTACCCTATTAATTTCATCACAGCCTCCAACACTTTGGTCTACACACCTGGATCAATAATGGCGTCACTGTACAGTGTCCACCATGGCATTTCAAAATCCACCCTTAAATTTCCATCTAACCCACAGATTACCCATGCCAACCATTTGTCACATTTCACTAACCTCACCAAAGAAGGATGCTTTGCCATACACATGCCAGCCGAGCATGGCCCATATGCTCGGCTCGTTACACATCTCCCGATTCACATCCCTATGGCTCTCTTCCCAACCCGAGAGTCCATAAATCATAACGGAGCATCTGTGGAAGGTCACTCACACCATCACGTTCCACAGATGCCCCAATGGTTGTCCGGCAGGCTATCTCCATCCCTGTCCATTCGGTTTGACCCGCGTCCATAGACCAACCACCATGCCAGGTCACCACATGCTGGTTGTCCCAGAGTCCCTGGAGGAGAGTGCCAGGCCGCATGCCCGGGTGGTCACCACATCAGTCCCAAGTTGGCCGTCCGCAGTGCCACCACCAAAGCGCGACCCACAACACCTCCCCCTAGTGGTCCTCAATATTTGCCATCCCAGGCTTGAGAAACCACCTCGGACCTCCCTGGAGGTCTTAACCCCCACCAGGGTCCGGTGACCCTGCAGGCCCGAGCCGCCGGCTCGGACGGCGCCCCGACGGACAAGGGACACCACACTCCACCAGACCCCCCGTGGGACCCAGGTCGTACCTCGACACCCAAGGCTGGACCCCACGTCCAAATCTCGCCATCACAGCCCCCCAGCTGGCCGGCATACCCAAATTTTGAAAGGGGCAACTTTTGCCCGAGGCCATCACCCATGACCTCTCCATATCCAGATCCCGCAGCCCGGGGACCAATCCAAACCATGGCTGCTCCAAATCAAGTTCCCATTGTAATTTTATTTTAAATTTTATTTTACAAATTTTCATTCCCACTGCCAAACCGCAGCTGCAGGGAACAACCTCTACCACCGGTTGTTCTGCCCCTCCCTGCAGTTGATCCAAATTCCCTACAGGGACCAAATCTCCAGAAGCTCTATCTCCCGATCTTCCAAGATCCAAATCCAGCCCGGAGCCAACACACTCCCCCAACTGGTTGTCCAATTTTGGAGCCTCTGTTTCCAAATAGCAGTGTACAATGAGCGTCCCCTCGGTCATTCCAACCACCTCCTCGGACCAACTCACCTCATCTCCCAGGCTCCTTTGGGCCTGAACAAGCTCTACCTCCATGGGACTGTCACAGGTCTCCAGCCGCTGGATCAAATCATCCTCATCCTCATCATTTCCACAAATCATTCCTGGCCCCGCCAGGCTTTGATCACTATCCCCAATAAATACCTGGTCCGGCTCCATTGCACGGACCCCCAAAAACTCTACCCCCTCTTGCTCCGCACCACCGCCCTGGTGCTGCACAATTCCAAATTCATCCCCCGGTTGGGGTGTTGTGACATCCACACGGTCCCGATAAACAACCAGGCCCCCATTTGCTTTATCAATTCGAGCATTTGTGGCACCAATCTGACCCTCCAACTTTTCCCCCATTTGGACAGCCTGCGTCACGCCCTCCTCTATTTTTGACATTAATTCCTCCCGTTTCAATTCAATTTCCACCCCTATGGCTTTTTCCATCTCCCCCATTTGAGTTTCTACTTTACCCTCAAATTTCCCCAGTCTGTCCGTAATTTGGTTTTGCACTCTCCCTTCTATGCCATCAATTCGTTCCCCCAGCTGCTGTGCCATTTCCCCAATTTTTCCTTCCAATTGTTCATTCCTTTCCTTTATTTCATTCCTCCATTCCTTCCCCTGGGACTCCATTTTATTTTCCATCCCTTCAATTTGTTCCTCCAATCGATCACTCATTCCCTTCATTCCTTCCCTACATTCCTTCCCTTGGGACTCCATTTTTCTTTCCATTCCTTCAATTTTGTCATTCAATTCCCGACTGGCTCGCTCACTCTGTGCATTCATGTCTCCCATCTGCTTTCCCATTTTGTTTTCCAGCCCATCAATTTTAATACTCTGAGCATCCATTAATTCCTTTAAAAATTTCATTAAAGCCTGGTCGTCTCTAGGGGCCGTCCCACTTGTTCCCGGCTCCCCGGTAGGGGAGGGGCATACGTTGGTGCTCGGGACGAGGGAGGTTCCAAGGCTCACCTCTGCATCAAATTCCCCTATTTCCGGCTCACTCCCAACGCTGACGGAGGCCTCGCTACGCACCTCCATTTCGTCGACCTCCGACATCCGCTTTTCGGAAGGTCGTTCCCCGCGCGCGTATTTATTTCAATTCCAAAAACACAATTTAAATTTGACGAAGACGCGATATCGCGCTCCGTATGCCCAATTCATTACTAAATTTCTCCGCCTCGCCTATAAAAATTTTGCGTTCGAACGTCGGGCGCAATGCACGCCCGACCGTGTCGATGTCTCGCCGCGGACAAAAAATTTGTCCGACGGGTTCAAATCCTACACTCCTGACACCACTTGTTACACAACTGTGATTAACACCACAGTTACGGACGGCCGATTTGCGAGACTTTAACTCCCGAGGCGAAAACTCAATGGCGGATTAAAGCTCAGCACAAACGCGCGGAAGGGCAGACGCAGCAAGCTCCGCAGCCCTATCTATTAAAATGAACCACCCAGGAAAACTGCGTTCGGATATATACAGAAAATAATACAAGGATTTATTAATGAAAAGTAATAACAGTGAAAAAGCCCGCCGGTAGTACTAATTAATCGAATAAGCCTAAATTGGGATCCCAGACACAACAGATATCAAACACGATACGAGGGAGGTGAATACGAAAATAACACGTCTTTTTGCTTTATGCAGTGTATTCGCGGGTACGGCCTTATCTCGTCCTTGTCGTCCCCGATCGCACACCACGAGGTCCTTTCGCTCCAAGTTCCACAAGGCCTCGCTCCAAGCACCACGCGTCCGACGCGTGGCCAGCAGCTCCACACGAGGTCGATCTCCACAAGGTCCGTGCACCAAAGGTCCAACGTAAGCTGCACAAAGCAAGCGAACTCCACTTGACTCTCTTTTGGGAGTGCTGGCAGCCAGTTGCCAACTGTTCGGTGCCAACTGTTCAACGAACTGCGCCGAACTCCGTGTGCTGCCGTGGGTCGTGTGTGTGTCGTGTGTGTCACTAAAATCAGTAAAATGGCGTTCGACCGTCGCATATATCTCTCGCCGATGACGTCACATTGGCGCACTCCTCAGCCAATCATAGCCTCCCAACTCGCCGGCTCGCCCAGGCCACGCCCTCTGCGGCATGCTCCACTCTCGCTCACCGACCCCCGCGGTCCTTGCGTTATAACACGTCCCAGGCGAGGCCCGTAGGCCCTGGAGGTGTAAACGGTGGCGGCCCACCGTGGCGGTGGTTTTGGCCTGGTTGTGTCCATTTATTACGAAGTCATTGTCAGGGAAAGGAATTATTTAATGTTGCGCTAAGGACCTAACTAATGTTTATGTGGTTTGCAGTGCCATAATGGACAAAGGTTTGACTACTAGGTGAGACTCACAGGGGCGTTACCTTTAACCCCTCACTATTTAACACTCGAATCTCCAGGTAGATCCACAATCATACATCTTACCCCGACAAACGCCTAAACATCAAGAACTTATTACATGTAGAGTCCCTGTCACGACAGCCGAATACCTACCTATTCAGATCTACCTAGCTCTAGATGTTGCTCTACCAAATTCATAACAATATATATATATATATATATATATATATATATATATATATATATATATATAAAGAAGGTTATCGATGCCTACGAGTCTGGGAAGGGATTTAAAAAGATCTCCAAACAATTTGAAATCAATCATTCGACTGTCCGGAAGATCATCTACAAGTGGAGAAGAATCCAAACAACTGCCAAATTTTTCAGGCCAGGCAGCCCCAGCAAGTTCAGCCTGAGAGCAGACCGCAAGATGCTGAAAGAAGTCTCTAAGAACCTCAGAATGTTATCACGGGACCTACAGGTAGCTCTTGCCACTGTTGATGTCAAAGTGCATGAGTCTACCATGAGAAAGAGGCTGCACAAATTTGATCTACATGGGAGGTGCGCCAGGAGGAAACCTTTGCTGTCCAGAAAGAACATCAGGGCAAGACTAAAGTTTGCCAATGAACACCTAGGCAAAGACCAGCACTTATGAAACAATGTGCTCTGGACAGATGAGTCAAAGGTAGAGCTATTTGGCCACAGTACCAGAAGACATGTTTGGCAAAATCCAAAGACAGCATTTGACCACAAGAACCTGATACCAACTGTAAAGCATGGTGGTGGAAATATTATGGTTTGGGGCAACTTTTCTGCATCAGGGCCTGGACAGCTCACCATCATAGAATCCACTATGAATTCTTCATTGTACCAGAGGGTGCTTGAGGATAAAGTGAGGGCATCTGTCGGAGAGTTGAAGCTCAACCGAAGGTGGACCTTGCAACATGACAATGACCCCAAACATACCAGTAAATCCACCAAGGAGTGGCTGATAAGAAAGAAATGGAGGGTTCTGGAATGGCCAAGTCAAAGCCTGGATCTAAATCCCATCGAGATGTTGTGGGGGATTTGAAATGAGCTGTGCATGCAAGAAACCCCTCAAACATCGCACAGCTGAAATAATTCGGCATGGAGGAGTGGGCAAAAGTTTCCCCCAGTCGATGTCAGAGACTGGTAAACAGTTATAAGAAACGCCTACTTGAGGTTGTTTCCGCCAAAGGGCGCAATAACACCTATTAGAGCCAAGGGTGTACTTACTTTTTCCACACACGAACTTTGCATTTATGTTTATTTAAATTATACAATGGACTACAAAATGTAAATGTTTCATGATATTTGTTATATTTTCTTCCCTTTATCTTTCAATATTGTTGAAATGAAGATCAAATAGCTGTATGTTGAAATATGTTGAAAAAGTCAAAACTTTACATGGGGTGTACTTACTTTTTCATGTGACTGTATATATACGAGGTCTATATATAGAAAATGAAGGCCCGCTTGGAGTTTGCAAAAAAGCACCTAAAGGACTCTCAGACTGTGAGAAACAAGATTCTGTGGGCTTTCATGTGTCTTTCACCGAGTAGAGGCTTCCGTCTGGCCACTCTGCCATAAAGCCCAGATCGGTGGAGTGTTCCAGTGATGGTTGTCCTTCTGGAAGTTTCTCCCATCTCCACACAGGATCTCTGGAGCTCAGCCAGAGTGACCATTGGGTTCTTGGTCACCTCTCTTTCCAAGGCCCTTTTCCCCCGATTGCTCAGTTTGGCCGGGCGGCCATCTCTAGGAAGAGTCCTGGTTGTTCCAAACTTCTTCCATTTAAGAATTATGGAGCCCACTGTGCTCTTGGGAACCTTTAATGCAGCAGAAATTTTTTTGTAGGCTTCCCCAAATCTGTGCCTCGACACAATCCTGTCTCTGAGCTCTGCAGGCAATCAATCTCTGATTGCACTTTCTTGTTCTTCATAGTCCCTTTTACTCTTATAGACCTCTTGAGAGCCTTTTGACATCTTAGGCTCCTTAAGATGCTTTAGACCCTTCAAACCCCTGAGACCGTTTAGAACTCTAAGACCCTTTAGAACCTGAAGTCCTTTAAGATGCCAAACACCATTAAGACGCTTTAATACAATTTAGAACCTTGATGTCAGGTCAGTCTTTTGGGACTGCCACTGGTAACATGTAACCCAGTGCTACCTGCCGCATGGTCTGGTTGTCGGCGACTAAACCGACACCCCTCACTGACTTTGACATCCGCCAGGTCCAAAAACAACACCTGGCAAAGGGTGAATGAGCTGCCGTCAGGAACCAACGACCATCCAGTAAGGAGATGGTGTCTCCTAAAAAACACCCATCCGGTTTGGACTGGTTCAAGTCATACCAAAGACTTTTAAAATGATGTGTGTTGCTTCCTTGCTTGAAAAGGTTCGAGTACGGACAATCACCACCCATCAGTTCAGCTCTAATTATGAACCTCAGCCATATATTAAAAAATAAATAAAAAAGAACCCCAGGACCCCTAAGACTCTCTTTATCACCCATTGCAGCCCAACTACGAACGACCTCCCTATATTGGGAGGTTATTGTCTGTTCTACTTTGTGTTTATATAATTTTAAAATTATTTTTACATTTTTCATTGATTTTTTTTTTTTTTTCAATGACAGAATTTTTTCATTGATTTTATAATATTCTATTCATTTCTCTTAATATCAGAAACTCTTTGTTGAGATATGCTGAAGTCCTCTACGATCCTTGTTCCAGCCAAGTTTCTATATTATTAGTCCCCTACCGGTGTACACCGGAGGGGACTATAGGTTTGCACTCCGTCCCTCCGTCTGTCAGTCCGTCAGTCTGTCTGTCCGTCACGCAAAGAACAGCTTTCCGGACTTTTTTTCTAAACTCTTAATGCTAATGATTTCAAACTTGGCACATGGTTTCCTCATGATATGTTACAGATCGAGTTCGAACTTCACGTCGTTTCGATCATTTTTGACAAAATTATGGCACTTTGAACTTTGGGAATTCTGATAATTCTGATGATCCTTAACTCAGTGCCATTTTAAGTTTTAATTTCCTTTAAAAACCATTTTCTCTGCAATAATAGGACCGTTTGAGATCAAATTTTCACCGTAGGGGGGACTCGTTCTGTAGAATATTTTAATGGTAATTATGACGTCACAGGTCACGTGGTTCGGCCGCCATATTGTTTTTCGTGAAAACACGAAAACTCCTTTTTCTCTGCAACGGCTGAACAGATTGAGGCCAAACTTTGCAGGCAGAATCGCATACCCATGACGAACAAAAAAGTCAACGAGCATGACGTCATGCGTCACATGGTTTCAGGGTTATGACGTTTTTAAGCATGAACCTTTAAAACCGAGCTCCTCCCTCATTTTTGATCCAATCGGGGGGAAACTTCACAGATCTGTTGAGCATGTCAGTCTACTAAAATGTCCTTTTGGAATTTGCGATAGGGCACGTGGTTTGGCAGATATCGTTAATTAAACGAAAATATATATTTTTTTAAATGGATATCTTGAATAGCTAGTACCTCAGACCGTGAGTTAGTAATTATATAATTCACACAGTGCAATACGTGCAGGCTGCTCCACGGAGCGACCTTTGGGGACTTATCAACGAGGCGAGGCGTGACACACATGTGTCTCAGCATACCTCAGATCAAGTTTGAAAACCAGCATCAGCCGTGCATAAATTTGCATATTCGATCATTTTTGACAAAGTTATGGCACTTTGAACTTTGGTAGGGGACATGTATTGCAGTGCAATACTCAGAATGCTTGTTTTAACTTGTCTGCAATAGTTATAGGCATGTTTCTTTTTTCCTTCACTCCTTCCTTTCTTCGGACCTATTTTAAACACTATATGGATCTTAAAAGTTAGAAAAGGAAAAAGTTCCTCAGAGCTCCACACCGCTCGGCACAGTGGACAGACACTGCTCAGCAAATAAACACCAATTGATGTCACTTGGTCAACTTGGCCAGCAGCTACCGGACGGACTAGTACGTTTTCACTGTGTATTTACAGTCGTGGCCAAATATATTGTCACCCTTGCACTTTTTTCAAATAACTCGCAATTTTCTCTAAAAATAAGTTGAAATTGACAAAAGTATTTGGTCTCCGCAATTCTTTATTTTACTGTTAATATTACATAACCTTTGTCTTTGATCCAGAACTTAATAAATCCTTTTAAATCAGAAAATAAAAAGAAATGGCATTGACAAAATAATTGACAACCTAGACTTAATATTTGGTAGCACAGCCTTTGGACAAAATAATTGCAGTCCTTTTCATTATCCACCCATGATAATAATGGCTTCCTATAGCCACGAATGAGCTTCCTACACCTCTCTACTGGCAGTTTGGCCCACTCTTCTTGGGCAAACTGCTCCAGTTCTCCCGGATTTGAAGGGTGCCTTCTCCCAACTGCTGTTTTCAGATCTCCCCACAGGTGTTCAATGCGATTTAGATCTGGACTCATTGCTGGCCACTTCAGAACAGTCCAGCATTTTGTCTTGAACCATTCCTGGGTGCTTTTTGAAATGTGTTGGGGTCATTATCCTACTGCAAGACCCATGACCTTCAACAGAGACCCAGCTTTCTGACACTGGGTTGAACATTGCACTCAAAAATGCCTTGGTAATCTCCTGATTTCATGCCATGCACACATTCAAGGCACCCAGTGGCAGAGGCAGCACAGCAATCCAAAAACATCACTGAACCTCATCCATGTTTGAATGTATGGAAGGTGTTCTTTTCTTTGAAGGCTTAATTTTTTTTTCTTTCAACAGAGATGATGTACATTACCAAAAAGCTCTAATTTAGTCTCATCTGTACACAGAAGGATTTTGGCTTGTTCAGGTGTGTTTTGGCAAACTCCAGTCAGGCTTTCTTATGTCTCTCTATCTCAGTAGTGGGGTCCTCCTGGGTCTCCTACCATAGAACCCCCTTTCATTGAGTTGGCAACGGATAGTGCGAGTTTAAACTGTCATACCTTGTGTCTGAAGGTCAGCTTCAATTTGTTTGGCAGTTGATCGAGGTGCTTTGTCCACCATTCAAACAATCCTTCGCTGCAATCTTCGATCAAGTGTTCTCTTGCGGCCACGTCCAGGGAGGTTGGCTGCAGTGCCATGGGCCTTAAACTTCCTGATAACATTGCGTACGTTGGACACATGAACATGAACGTCTCTGGAGATGGACTTGTAGCCTTGAGATTGTCCATGCTTGGCTACAATCTTGTGTCTGATATCCTCAGACAATTATCTGGTTTTCTTTCTTTTCTACATGCTCATTGCGGTACACACAGTGACACAAAACAGCAGAATGACTCCTTTTCTCGATTCAAACTGGTTGAATGAGTGATTTTTATATTGCAGGCACCTGCAATTAATTCTGTTCAACTAATTTGAACAATTTTGTTCAAATGGTGTTTCCATTTTTTCTTGTCCACCACCTGAAAATTATGTTATATTACATGAAGGACAAGGACATTGGGAAACAATTTATTTTACGTGAATTACACTGACATTCGGAGACAGAACGAATCAATACAGTATGTGTGATTTGAACCTGGGATCCCTGCATTGTGAGTTGTATGCTCGGAAAGGAACGGAAAACTGGTAAAATACGTTTCTTAAATATTCGGTCATTTTCAAACAAACTAAAGTAGGTTTACAGCATGTGAACAACACCAAACATGGTAAATTTTCTGACTTGTTAATGAAACGTCCATCGTGATACATTCCATATAATGACATGAAGTTGCTTTGATCTTGAAGATGCACCGTTTAAAAACCATTAAAGCGGATGATTTCCAATTTGTGTTGAATGCCGAGAAAAATGAAAACCTGCACCAAGTAATTTATATTTAATTAGCAATTAATACTGAAAATGGATCCTCAAATTGCAAATACATTGCCACCACGAACACCATTAATATATTCATATGTTAGTGTTTCATCATCTCTGTTTGGGTCCGACCGGACAGTGCAGTGGTAAGGCACTTATATTTGTGCTGATTAGTCTCCACTCGGTTCCAGACCCGACTATAAACTGTTGGATGAATGCTTTGCAGGCAGGGAGTCCAATAACAAAGTACGTCTTATCTCGGATGGAGGTTGAGCTGGGTGTCCTGTTTGCTACCATTCTTTTAATGGATATTAATTATCCTATGCTGTTTATTTTTCCAAAGAGTTGACGAGATACTCGTGAAAGACTTGGGCCAAAAATGTTCCCCTGCCGAAGGTGGGAATAATTGTGGCGCAGTAGTAGTAGTAATAGTAGTCATTGTGGTAGTCGTCCTACTAATGTTACGGATTCGTCACTTCCGTTGTTGTAGTTTTCATCCACTGGAAACATTTTTGATTCCTTGTACTATTATTGTTGTCATTACCTTCGCAAAAGCGGAAGGTTATGTTTTGATCGCTGTGTATTTATTTGTATGTCTGTGTGTGTGTGTGTGTGTGTGTGTATGTTATTCGCATAACTCAAAAAGTATTCAACCGAATTGCATGAAATTTGGTGGGATGATTGGTTATTATACGGGACACATTTGATTAGATTTTGGGAGCAATCGGGTCAAAGGTCAAGGTCACGAAAAGGTCAAAATCGTATTTTTTTTTTGTCATAACTCGGTCAATTCTTATCCGATTTGCATGAAATCAGCACCAAACTGTTCACTGTTCTGTTCCCTACACTCCCATGCCAAGTACAGAACAGTAGCTGCGGCGAAGGTATGCGCTCTACCGAGTGCCCGTTCTAGTTTAAGGATAGAATTCCCTAACATTCTCGTACGGGATTAAATTCCCTAACATTCGTCCGGGATAGAATTCCCCAACATTCCCAAAATTCCCAAATTTGGAAATTTTCTAACATTCCCAAATTTGTCAAAAAAAAAATTGGAAAATTTGTGTGTGAAGGTTAACAGGTGCTAACTAAAAGTCACCATGTTGTTTGACGCAGAAAAGTTTGCGGCGTCCCCTAATGAGGCACAGTTCCAAGCGTTAAAAAGATCGGAACTCTTGATATTGGCCAAAAATTTTAACTTGGAGGTCCGAGCTCATATGAAAAAAGCATAGATGCAGACATTGGTGGTAGAATCTCTGGTGGGACAAGGAACATGGACAGAGGTAGCCTTGGATTGGTTACCCGAGGAAAAAGAAAATGTGGAGCTCCGGAAAATGGAGATGCAACTGCAGAGCCAGGAAAGGTTAAAAGAGTTGGAATGGAAAGCCGAGGAAAGAAGAGCAGAGGAAAGGAGAGCTGAAAGGGGACTCGAGGAAAGAAGAGCAGAACAGGAACGAGAACTCGAGGAGAGAAGAGCAGAGGAAAGGAGAGCTGAAAGGGAACTCGAGGAAAGAAGAGTAGAAAAGGAACGAGAACTCGAGGAGAGAAGAACAGAGGAAAGGAGAGCTGAAGAAGAAAGAAGAGCAGGGGAAAGAGCAGAGGTAAGGAGAGCCGAAAGGGAGTTAAAGGAACGTGACATGGAGTATCAGAAGGAACTTAAACTCAAGGAGCTGGAATTAATGGGAGAACAGAGAGAAGTAGTTTCCATGCCGGCTAGTTCAACAACTAGTCAGAACACTTGGGATGTTGGTAGGCATGTGAGGCTGGTTCCACCCTTCAATGAAAAGGAGATGGCCAAGTTGTTTTTACACTTTGAGAAAGTGGCTCAAATGCTAAAATGGCCTGCGGGGTCCTGGACTATGTTAGTGCAAAGTGTTTTGGTGGGTAAAGCTCAAGATATATATTCGGCTTTACCGATTCACCAATGCGCAGATTATGAGATAGTGAAGAAAACCATTCTCAAAGCCTATGAATTGGTCCCTGAAGCTTACCGGCAAAAATTCAGGAATGCCAGGAAGAGGGAGAGTGAGACCCATGTAGAGTTTGCCAGACTGAAGGAAACCATGTTTGATCGGTGGTGTGACTCGAAGGGGATTGGGAAAGACTTCAAACTGTTGTGACAATTGATCTTGGTGGAGGAATTCAAACAGTGTGTCCACGTGGACATTAAAGTACGTCTGGATGAAAAGAAAGTACCAGAGCAACCGTGGCATGAGGCAGCAACCGTGGCAGATGACTATGCCTTGACACACAGGATGGGGTTCCGCAAACCTAACTTCCCGCCTAGAGTTAGCCAGGGGAGTTATGGTAAATCAGGTTTGGAGAACAAATATTCATGGAGGCGGCCTAGAGATGACTATGGGGACAAATATGATACCGCGAATTTTAGGGATCAGAAGACTACAGTTCCAAGCAGACTTATCTTCCGGGGGGCCCGAGGCAGACCACGAGTTTTTCCTTCGGGCCTACTTGCGCTTTTTGCAATAAACCTGGGCATTTGATGTCCCAATGTTACGCCCTGAAAAGGAAAAATCAGGAGCGGAGTCAGACTAGTACAACTCCGAATGCATTGGCCAATGCGAGAAATCGTCCTTGGAGGACAGTGCCTTGTGAAGGTTCCCATGCCAAAGTTACGGCATCACAGAACAACCTTGTTCATGAGGGTTACAAACCTTTTATTTCAGAGGGGTTTGTGTCACTGGATGGAGACGTGACTCACCAGAGACCTGTTAGGGTATTGAGGGACACAGGAGCACATCAATCTTTGATGCTTGAAGGCATTTTGCCATTGTCAGAGAAGACGGCAACTGGTGTTAGTGTTCTTTTACAGGGGGTTGGTGGCTATGTTAAAGCTCCACTTCGTGTCATCCATTTGAAGTATGATTTGGTGTCAGGACCGGTCACCGTAGGTTTACAAGCCACTCTTCCTGTAGAGGGAATCTCTTTTGCTATCGGGAATGATTTGGCCGGTGGTCGAGTTTCTGATAATCCGAGGTTTGTTGAAAAGCCTCGTATGGAAAATAATACCGCACAGTTAGAGCTGGAGATTCCAGGTATCTTTCCATCCTGTGCCGCGACTCGTGCTTTGGGTAGGAAGCGCTCTGAAGAGAAGGAGAATGTACTGACGTCACGCTTTGCACAGGCACTTCTTGTCGAGTACCCTGAAACAAAGTGTCAGCACACACAAGTCATGGATAGAGGCAATGTTGACAAGCTCTTTGTAGGTGGACTGAAGTTTGACACAAGAGAAGATGTTCTGGACTCTATCTTTGGCAAATATGGTCCACTCTTGGAAGTGCTGCTGATAAAAGACAGGGAGACGCAAAAGTCGAGAGGGTTTGGCTTTGTCATGTTTGAAAACACAAAGGACGCCAAAGATGCAGAAAAGGATTTGAATGGCAAGGATTTGGATGGTCGGACCATAACAGTAGAGAAGGCAGGCCATGGGCGTCGAGGGGGCTACAGAGGAGGAAAACGTGGAGGTAGTTTCAGGGGTGGCTATGGCTCCCGGGGTGGGAGTAGTAGTTTTGGTGGCGGCCTCAGTCTTGATTACTACGGAGGCTCCCAGCAGCAGCAGCGCAGGTTTGGCAACTCTCGACGGGATGACTATTATGGTGGTAGCCGAGATGGGGACCGCTACTTACGTGACTACAGCACCCGACTCTACAACTGTGATTATGATTTTTATGATCAAGAGAAGAGTTGGAAGCACTGTGTGCCCAGGAGCAGCCGAGCCAGGATTCCTACACGGATTAACCCGTGAACTCCACGTTCCTAAATACGTTCATGCAGTGAATACTTCCAGGCCTCACCACCCAACCACCATGAAACCTGGCTCTCAGGTCGGCCTCCTTCAAAAAGTGCTATAGATTTGCTTTGCTTTGGATTTTTGATCACAACTCCTTAACCTTCATTCAAAAAATGAAAAATAAAAACCAGAGGTTGATGAGATGGAGTTTGGCTTTGCAGGAGTTCAACTTGGAAATTGAGCATGTAAAGGGCAGGGACAATGTCTTTGCTGATGCTTTGTCCAGAGGGAACGAACTTTGGAAATTTCTGTCGGTTGTTTGGAAGTTTTGGTGCTTTATTTTGGGAAATATTAATTATCGTTGCTCATGGGAATTGGTGATTTGGGTGTGAGTTTTACTTTTGTTTGTTAAAAGAGTTTTTGCCTGCAAAGAAAGTTTTCACTATGTTCAAACTTTCTTTCTTGAGGGGGGGAAGTGTTATGGATTTGTCACTTCCGTTGTTGTGGTTTTCATGCACTGTGAACATTTTTGAATCCATGTGCTATTATTGTTGTCGTTTAAGGGAAATAGATATTACTATTTTCAAAAGTTAAAAAAATTAATGTTTTAAATGAAACCAGAACCGAACGACGAGGAGGAGGAGGAGAAAAAAGAAGGCGGAGCGAGTGAGTTTGACAAGAAAGCCGAGCTGCGTCGAGTTCTGGAGCAAAGGTTGACGAACGGAGGTCACCAGCGAACTTCGGGTT
This sequence comes from Myxine glutinosa, assembly GCF_964187855.1. Lineage (NCBI taxonomy): Eukaryota > Metazoa > Chordata > Myxini > Myxiniformes > Myxinidae > Myxine > Myxine glutinosa. Next base: position 116,943,346 of record NC_136268.1, on the reverse strand, counting down.
TCCCGGGAAAGGGATTCTTGCGACAGAGTTGTTATCGCTGTGACAGATCAACCTGCGTGTCAGGGTTTTGGCGGTGGAATCCGAGGAGAAGCATCGTCGCGCCGTTACGCCTCGAGAATGGGCCATCAGCCATTTTGACTCGCGCGCTTTGCGCATCGCGCAAGGTCTTTGCTTCGCTTCAGCCGTTTTCACTGCATTCAGACGTTTATCTGGTGTGTGTGTGTGTGTGTGTGTGTGTGTGTGTGTGTGTGTGTGTGTGTGTGTGTGTGTGTGTGTGTGTGTGTGTGTGTGTGTGTGTGTGTGTGTGTGCGCGCGCGTGCGCGCGACGTGGATTTTGAAGATAAATCTGCGGTTCGCAGATTTGGAGCCGTGAAACGTCCATACCCGAGGGTGTGATTTCCCAGTCGCCTGGAGGGCGCCTTTGGATTTCCCAGATGCCTTGAGGGCGCCTTTGCGCAGCTTTGGCCGCGTGACTGTGACTGTCATCCGAACGGGATTCTGGTCGATTAGACATCGTTCTGACGATCGCTGGAGCGGATCGACTTTGGCTTGAAACCGGAATCAACTTTGGTTTGAAGCCGGGAAAGAGACATTGGGAATGTTCTTGTTTCACTCACTTGGAGCACAGTGAGTTATATATTACGAAACTGATGGTACCATCATAGGATATATATTGATTGTACTTTTGATTACTATTATTGTTGTACTGTTATTCTTGTGTGATCTTAATACAATATTTGTTTGTTGGTAACAATTGGTGTGGCTTCACCATTGATCTTTGACATACAGAATAACACATTTTTCTGCCGTGACTCCTCTCGGGGCTCAGAGATACACCGTGATCAGGGGGTTTGGGGAGGAGCACGTAACAATAATCCTATTAATAATATATCATCTGTTTAGGTTTTCACAATACCAATATGGTTCAAATAAATATAAACAAGCACAGATAAATTTAAAGTACACCACCCCCATGCTAAATAAATAAATAACATGTCCCCCAGCATGCAGAACATAGAGGTGGTATTGGGAGGGAGTGGTGTACAATAATTTTGGGTCTCACTATCTGCCATTATCTTTCTTGGGAAAACCACATTTCCAAGCTGGCCTCCAAAGCCAGTTGCCGACTGGGAATCCTCCATCATGCGAAGTCTTTCCTTGGCACACCTGAGCTCCTCACCACATACAAGGCTTTCTTCCGCAGCTCAATGTAATACTGTTCCCCCCTCTGGGCCGGTGCTCCTGCCTCCCACCTAGCTCGGCGTCACGCTGTTGAAGCAAAAGCTTTCAGAATCATTGGAATCTCCTGCGATGAAGCTAACTCCGAGGGCCTTTCACTCACTCACCGGAGACAGGTTGGTGGTCTTTCTGTCTTCTACCGACTCCTCTCCGGCCTTGCTCCCCCAGCTCTCTCTGGGCTCTGTCCCCCAAATATTCCTACAGGTCGCACAAGATCTGCCAGCAACCCTCTTATGGTTAACCTGCCAAAATCTAGGCTCTCTGCTCACCTTCACTCTTTCATTCCTCTTTTCTCCCGCCTCTGGAACAAACTCCCTCACTCCCTCACTCCCTTCAATCCCACTCCTCCCTCCAGGTCTTTAAAACAGCTGTTCACCACCATCTCTTATCTTCCCCCATCCAAAACCTTGATCTTTTCTACCCCCGCTATTTCACCCCAGATACACTTTTTTGAAATTCCAACTGCTTTCCTGGAAGTCCTTACAGTGTCCATATGTTTTATACCTCTCCTACCTCCCCCCAAGCCCTCTCGCTCCCACAGTTCTCTCGATGTCCCTGCTCTCAAATGTTGTGTTTGTGTCCTTCCCCCTCTCTCCCCATCTTGTCTACCGCTCCCTTTATTTTGTGTATATGTCGGTTTGACTTTTTGTGTGATTAATGTAAGCTCTTTCACCAGCCTCGATCTTGTATACAAAAAAAAAAGAAAAAAAGTTGATTGATTAATTGTGTAATTAAAATGAATCTATATATATAAAACACTGTGTGTGTGTGTGTGTGTTTATGTGTGTGTGTGTGTGTGTGTGTGTGTGTGTGTGTGTGTGTGTGTGTGTGTGTGTGTGTGTGTGTGTGTGTGTGTGTGTGTGTGTGTGTGTGTGTGTGTGTGTGTGTGTGTGTGTGTAATGTTACCGATAGACTCCTAAACGGAGAGGCTTACGTGCTTGATATTTGGCATAGACATGGCCATTGAGCCTGGGATGAACATGGCCGAACTCAAAATATTTGACGATCCACATTTTTTATTCATATTTACCTCAGCGCATTTCAGCGCACGGAATCAACGGAATCAGAGCAGGTGGGTGCTGATTCGCTCAGAGCGATCACGTGATGACGCTATGACGCTATGAACGCTGTGACGCTATGAACGATATGACGCTATGACGCTATGAAAAAAAAAATCGCTATGAAACGCTATGAACGCGATGACGCTATGAACGCTATGAACGATATGACGATATGACGCTATGACGCTATGAAGCTATGAACGCTCTGAACGATATGACGCTATGAAAAAAAAAAATCGCTATGACGCTATGAAACGCGATGACGCTATGAACGCTATGAACGATATGACGCTATGAAACGCTATGAACGATATGACGCTATGACGCTATGAAAAAAAAAATCGCTATGACGCTATGAAACGCTATGGACGCTATGACGCTATGAAAAAAAAATCGCTCGCTTTACCAAGGGGCTCGCTCTCCCCCCGTTCCCCTCCCCTCCCCTTCCCCCTCCCCCTCCCCTCCCCTGCCCGGCAATGCCGGGTACTTCTGCTAGTAATTAATAATCGTAAAATAATTAATGTTTTAATCAATTGGCTAATAGCATACCTAAGCCACCAGTGCTTCATCCGAAGATGTAACATTTTGAAAATTAATAAAATAAGTCATTAATCGAATAATTAAATAACTAATTGATTAATCAGTAAATAATTATTCCATTAATTGATTAATCAATAAATCAAAAATATCCTTTATAACCACATCACTTGATCACTGTCGTGTCCAAATATTAGCGTCCTAGCTCAAAAGGTGCCTGAGATATTGTGCAGATGAGAAAGAAAATAAATAAATGATTAATAATGAAAATAAATAAATAATAATCATAAAATAATTAATTAATTGACTAATAGAATGCCAAAACCACCACCGTTTCATCCGAATCTGTAACTTTCAAAAAATTAATTAATTAAATTATGTATTGAATAATTAAATAATTAATCGATTCATTGATTCATCAATAAATCAAAAATAGCCTTTACAGCCAAATCACTTGGTCATTGTCATGTCCAAATATCAGTTTCCTAGCTCAAAAGGTGCCTGAGATAATGCCCAGAAGAGAAGGGAAATAAATAAATAATAATCATAAATTAATAAAATAATTAATCAATTGACTAATAGCATACTGAAACCACCAGTGATTCATCTGAAGCTGTAACTTTTAGAAAATTCATTATATTCGTCATTAATCGAAAAAATTCAATAATTAATTAATTAATCAATAAATAAGTAATCGATTAAATGATTAATCAATAAATCAAAAATAGCCTTTTAGCCACATCACTTGGTCACTATCATGTCTAAATATTAGCTTCCGAACTCAAAAGGTGCCTGAGATATTGCCCAGATGAAAAATAAAATATATTGATGATTAATAATGAAAATAAATAAATAATAATCATGAAATAATTAAATGATTAATCATTTGGCTAATAGAATACCTCAGCCACCACCGTTTCAACCAAATCTGTAGCTTAAAAAAATAATAATTTATGAAGTCATTAATCCAGTAAAAAAAACAAAAAACTTTGGAGGCCATTTTTCCCCGCAAAGCGGGGGTTGGCCTTTTTCGGGCACCGTGGTTGTTGTTGTTTTTGTTGGTCCCCTTTTTGAAGCAATGTTTTACGGCCGGATGCCCTTCCTGGCGCCAACCCTTTTTGTCGCCTTTTACGACAAGCAGGGAATTACCAGTGAACTGGTACTCAATTAGCCGACCTCGGAAGGATGACAGGCTGAGTCAACCCCCCTCGCGGTAATTCAGTGATCGACCGGGATTCGAACCCAGGATCCTAGGATTTCATTAATCCAGGATCCTAGGATTTCATTAATCCAGGATCCTAGGATCCTAGGATCCAGGTTGATTTCATTAATCCAGTAATGAAATAATTAATCTAATAATTAATTGATTAATCAATAAATAATTAATCGATTAGGCCAAAAAATATATATTGCTGGTCTCTGGTCAGACCAAAGTTCCAGAATTGATGCAGCGATGCAGTTTTTTTTTTTTTTTTAAGCATGGATTGCACATATAAAGGTGTTGTTTTGGGTGTCCTCATGCCTTGCGGTCCTCCTCATCTGCTGGTCCTCCTCATCTGCCATGGCACCCTCCAGAGAGAAATTAAAGACAGCCAATGGGACTGGTAGGCCTTTTTGTAAATAATGAACACAAGCTTAAGTTATTTTAAAATGTATTTATTCTGAAAATCATTAAGTTCATCAAGCATATTATATATAGACTGCCATTTCGTTCTCGAGATCGCCTCGCTGAACCGTCAAACTTTCCAATGTGTCGATCGCGTCAACACTGCGCATGCACAAGTGGTCTAACAGGCCGATGGTCTCCCATGATCTCTTCTCCCAGTCCACCAGATTATCACAGACACTTACACTTCATGACAAACGAGATGGGATCCAGGCCTAACTAATGAGACCACCCGCAGCTATCTCGTCCTTCTGGTTGCTTCACACGAACCCGACAAAGAACGTCTTCGTTTCAATAAATGACAATATCCAGCCGATTGGATTCATGACGGCACGGCACACAAAACTACTCATATCTTTGGAACGGCTGGTTGGATTTGGACAAACTAAACGGAGTTTTGTAGGGGAGAACCGTGCGCGAACGTCGCTATCAATGGCGACTCTCACAGACCCGTATTTCCCGAGATAGCGCGCCGGCCCGGCAACAACAGGCGCGCACAACAACAGGCGTTGCAGGTACCATTGGAAATTTAAATTTAAAAAAAGAAGTAGTTGACGCGCAGGGTCAAAATCGATGCGCGCGCTGACCAGAGACTGGAAATATATTTTTCTCGGCCTTAATTGATTAACCAATAAATAAAACATATCCTTTTAGCCACATCACTTGTTCACTGTCATGTCAAAATATCAGCTTCCTCACTCAAATGGTGCCTGAGATATTGTCCAGATGAGAAAGAAAATAAATAAGGGACTAATAATGAAAAATATATATAATAATCATAAAAATAAATAATTAATCAATTGGCGAATTGAATACATAAACCACCACCATTTCATCCGAATCTGTAACTTTAAAAAAAAAGTCATTAATCGAATAATTAAATAATTAATCGATTAATCAATAAATCAAAAATAGCCTTCACAGCCAAATCACTTGGTCATTGGCATGTCCAAATATCAGCTCCTCACTCAAAAGGTGCCTGAGATAATGCCCAGAAGAGAAAGGAAATATATAAGGACTTAATTAATCGATAATGTTTAAGTAACTAATCAATTGATTAATCAAAAAACAAAAAATTTGTTTTTGACAAAGTACCTACTCACTATTGTGCCCAAATTTCAGCTTCCTCGCTCAAATGATGGCTGAGATATCGCCCGGACAAACAAACAAACAAGAAAACAAGAAAACAAACAACCAGAGTGAAAACTGAGTACTCCCTTTCAGCGTGCGTCATTGCCGAGCCCCCTTCGGTGCCCGGCAATGACGTTATGCAGCACCTGGAGATATCATAGGAAAGGAGTGGTGTACAACAAGAAAACAAACAAACAACCGGAGTGAAAACTGAGTACTCCCTTTCAGCGTGCGTCTTTGCCGAGCCCCCTTTGGTGCCCGGCAATGACGTCATGCAGCACCTGGAGATGGCATAGGAAAGGAGCGGTGCACAATTATTATTATTATTATTATTATTATTATTATTTTTGTGTGAGCTAGAGTTAGTCACTTCTGCAAACTCCATTTTCAGTTCACAGGAGAAATCTGAAAGGTCTGAAGAATGTTTCAGTCCACAGTTGAATTGGACGAAGCAAACTGCATGTCTGTGTTACTCCGTTTTGCTTGTGTTTGATGGAACTCTTTCATTATAAATGCTTTTGTTAAAATTCCCAAATTTCTCATCAATCCTGTGGTTTGAATCATTTCCACCGATTCTGATTCCAATTATCCCTTACAATGGTTTTTACCACACTTTGTCTGATCTGTTCTGAATACTGTGGCTACAATGTGATCCCTTTTCCTTGAATTATTTAAGCTGCAGCCTCTTTTATCCCACGTCTCAACTGTTTCACGAGTCTGCAGTTTTAATTTATGCTGGGAAACGATGCATATTGACTGCATCCTAAAACTAGTGGTTGCCAAACATATGGGGGCAATGTGCTGTTATTAGGGGCATTAAAAAGGTTCTATAAATGAGAGGGTGGCATTAGTCCAAGAGGCACCAATGCTATTTTAGTGTGTTTGTGTATGTGTGTATGCATATATGCATGTATGTATGCATGTATGTGTGTGTATATATATATATATATATATATATATATATATATATATATATATATATACACTACCGGTCAAAAGTTTTAGAACACCTCAATCTTTCCAGTTTTATTGAAATTTACGCAGCTTAATGTCTCAATGTACTCTCAAATTAAGCATAGAACAAATAAACAATTGGAGATAAAAAAGAAATCAAAGAATCATTTTGTTTAACAAAATTTAATTTAAATTTTTGACTCAGCAAAGTAGCCACCTTTTGCAGATATAACCGCCGAACACACTCATGGCATTCTTTCTACAATGGAAATCAAATATTATTCGGGGAGTTCTTCCCAACACTGTTGCAGAAGTTCCCACAAATGTGTTGCACTTGAAGGTTGCTCTGCTTTCACCCTTCTGTCCAGTTCATCACAAACCAGCTCAATCGGGTTTAAGTCTGGAGACTGTGCTGGCCAATCCATGATTTGAAGCCTACCGTCTTGTTCTTTTCCTCGAAGGTAGTTTTGACAAAGCCTGGAGGTGTGTTTATGGTCATTATCTTGCTTTGGGATGAACCCCTGACCAACTAGGCGTATACCAGAAGGTATTGCATGGCGCTGCAAAATGCTGTGGTAAGCCAACATGGAACCACCTTTAGAGACCTTTTGGTTCAGGGTGCCAGTCACTCTGTGCAAGTCGCCAACTATAGATCCAGCAAAAGAGCCCCAGACCATCACGCTTCCTCCTCCATGTTTGACAGTTGGTGTCACACACTGAGGAACCATCCTTTCGCCTGCTCGACGGCGTACAAAAACCCTGCGTGATGAACCAAAGATTTCAAATTTTGATTCATCGGTCCATAAGACCTTGTCTTCAGTAGTCCACTGGTGGTGCTTCATGGCCCAGACAAGCCTCTTTTTCTTCTTTTGCCATCTTCACAATGGCTTTCGTACTGCCACTCGACCTGTAAAACCTGCAGCTCAAAATCTTCTCTTCACAGTTGAAACTGAGACTTGCTTATTTCCACCAGTGTTAAGTTGTGTTTGAAGCTGTTGTCCTGTGAGCCGCCTATCACGCAAGCTGTTGACTCTCAGAAACTTGTCTTCTGATTCTGTTGTGGCTTTGGGTCTGCCAGACCTCTTCCAGTCTTCCTGTCAGTTTCCTCCAGTTTCCAATATACTACTTCCTGCAGTGCAATATTGTCCAAATAATGCTGCAGAGGGTGTAATAAAAGCCTATTCCAATACTGCTTTTATACAGACAAGGGGTTTGTAATCAAGTAATCAGCAGAGGTTGGGACACCTGTAGGAATTGTTTGCATCAACGTTCAAGGCTTAATTTACTTACATTGCTGCAAACTGCTGTAAGTTGTGAACACACGATTTGTTCCCTGAAGAAGGCCTTTTTTTTTTTTTTTACAATATAACTGTGCAATTTACATTATTTTCCCGTTTTTGCTAACCTAAACTTTTTTTTTTAACCTCGAGCAGCTTACTGCCTACGTTTGTACCATTTCAGGTTACTCACTGGACATTAAACCGTAAATTTCAATAAAAACTGGAAAAATTGAGGTGTTCTAAAACTTTTGACCGGTAGTGTACATTTGTGTGTGTGTGTGTGTGTGTGTGTGTGTGTGTATGTATGTGTATATATATATATATATATATATATATATATATATATATATATATATATATGTACATACACAACATAACCGAAAGTATGTGGACACCAAACATCACACATCTCATTCCAAATTCATGGCCATTAATATGGAGTTGGGTTCTCTCCCCCCCCCCCCCCCCCCTCCTTTGCTGCCATAACAGCTTCCACTCTTCTGGGAAGGCTTTCCACTAGATGTTAGAACATTGCTGCGGGGATTTGCTTCCATTCAGCCGCAAGAGCTTTCGTGAGGTCGGGCACTGATGTTGGGCGATTAGGCCTGGCTCGCTGTTGGCGTTCCAATTCATCCCAAAGGTGTTCGATGGGGTTGAGGTCAGGGCTCTGTGCAGGCCAGTCAAGTTCTTCCACACCGATCTCTACAAACCATTTCTGTATCGACCTCGCTTTGTGCATCGGGGCATTGTCATGCTGAATCAGGAAAGGGCCTTTCCCAAACTGTTGGCCCAAAGTTGGAAGTACACAATTGTCTAGAATGTCATTGTATGCTGTCGATTTCACCTCACTGGAACTAAGTAGCTGAGCCTGAACCATGAAAAAAAACTGCCCAGAGCATTATTCCTCCTCCACCAAACTTTACAGTTGGCACTATGCATTCAGGCATTTGCGTTCTCCTGGCATCCGCCAGACCTAGATTTGTCCGTCGGACTGCCAGATGGTGAAGCGTGATTCATCACTCCAGAGAACGCGTTTCCACTGCTCCAGAGTCCAATGGCGGCGAGCTGTACACCACTCCAGCCAATGCTTGGCATTGCGCATGGTGATCTTAGGCTTGTGTTTGGCTGCTCAGCCATGGAAACCCATTTCATGAAGCTCACGACGAACAGTTGTTGTGCTGACGTTGCTTCCATATGCAGTCTGGAACTCTGTAGTGACTGTTGCAACCGAGGGCAGATTATTTTTACGCGCTTCAGCATTCGACGGTCCCGTTTTGCGAGTTTGTGTGGCCCACCACCTCGCGGCTGAGCTGTTGTTGCTCCTCGACATTTCCACTTCACAAGAACAGCACTTGCAGTTCGACAGGGCAGAAATTAGATGAACTGACTTGTTGGAAAGGTGGCATCCTATGACGGTGCCACGTTGAAAGTCCCTGAGCTCTTCAGTACGGCCCATTCTACTGCCAATTTTTATCTATGGGGATTGCATGGCTGTGTACTTGATTATATATACCTGTCAGCAATGGGTGTGGCTGAAATAGCCGAATCCCCTAATTAGAAGGGGTGTCCGCATACTTTTGGTCATGTAGTGTACATACAGGCCTGGCCAAAAATATTGGCACCGTTGCACCTTTTTCAAGTAACTCAAAATTGTATCTGAAAATAAGTTGAAATTGACAAAAGTATTTGGTCTCCACAATTCTTTATTTCACTTAATATTACAGAACCTTTGCTTTTTTATTCAGAACTTAATATATCCTTTTAAATCAGAAAATAAAAAGAAATGACATTGACAAAATTATTGACACCCTAGACTTAATATTTAGTAGCCTTTGGACAAAATAATTGTAGTCAAGCACTTTCTATAGCCATGAATGAGCTTCCTACACCTCTCTACTGGCAGATTGGCCCACTCTTCTTGTGCATACTGCTCCAGTTCTCCCAGATTTGAAGTGTGCCTTCTCCCAACTGCTGTTTTCAGATCTTCCCACAGGTTTTCAATGGGATTTAGATCTGGAAACTTTGCTGGCCACTTCAGAACAGTCCAGCGTTTTGTCTTGAACTATTCCTGGGTGATGTTTGAAGTGTGTTTGGGGTCATTGTCCTGCTGCAAAACCCATCACCTTCGATTGAGACCCAGCTTTCTGACACTGGATTGAACATTGTGCTCCAAAATGCCTTGGTAATCTCCTGATTTCATGATGCCATGCACACATTCAAGGAACCCATTGCCTGAGGCAGCACAGCAACCCCTAAAACATTACTGATCCTCCTCCATGTTTCACTGCAGGGAAGGTGTTCTTTTCTTTGAAGGCTTCATTTTGTTTTCTGTAAACACAGAGATGATGTACTTCACGAAAAAGCTCTAATTTGATCTCATCTGTCCACGGGACATTCTTCCAGAAGGAGTTTCGCCTGTTCAGGTGTTTTGGAAAACTCCAGTCGGGCTTTCTTATGTCTCTCTCTCAGTAGTGAGGTCCTCCTGGGTCTCCTTCCATAGTATCCCCTTTCATTGAATTGTTGATGGATGGTGCGAGTTGAAACTGATCGACCTTGTGTCTTTTTTTTTTCTTTTTTTTTTGTATACAAAGTCGAGGCTCGTGCAAGAGCCAACGCATTAAACACAAAAAAAGACAAACAGACACACAAAACATAAAACGAAGGGAGCGGGAGACGAGAGGGGCAGAGAGAGGGAAACACACAATCACAACAGTAGAGAGCAGGGACATCGGGAGACATATGGAAGGGAGAGGGCCGGAGGTTGTTGGAGAGGGGGGGGGGGGCGAGTGGTACACAGAATATAACAAATGGACACTGCCAGGAATTTCCAGAATGAAGTCGGAGATTCAAAGATAGTCAGGTTCACTATGTTTTTTCGTTCAAAATCATGGTAGATTAGCAAACCTATACATTTTTGGAAACGTTATTACATGGAAAATCTGAAAATCAATGTTTACATTTGCCAATTCCGACCAATTCGACCAATCGACCAATTCCATTCGACCAATTCGACCAATCGTTTCGATCGACCATTCGACCAATTCGATCGATTCGATTAGATTCGATTCATCGAATTCGATTCGATCGACCATTCGACCAATTCCATTTGCCAATCAATTTGACCGACCTTTGCTTGTGTGGAACGGACTGTGAAAACGATGCGGACTATATTGTCGGATACGACACACAGGACAGTGATGACGAACTCTAAATGGCATATTCTGTAATCGTGTATGTTTGATGCCATTGATGGCCTGTGTATATTTTGTCATTGACTGCCTGTGTAGATGTGAAGTTATACTGACTGCATGTGTATATATGATTTTGCTGACTGCCTGTGTATGTTTGGTGATATGAATTATTGTGACACATTTTGATGTTATTAACTGCCTGTACAAAATGATAACATGTATTTGATTATGCAACTTATCGTGAATATAAAGACAGTATTTTGCAATTCAAAACCTTTGATTCGTGTCTTACCATTCCCCATAGCACTAATTTGATACTTTCATTGGATTCCTTGTCCCTGAAAATATAGGTTTAGTATATATTTTTAAAGTTTTTAGGGTAATTAGAGGCAGAAATAGAACAAAATATGTATTTTACAGTGGCCATTTTGAAAATCCAAATTGGCCGCCATACAGGTATCTCTCCAAATGTAAACATTGATTTTTAGTTTCCTTATGCTATAAGTTTTCCAAAAATGTATAGGTTTGCTGATCTACCATGATTTTGAACGAAATATAATTTATTGACAAAGTGAACCTGACTAAGAGGTGGATTTGGGATGCATCAACGGGGGTAGAAAAGATCAAGGTTTTGGATGGGGGAAGATAAGAGATGGTAGTGAACAGCTGTTTTAATGAAAGATACGCTCATTTTACCCCACAAAAACACAGACACATACACACACATAAACACACACACACACACACACACACACACACGCATAAACACAGCCATATACACACACACACATACACACAAGCACACACATAAACACACACATAAACACACATATACACACACATAAACACACACAGACATGCACACACACACACACACACACACACAGACACACACATAAACACACACATACACATACACACACACACACAGACACACACACACACACACACAAACACAGGCATACACACACATGCATACACACACTGTCTCTGCCGTGCCTGTGGGTGTCTGTCTGCCCAGCCAGTCTGTCTGTGTCTTCTGTCTCTGTTGCGCCGGTCTGTCTCTGTTGCGCCGGTCTGTGTCTGTGTCTGCCGTGCGAGTCTGTGTATGTGTTTGTCGATCCATGCCAGTCTGTGTCTGTCTCTTGACACAGGTGTGTGTCTGTCTCTGCCACGCCAAGCGAACAACACTCAGCCTTCCATCCACACATCTCCCATTCAAGCACAAACCGAGTTTCTTAGATGACAGGATTATGTGTGTTATACATGTACATGCATTTAAACACAACAATTGTTTGAGGTAGGGATTTATTGATTGAGCTTAATTGATAAAAAAAAGAAAAAAGTATTATTTGGTTAGTCCATATTTAACATCATGTTATATGTACATGAAATCTTAATGAATTTCCTGTGAGTCGCAGAGAATGTTTATTCAGTGTCTGGTCTGCTCCTGCTGTGTGGGTGGTCTGCGATTCTGGATGGGTCCGCTTATTCTGGCCGGTCTGCTTTTTACAGTACCCCCAACTTCCCTCCTATGAAAATCTTTGCTCTTATTAAATAGAAATTTTCCTCAGCATTAAAATGAGGTATTAATTGTACAGATCCGTTCATTATTAACCGAGCTAAGGTCTAGGAGTCTATTTTTTAGCCTTGGATCCAATGATCACACATGCTGGTTGTACCTCCGCAAGATGGCGGCGCTTCCGACGTATCGCGACAACAAGCGCTGATAGGCCATGCGGCATCTAGTAATATATCTATGGTCACAACGGTTATTGAGCTACTGTAATGTTCATGTAATATGGGTTGAAGCTCACATAAATGTACAATTGCAGAATAGAGTATCTGCCTTCTTACCACGATTCGTATACACTGAATTGCAAAAAAGATGTCGAAGATATTGTCACGTTTGTGGGGAATGTCGCTCATTTGGGAGGTGTGTTGCATCGGGGTGTCAGTTCGGTTGTGCTTTCCTCCCAAATACGAAATAGGACCTTTTCGTGTTTATTTTTCCTTTTTCTTAAAACTTACGCAATACCGACTCCCTTTACGCCACGTGATTTTGACTGTTGGTGGTGTTGCAAAAAACAGCTTTGCCAAGGAATCAAGCCTTTTTCTGACAAGCATAAAAATGGGCAGGAAATCAATGGGAGAGGAAGAAGAAACGCGGCCGACGTCCACAGGGGTGGAAGACGGAGCGTTTCTTCCTGTGGATCCTGAAAGTGCCGACTCGAGTGAACCAGTTCTGTTCTCTGCCGGTGTTTTCGTTTCCTGTGTTTTGCTGTGTTCGTCCTGTTCGTATTTATTTCTCATTATTTATTTATTTCTCTTATTATTGCTTGTCTGTCCTGCATTTTCGTTCGTCTTTTCCCTTCCTGCTTTCCCCCATCCTTCCTCCTGTTTTCGGGGGCGTTGCCCACCAGACAGGGGGGGAGCCTTGTGCTCCCCTTCGTCTCCCGTTTTTATTTCTCATTATTTATTTATTTCTCTTATTATTGCTTGTCTGTCCTGCATTTTCGTTCGTCTTTTCCCTTCCTGCTTTCCCCCATCCTTCCTCCTGTTTGGGGGGCGTTGCCCACCAGACAGGGGGGAGCCTTGTGCTCCCCTTCGTCTCCCCTCACTCCCTCCCTTCCCCCCCCCCCCCCACCCTGAGTGTTGTCCTCCGCCCCTCCGAGAATCCCGGTATGGCGAGCAGGCGCCATAATTGTGTCTGGTTTTCGTTGGTTAATGAGTGCAGTGTGCCGTCGAGTGAACAATTCGGTCGGGATGTTTTGTTTAGTGTGCTGGGGTTCAAGGCTGCTGACTTTTTCTGCCTGATCTCTCTCGTCCGTGGTTTCGACGTGTCCTTTCAGACAGGGCAGGGACTTGCCGAGTTCTGGCGCCGGTGGGCTAACGCTCGGTCTGCTGGGAAACTGGCAGACTGGGCGGTCGAGGCTCTCAGAAACTCAGGAGAGAGTCGTGACCATCCGCCTGCACAATGAAGGCGTCTAAAGGTCAGCTTGAATCTGTTTGGTAGTTGATCGAGGTACTTTCTCCACCATTCGAACAATCCTTCGCTGCAATCTTTGATCAAGTTTTCTCTTGTGGCCACGTCCAGGGAGGTTGGCTGCAGTGCCATGTGCCTGATAACATTCCTGATAACATTGCATACATTGGACACAGGAACATCAATGTCTCTGGAGATGGACTTGCACCCTTGAGATTGTCCATGCTTGCCTACAATCTTGTGGCTTACCTCCTCAGACAAATGTCTGGTTTTCTTTGTTTTCTCCATGCTCATTGCAGTACACATAGTGACACAAAACAGCAGAATGACTCCTTTTGTCTTTTCAAACTGGTTGAATGAGTGATTTTTATATTGCAGGCATCTACAACTCGCCTCATGTGAGTTCAATTCCAAAGTAAAGGAGAATCACCTGCTTCAAATCAAATGATTTCTAACCACTTCTAAAAGGTGCCAATAATATTTTCCGGTCCAATTTGGGATTTTTTCAGCTTTTTGAACGGAAGCCAAACAGTTAAATCTTGGTTTCATCAGACCACATAATCTTGTTTCTCACAGTCTGAGAGTCCTTTAGGTGCTTTCTTACAAACTCCAAGCGGGCTTTCATGTGTCTTTCACTGAGGAGAGGCTTCCGTCTGGCCACTCTGCCATAAAGCCCAGATCGGTGGAGTGTTGCAGTGATGGTTGTCCTTCTGTAAGTTTCTCCCATCTCCACACAGGATCTCTGGAGCTCAGCCAGTGTGGCCATCGGGTTCTTGGTCACCTCTCTTACCAAGACCCTTCTCCCCCGATTGCTCAGTTTGGCCGGGCGGTCAGCTCGAGGAAGAGTCCTGGTTGTTCCAAACTTCTTCCATTTAAGAATTATGGAGGCCACTGTGCTCTTGGGAACCTTCAATGCAGCAGAAAGTTTTTTTTGTAGGCTTCCCCAGATCTGTGCCTCGACACAATCCTGTCTCTGAGCTCTGCAGGCAGTTCCTTTGACCTCATGGCTTGGTTTTTGCTCTGATATGCATTGTCAGCTGTGAGACCTTATATAGACAGGTGTGTGCCTTTCCAAATCATGTCCAATCAATTGAATTTATCACAGGTGGACTCCAATCAAGGTTTAGAAACATCTCTCAAAAATGATCAAAGAGAAATGGGAGTCACCTGAGCTAAATTTCAAGTGTCATAGCAAAGGGTATGAATACTTATGTCAATGTGATATATCAGTTTTTTCTTTTTAATAAATTTGCAAAACTTTCTAAAATCCTGTTTTCTCTTTGTCATTATAGTGTATTGAGTGTAGATTGATGAGGGAAAAAATGAATTTCAATGATTTCAGCATAAGGCTGCAACATAACAAACTGTGAAAAAAGTGAAGGGGTCTGAATACTTTCTGAATGCACTGTATATAGTAGACTAGCAGAAGTACCCGGCGTTGGCGGGTGGGGGTGGGGGGGGAAGGGGAGGGAGAGGGGGAGGATGGGGGAGGGGGGGAGGGGGGAGGAGGAAGGGGGAGAGTGGGCGGAGGGAGGGGGGAAGGGGTAGGGAGGGGAAGGGGGGGAGGCACGCATGCAGCAGATGACGCTTTTGCACAACCGTCAGTAATGGCTAGAATGGGACAAGATTTGCCTTTTATACATAGTTAGGAAGTCTTAAAATCTATAATTCCAAGAGGAATTTCAGCCTAAGCAGACTATTTTAAGCATTATGCTGTACTGATGAGCTCTAATAAGGACGAAACACGTCTGCTGCTGCGCTATTGTCTCTCCTTGTGGCATTTTCAACTATTGGACATAAGGCTTGCTTCACGCTGTGAGACGCCCCCTGGGGATCGCAGTACAACTCAACATGATGCTGACCTCAGGGCATTGTCGTTGGTTGGAGACCACATTATAATTATCGAGTTGATGCTTATTTCAGTTTGCAGACGTTTTTCCCGAAGAAGGAAGAAACATGCATATCCTGGTGTCTCACTGCTGCCTCGTTGAGAGAATTCTCACATAACTTGTATGTGTGAACACCTTTGATATAACCCAATTATAAAGCTATTTCTAGTGATTAAAAAGTTACATTCTTGTTTCAGTATATCTGAAATTTATTTCAAAAAATAACTCGCTCTCAACCACTTATAGCCAGCCCTTCATGCAGTGAATGTTAAAAAAAAATAAAAAGTTATAACGGCACTCGGTAGAGTGCATACCTCCGCCAGGTTGAACAGTATGTTTTGTATCCCACTGATACACTTTTATGAGACATCGTGTTATATATCACGTTTTGACCCATCTCACAATGGTGAAGAATGGAACCACCTTTAGAGGCCATTTTCCCCCCGCAGAGCATGGGTTGGCCTTTTTCGGGCACCGTGGTCCCATTTTTGAAGCAATGTTTTATGGCCGGATGCCCTTCCTGCCGCCAAACCTGTTGGTCGCCTCTTGCGACACACAGGGCATTACCAGTGAACTGGTACTCAATTTGCCGACCTCGGAAGGATGACAGGCTGAGTAAACCCCCCTGGCGTTAATTCAGCGATCGGCCGGGATTCAAACCCAGGATCCCAGGATCCTAGGATCCCAAGCCGGCACCCTAACCGCTAAGCCAACACCAGGCTACACAATGATGAAGAATAACTAAAAAAAAAAAAATTAAATCCTCGTATCTGGATCCGGATCCAGATCTTCAGCAAATTCTGGATATCCTGCGCACAAACAAATAAACAGAAAAACAAACAGACAGACGTGTGAAAATATAACCTCCATCCACCTTCGGTGGTGGAGGTAAAAATACATTTCTCTCAAACAGGATCATCTATTTATTCCTCAATTAAAGTTTGAAACGCTAGTTAGTTTAAAAAAAATGAAATGTTTGCAAAAGCAATTTCAGTGACCATGGGAACTCTTAATATAACTTTTATTTATTAAAATTGTTAAACCTAATACATAGCCATTAGAATAGCTCATCATTGTAATGTTTCTGTAGCTTCGGCGATCAATAATTTCCACTTAACACCCACCGGCACACATGACAAATTATTGAAAATTTCAACCACAACTTGAATATATCACCGCAAAGCAACGGATAGTTATTTATTTCATTATTTATTTTCTTTGCATCTCTTTTGGTTGAAATAAAATAGATTTGCCGGAATGCCTCATTTCGCATTCGGCTCGGTCCTCCGTCCCTCAACCCTAATCACAGAGTCCACCGTTTACACGTCACGCTCGGATGACTTCCATCATTCCTCGTTTTTATCGCAATCATGATGGCAATTTTTTTGACCCTCATCGGCAGTCCGAACGAGGGTGGCAAACCCCATAAATGCATGTAAAGCGACCGAATTGAGGCTCTCCACCCGTCCTTGAAACAACGGGTGGATTCTTCTGAAACAGTCTTTATTCTTGTACTCTAATTTGCAAAAAGGATGAAACAGTGCAAACGGTCAGACCTCCTTGATCCCTTGTGTTCATGATCTCGATTTTGTGTGTTTAAAATAGATGCACAAGCACATTTTGTTGTTGACTGTAGCTGCATGGTTTTCTTTAAT
The DNA here is from genome assembly GCF_964187855.1 of Myxine glutinosa. Lineage (NCBI taxonomy): Eukaryota > Metazoa > Chordata > Myxini > Myxiniformes > Myxinidae > Myxine > Myxine glutinosa. The sequence continues at coordinate 116,925,757 of NC_136268.1, read as the reverse complement.
GTTTAATGATCTGAGGTCAAATTAATATTTTCGTGCCTCCTGTGTTGTTATAATCTCCCATTACCATAGTCGAGGATCGTCCTAGTATTTTATAATTTTGTATAAATTTACTCATCTCGATGGTATTAGGTCTGAACAGGTCACTCTTTTATTGGGATTATAAACAAGCAAGATGACTTTAGTGCTGCTATATACTCTGACAGGATACATGACGTTAATAAGTTCAATCGTAAATTTGCATTGCTTAAGCAATTTTCTGATATAAATCACATTTCTGCTGCGAATAGTAAAACCCAATGTATGGAGAAACGTGCTTCAATTGCCCATCCATTTTCAGCACAAGCTCGCTTTCCTGCTCTCCTTTGACTGATTACCGAAGACTGGTTATAAAGATTTTCAATTGATGTGCTCCTCACCTTCCCCCAACACCACCAGCATACCATTGGGCTGCTCTAAAAGACATAGGTGTTGCCTCAAAAGTGCAACGCTAACCACTGCCTAGGTGTGGCCAGTATGCCAAACTATCCTTGTGCCCGGAGTTTAGGGAAGTACTTCAGGATTCAAACCCTCAAATTGCCAACCAACTGCCGAAGCCTCTGTGCTGAAATGCTATCTATTCCACAAAAAGCAGCTGGTGATTGGCTGCCTGGCTGAAAGATATCTTCAGAAGGTGAATGTGTCCACACCCTGAGAAGGAATGTGAATAATGGCACAACTCGACAACCATTTTCTCTGCCTGCTCATGTTTCAGTGTGCAGGTCTGTTTGCATCTCTACATCTCGCGAAAGATACCTGCCCAGGATGCCAAGTGGATGCAGTCACTGTGAAATAGCTTTCACTTTTTGTCAACACACAGAATGTAAAATTCTCATCTGCTTTGGCAATATTGAGGACTCAGCTGGAGGTACCAATGGGCCGAGAAGCAGAAACACTTTGGGAGGAAATGATTGTTGGTTTTGAGTGTTTTCAATTTGTATCCCAAATCCAAATTAGATTATTCACAAATTTGCATCACGTTGTTGGTGAACATAATGCTTTCTTCCTGACTGCAATTTGTGCTGAGAGCCTTCCAGGTTGGCAAATCGTCTATTCTGAGTAAGGATGTCATGCTCTTCACTCAAAGAATGAAAGCACAGTCTTGGAAGCTCTCATCTGAGATGTTTTCCACACAGATACAACTTTGGCTTTGTTTTGATCCTTGTAATGTGGATGTAGCAGAATCATCTCATTATGTACATTAATATAGTGTTTTTCACCCTTTCAAAAATATTCATGACTTCTTTCCAACGGAATGGGGAAACTCACCCATCATTGCTGGAAAGTACATGGAAAAGGACTAACAATTATGCTGAGTTTTGCAGGCACAGGACTACGTTTCCTCCTGTTTGAGGAAAGACCTCTTCGGGACTCCTCCACTCCACGTGCGTGAAAGGTGCACTTGTGGAAGTGTGTACTGATTCCATATTCACAGCTTGTGACGTTTGGCTCTGCACGCTCATGTAACTAACTTTCTTGGGGAAAATTACGGATAATTCACAGACATATTTTGCTTGTTATTACAGCCATTATTTATGTAAGCAGACTGGTTAAAATAGGACTTCTTTTGATCGCAGTCAATTCCCAGCTTCACACCACTGCACAAATATATTCCAAACTGGAAGATGTACAAATTATGAACGAGTGAAGAAAAGCCTCGACCAACGAGCAAGGCAGAAATGATAACTCAGAAATTAAAGATTATAATTTTATTTTGACTGTAGAATGAAGGTCTTTTCATAATGAAAAGGAGCAACCCCAATGGGGGCAGAACATTACTACACTGTGAATGCCCTGGAATTGGGTAGAGTGTAGTAAAAGGCACAGGTGGCAATAAGGATTACAAAAAGGTGCTCGGCTTGTCCAAACATGACTTCTTCAAAAACTCCTCTAACAACCTTATGACTTTGCATTCAAAAGGTAAACATGAACAGTCCCACGGTCAGCAATTGCTTGGAGGTTACTATTGCTTGGTGTCGCCACCTAGCGAAGATCTAACAATTTCGTATTTGTTTAGAGGTTACGTCTTCATATTTTTTTCACGTTATATATTATTTGATGAAAGAGGATTTATAGCATGTAAGGAATGACATAGGTAAATGTTTTTATTTTTATTTGTTCTCCTTAACCTGAGGCAACTTTCAGTCCAGCTGGAATCTTTCTGGCTTATCCTCGAGCGTTTGACCTTCCACTATCACGGTTTATGTCTATGTTTCTATCATATACTTTACGACCTTCCCTTGCACGCTGGCATTGCCTCTCAATCTAAAGTCCACTGTGCCTTTTGTGAGGATCGAGTGGTGGCCATCGCCAATCGATGCATATCGCCATTTCCAGCTCGAACCTGTAAGACAGATTCAAGGAGACAAGCACACTTGTAGAAGGAGGAGATAAGCATACTTGCTTGCACATTCGAACTCCCAGGAGACAAGCACACTTGTACAGAAATCGGCTTGAAGGATAACTCCAAAAGCAACCATCTTTTTATTTCCTCTTTTTTTCCAAGTTTCTTTGATTAAAACTGTTGATGACATGCTTTCGCTTTGTAGACGTAGGGGGGAAAAAAGGCTCTGCGGCCTTCTACTCTGAGGGTGTTCTACCACTGACGCTGAGAAAGTGCAGTTTGTATCTCATGCTCTACAATATTCATATATACTACTGTGTTCAAAAAGTATCCGACCGTTATTTTTCGTGCATAAAAAAGAAGAAGCTAGGGAGGCGTTGATTGGTGCACGTATGTAGGCGATCCTAATGCACACGCGTGAATTTTTTCCCACCTGCAGAAGCTGTCATTCGACGGCAGACCGCCGATGAGTGAGGACATGTAAGTGAGCGCCGTCGGATTTTCGTTTTTGACAAAATGACGGAAAAACTTGAACAACGCTACTGCATCAAATTTTGTGTAAAGCTTGTCGATTCCCAAGTGGAAACGATCCGCAAGATTCAACACCATTCATTCCATTATGAAGGAGGATTTGGGCTTCAGGAGAATCTCAGCGAAGTTCGTACCAAAGCTGCTAACGATTGAGCAGAAGCAACTCCGTTTGGAGATCGCACAGGACATGCTGGAGACTGTGAACAGCGATCCCAGCTTCCTCAACACAGTGATCACTGGCGATGAGTCCTGGGTTTATGGGTACGACCCAGAAACCAAGTTGCAGTCATCACAATGGAAGCATCCAACATCCCCGAGGCCAAAAAACACAAAATTTGATGCAGTAGCATTGTTCAAGTTTTTCCTTTTTTTTTTTTTTGAAAAAACGAAAATCCAACGGCGCTCACTTACATGTCCTCACTCATCGGCGGTCTGCCGTCGCATGACAGCTTCTGCAGGTGGGAAACAATTCACGCGTGTGCATTAGGATCGCCTACATACATGCACCAATCAATGCCTCCCTAGCTTCTTTTTTTTTACGCACGAAAAATAAAGGTCGGATACTTTTTGAACACACTACTTATAGTCAAACAAATGTTAACAAAAAAACATTTTGATGCACATATGTATGGACCTGGTAAGATGTTTTCTTACCGATTATATATAGTTGTATATTTAAAAATAAGAAAGTCGTTGGTGTTTCTCAGAACTTTTGTATCGCAAGCCGATAACATTTTGAAAACCTCACAAACATTGATTTATCAGTTCTATCCCAAAGAACTTGATTGATTGATTGATTTTATCAGTTTCCAAGCTGATGGAAAACGTGAAAGATGAGGAAGTTGTTGTGATAGGAGGAGACCTAAATGGACATGTGGGAAGGAGTATGGACGGTTTTGAGGGAGTTCATGGGAGTTACGGATATGGTGTGAGAAATGGAGAAGGTGAAAGGATTTAGGAGTTTGCTGATGGAGCTGATTTGTTGATTTGTAATACTCAGTTCCAGAATGAGGATAATAAGCTTGTTACATACACGTCAGGTGGGTCGACGACAACCGTTGACTACCTGCTGGTGCGTAGGCGAGATAGGGGGCACCTCCGGGACACAAAGGTGATCCCGGGGGAGGAGGCTGTTTCACAGCACCACTTGGTTCTCTGCGACATAAGGGTGAAAGGTGCGAGGAGAGCTCGGCAGGTGAAGTACCAACCGAGAATGAAGGTGTGGAGGTTGAAAGAGGTGAGAGTGAGGGAGGCATTAAAAGAGAGGCTGAGTATGGTGGAGGATGATGTGGTTGAGCTTGAAAGTGGTTGCATGTCAATGAAAGATAGTCTGTTGGGAGCCGTTGGTGAGGTATGTGGATGGACAAAAGGCCCACCGAGGCACTCGGAAACATGGTGGTGGGATGATGAAGTTGGAAAGAAGATTGACGAGAAGAGGAAGAAGTTCAAGGAGTGGCAGAAGGCGAAGGGTATGGGGGCAGAAAAGGCAGAGCATGAAAGTTAGAAGGCTGCAAAGAAAGAGGTAGCAAAGGCACAGGAGGCATGTAGGAAAATGTTCGAAGAACGCTTGGATGCGGAAGAGGGTCAGAGAGTGGTATTCAGGATTGCAAAGCAGATAGCGAAAGAGAGGTGTGATGTGATGGGGGTGAGTTGCTTGAAGGATGAAGTGGGACAAATCGTTGTGGACCCAGATGGAATTAAAGGAAGATGGAATAGATATATGGAAATACTGTTGAATGCAGAGAATGAATGGGATGGTAACATAGAGAGTAACCCAGTTTTAGGACCGGCAGAGGAGATAACCGAGAAGGAAGTTGAGGAAGCGATAAAAGCAATGAAGAGTAGAAAAGCGGGAGGGCCGACGGGAGTTGTGGGAGATATGTTGAAGGCAGCGGGAAATTGGGGTGTGAAGAGAATGACAGAGATCTGCAATCTGGTGGTGAAAGAAGGCCGCATTCCAATGGTTTGGGAACTAAGTGCCTCGTCCCTCTATACAAGGGGAAAGGTGACCCTCTGGACTGTGGCTCGTTTCGAGCGATAAAGTTATTGGAGCATGGAATGAGGGTATTGGAAACGGTGTTGGAGAGGAGGATAAGGAAGAAAGTGAAGATTGACGAAATGCAGTTTGGATTTATGCCAGGAAGAGGAATGACAGACGTGCTTTTTATTGTGAGGCAGTTGCAGGAGAAGTATATGGAGAAGAGGAAGAAGTTGTTTCTTGGGTTTGTTTATCTGGAGAAAGCATTCGATAGGGTTCCACGTGAAGTACTGACATGGGCATTGAGGAAGTTAGGAGTGGAGGAATGGTTGATCAGAGTCGTGATGGCAATGTACAAAAGAGCGCGCACAGCTTTTAGGACGAAGGACGGGAACAGTGGTGAGTTTGAGGTGAAGGTGGGAGTGCATTAGGCGGTTGGTACTAAGTTCACTACTATTTGTAGCTGTGATGGAGGTGCTGGCTCGGAATGTAAAGGAGGGTTTACCTTGGGAGTTGTTGTCTGCAGATGATCTGGTGTTGATTGCAGAAAGTATGGATGGACTGAAGGAGAAGATGAACAAGTGGAAGGAATGTATGGAGACAAAAGGTCTGAAGGTGAATATCGGAAAAAACGAAGGTGATAGCAAGTGGTAAAGCATGTGGTGAGGTGGAAAGAACTGGGAAGTGGCCGTGTACTGTGTGCAGGAAGGGTGTCGGAGTAAATTCCATTCAATGTACAATATGCGCTGAGTGGGTTCATCAAAAATGTCGTGGTTTGAGAGGGCCATTAACCAGTGTGGCAGCTACATTCAAGTGTAAGGTGTGCACAGAGGGAACTGCAGATGGAGGAAATGTTGAGTTGGATCTTGGAGATGGCATGAAGCTGGAAGGTGTGAAAACATTTTGTTACCTTGGAGACATGCTGAATGGAGAAGGTGGATCAGACTCGGCAACCGTTGCTCGAGTGAGATGAGCATGGAAGAAGTTTCGGGAACTGAGTGGCGTGCTGACGAGGAGGGGAGTGGCATTGAAGCTGAAGGGAAAGGTGTATGCTGCATGTGTGAGAAGTGTTATGATTTATGGGAGTGAGACGTGGGTAATGAACGTAGAGCAGCAACGAAGGCTGGAAAGGGTGGAAATGCGAATGGTTCGGTGGATGTGTGGAGTGTCGTTGAGAGAGAGGAAGACAAATGATGAATTGCGAAAGATGATGGGATTAGAGCCTGTGATGGTTCCTGTGAAGAGAAACAGGTTGAGATGGTTTGGTCATGTGTTGAGGAAGGATGAAAGTGACTGGTTGAAAAGAGTGATGGAAATGAATGTAGAAGGAAGTAGAGGACGGCGAAGACCGAGAAAGCCTTGGCTAAAGATGGTCGAAGAAGAAATGCGGGCAAGGGGGTTAACAAGGGGAGATGCAGAAAATAGGGCAAAATGGAGATCATTGTCATGGGGACCGCGAGGCTAACCCCCGCTCTTGCAGGGAAAATGGCCTTAAAATGCCTGTTGTTGTTGTTGTATCCTAAAGAATAATCTCTTTATTATGTCAGTATGGGAGGGAAGTGTGTGTCGTTGGTTATCTCCAGATATCTCACAATTTAGTTATTATCTCAACGTAGTCAACATGTGGCCCTGAATGTATTTCCCTCATGTCCCCTTCGTGTACAGGCTGGAGTTCCCCAAGGCAGTGTTCTGGGCCCTGTGCTTTTTCTGGTCTTCATCAATGATCTCTCCGACTCTCTGGAAAATCCTCTCTATCCCTTTGCTGACGACCCCACTCTCTGCCGCTCCATACCTCATCCCTCAGATTGGCAGTCTGCGCCTCCTCACTCTCTGCTGACCTGCACAAAATCACTGGATGGTCAAACAAGTGGAACATGTCTTTCAATCCTGACAAATCTCACACTCTTACTATGTCTCTCCGAAAAGACCGACTGGACAACCCTCCCATCTACTTTCTCAACAATCCTCTCCAAGAAGTTCTGTCGCTCAAGCTTTTGAGTCTCACTATCTGCCATGTTCTTTCTTGGGAAAACCACATTTCCAATCTGGCCTCCAAAGCCAGTCGCCGACTGGGCATCCTCCGTTAGTGTGAAGTCCTTCCTTGGCACACCTGAGCTCCTCACCACATACAAGGCTTTCATCTGCAGCTGAATTGAATACTGTTCTCCCCTCTGGGCCGGTGCTCCTGCCTCACACCTAGCTCGGCTTCATGCTGTTGAAACCAAAGCTTTTGGAATCTCCCGCGATGAAGCTGATTGTGAGGGCCTTTCACTCACTCACCGCAGGCAAGTAGGTGGTCTTTCTGTCTTCTACAGACTCCTATCCTGCCTAGCTCCCCCAGCTCTATGTGTGCTCTGTCCCCCAAATATTCCTACAGGTCGCACAAGATCTGCCAGCAACCCTCTTCTGGTGAAATTCCCAAAATCAAGACTCTCTGCTCACCTTCACTCTTTCATTCCTCTTTACTCCCACCTCTGGAAGAAACTCCCTCACTTTTCAATCCCACTCCTCCCTCCAGGTCTTAAAAACAGCTGTTCACCACCATCTCTTATCTACCCCCATCCAAAACCATGATCTTTTCTACCCCCGTTAATTCACTCCAGATCCACTTTTTTGAAATACGAACTTCTTTTCCTGGAAGTCCTAGAGCAGTGTCCATGTGTTTTATACCCCCACCAACCCACCCATCCCCCCCCCCCCACCCCCTTCCCATGCCTCCTCCCCCCAAGCCCTCTCCCTCCCACAGATCTTCCGTTGTCCCTGTTCTCTGCTGTTGTACTTGTGTGCTTCCCTCTCTCCCCCCATATTGTCCCGCTCCCTTTATTGTATGTTTTGTCTGTCCTTTTTTCTTGTGATTAATGTTAGCTCTTACACGAGCCTCGATCTTGTATACAAAATATATATATAATTATATATATATATATATCTCGTGTGTGTGTGTGTGTGTGTGTGTGTGTGTGTGTGTGTGTGTGTGTGTGTGTGTGTGTGTGTGTGTGTGTGTGTGTGTGTGTGTGTGTGTGTGTGTGTGTGTGTGTGTGTGTATAGATGAGGAAAGAAGAGGGTGCTTTGGGGAGTAGGAAAGGTAAGGTCGAAAGGAGGTTGGGAGGAGTAAGAGTAAGGAAATGAAGGGGAGGGTGATAAATCAACAATTGTGTGTGCGAGTGTGGGGACAGCCACAAAAAAGTACATCCTACTTCAAAAGAAATTTGGAGACAGAGAGGCAATGGATATTTTACACTAACCCGGCAGTACCAAATATCCACAGCATCCACAGCTGAACAAAATCGACACCAATCAAGTTATTTTGTGTTTGTCTAGCTTGAGTTGATAAGTATTACTCTCCTTCGTAAGGAAAGCATCCGAATCATTACACTGACCAGCCAACCTTTTCATCATACCTTACTTATATAGAGCTCTGATTACATTTTGCCAAGTAGGGTTAAAAAAAAAAATAATTATAAAGCTCCTGCTGGAGAAATGAGTTTTCTTCAAATTTTGGTTCCCATTATGCTTTGTCACTGTGTGCATAGATCCCTGATGAAATAGCGAAAACCTTTTCAAGGAAATGTACCTAAAGGCAATTATTTTTTGCTTACAGCGATGAGATAACTGTCTGTCAGCATGTAGTTTCCTCCAAGTCTGAACTTGAGTTGAAGACGTACACGCCTCAGATTATTCCCTGCCATTCACCAACTGTGGTTAGACAGCAATCCCCTTTGCCATCATGGCTGTATCTAGGATAATAAGGTGAGGCGTTGGAACACGAATATATTTTTGTGCATTGCTGATGATCCATCGTGTTTTTAAAAGAGGGATTTCGATAAATAATTGCGATCTCCCGGAAACTACCGCAACTTTCAACGTGGTTTTTTCGTCAGGACAATAAAACGATATTATTAATGCATTCGGAACATTTGGTTTTATTTTTAAGGGTATTGGATATTCGAAATGAAGAATGTGGTATTTTTTATGTACACACATTTTTGTTTGCTGTTGGAGCTCATAGAAGATTAACGTACGAAGAGGTGTGAGGATCAAAAATCACCATTATGGTAGAAAGGGGCGAGGGGTGCCAGGGGGTTATAAATAATGAATAGAAAAAGAAAATCAAGCCAACAACTACTGTAATAGACAAACCTGTAATAAAAGTGCATTCCCAAAGGCAGCCAGTTGTAGCTAACAAGATGATCACGATAACTTAGCGGTGGAACGTTTCATACAAGATGGCAGCATATAGGCAGCCATTTTGGAAGCCTTTTCGAGAAATTTAAAGACAAAGGGGATATGAATAGATGTGGAGGGGAAACAGAGGGAGGTATATAGATAGTCTTGGATTTCAGAAGAAGACAGGAGATGAGTTGATGAGTAATTTCACCCCAAGGGTCAAATAGTAGGTTGGAAGCAACAGATCAGAGAAGATAAAATACATTACAAGGACGTTGGAGAAGTGGGGGTAGGGGAGGAGGTGGGAAAGATGGGGGACTGGGGTGGGTGGGGAGGCATTTGGTCCATTGAGCCTGTGCTTTATCCACACCCAGAAATTGAATCAATCTTTTTACTTAATTTTAGCAGGTAATTACTTTTTACAATCGCGAAAGAGCACAATTCATGTATCACTGGAGGGGGAGGGAGAAGGAGTAAAACAGTGGGGCAGGCCACCGGAGCATTATACCAAAGTGTTTACTTTTTTTTCTTTCTTATTATGGAAGAAGAGGGTTGGTGGATAAGGAAAGAACAAACATCGACAATACCTTCACTTTTTGATGATATTGGCTCACAGACATCACAATCACCAATCCATATCTAAGCAACGTTCCAGTCCTGCCAATATCCCTGCACGCCTCTATCCCCAATACTTCTGGGTACCTATCTAATTGCAGTATAAACCCATCTACTGTTTCTGCTGCCACTTTCTTTCCTGGGAGACAATTCCATGCATTAACTGCTCTGAGCGAAAGGCCTCTACCTTATTCCTGTCTGAACCCTTATTAGTCCCCTACCGGTGTACACTGGAGGGGACTATAGGTTTGCACTCCATCCCTCCGTCTGTCAGTATGTCCGTCCGTCAGTCCGTCACGCAAAGAACAGTTTTCCGGACTTTTTTTCTAAACTCTTAATGCTAATGATTTCAAACTTGGCACATGGTTTCCTCATGATAAGTTACAGATCAAGTTCGAACTTCACGACGTTTCGATCATTTTTGACAAAGTTATGGCACTTTGAACTTTGGGAATTCTGATAGTTCTGATGATCCTCAACTCAGTGCCATTTTAAGTTTTAATTTCCTTTAAAAAAGATTTTCTCTGCAATAATAGGACCGATTGAGATCAAATTTTCACGGTAGGGGGGACTCGGTCTGTAGAATATTTTAATGGTAATTATGACGTCACGTGGTTCGGCCGCCATATTGTTTTTCGTGAAAACACGAAAACCCCTTTTTCTCTGCAATGGCTGAACAGATCGAGGCCAAACTTTGCAGGCAGAATCGCATACCCATGACAAACAAAAAAGTCACCGAGCATTACGTCATGCGTCACATGGTTTCAGAGTTATGACGTTTTTAAGCATGAACCTTTAAAACTGAGCTGCTCCCTCATTTTTAATCCAATCGAGGGGAAACTTCACAGATCTGTTCAGCATGTCAGTCTACTAAAATGTCCTTTTGGAATTTGCGATAAGGCACGTGGTTTGGCAGATATCGTTAATTAAACGAAAATATTTAAAAAGTAGATATCTCTTGTTTATTCCAGAGTTCTCCTCAAGCCGCACCACGCGCCCTCAGCCTCGTCTCGCGAACGTCAAAAGCGCGACACAGCGCGCGCTTTCGGGAGTGGCGGAGCCAAGCCGAACAACATATATATATATATATATATATATATATATATATATACACATCGATCATTGATCGTGAACCGGAAAATATAATAAAGTACTGATATTTAGCGACTCGAAAGGTTCTTTATCAACAACTTATTTTCTCGTGCTTCTGCTGACCTGTCTGAGGTGTATAAATCGAAGTCCCGAGTGCGAATCACAGGTGAGCCCGTCCTGAGGTAATTATCGATTGGGAACGATTCAGAACCTGTGGGTAAATAACCCTTGGTAATTTCCCCAACAGTTTTCCGGATGACAGACTGCCGGTAAGGGACATGTATTGCAGCACAATACTCAGAATGCTTGTTTTTTCTATGTACCCTTCATTATCTTAAACATCTCCATCATATCCCCTCGTAATCGCCTCCTTTCTTAATATTTGAAGTCCTGTCTCCTTCAGCCGTGCCTCATAGCTTTGTCTAGCTAGCCCCAAAATGAACGAGCAGGAAATGAAAACACCAGTGTGTCTGTTATTGAAGAGCAGTGGCAAACCTCTGTTGATGTGAGATTTTTGTAATGCTCAAAGTGTTGGTCTTCATGTATAGGCTAAGGAAGCGGCTCCATCTCCAAAGGATAAGAAATGCTCCATAGCTCTGCAAAGAAATACTTATTTTCTTTAGCTTTTATGATTTGTTGGAGAAGATCCTGGAGTGATATCCAGACTGCCTTTTCCATTGAAGGTTGGCTCAAACCTACTTAAGCAACCCTGTAGCCCATGGTTAGCACCCGATGCTCCCCCTCTCTCCTCATTAACAGTATGGACCACAAACGTCCGGGGCCTTCACTCAAACCTGATTGATCTCTCCATTCAGGTTGCTTCTGACAATCCAGACTTGATCTGCTTAACAGAAACTTTCCTCCTTCAAGATATCTCTGATTCCTTAATATCTCTTCCTGGTTACTCCCTCCTCCGGTACGATAGACCTGAGCCTCGACCTGGTGGTGGGGTGGCTATCTCTCTTACTCACTCTCCCTGCACTGCCCTCTCTCCACCCCACCCCCAGGAATACCTCTGGCTTCGGCTTCCTCTCCGCTCCCACCTTTTGTTCATATGTGTTCTGTACCGTCCTCCAAACAGTGATGACTCCATTTACATTTCGCTGTCGGACAACATGGACCAACTTCTATCAACTCATCCAAACTCTCTCTTCCTCATATGTCGCGACTTCAACTGTCATCATGCCAGCTGGCTGGGTGTGGGTTCATCTCTCACCAGCCATGGCACCCCAGCAAAGGACTTCTGTGACTCATTGGGACTGACACAATCTGTCAATTTCCCGACCCGGATCTCAGTCAATGGAGTATCTTCTCTTCTGGACTTGGTTATGACTAACTTCCCTGCAAATGTCTGCTGCTCTTCTTCTGCTCCAATCGTTTCTTCTGATCATGTGCTTGTTAAAGTGGACATCTCTCTGGCCATTCTCAGAGAGCCTCCTCAGCGCCGACGAGTCTGGCTTTTCACTCAGGCCGACTGGCACGGTGTGCAAGCAGCCATCAATCATCTGGACTGGTCTCCCATCTCTACTGCCTCTGACATCAATTCTTCCTGGGAATTCTTCCAAAGCAAACTGCTCTCTCTCTCTCATGCACAGATTTATCCCATCTCGTCTTCAGTTGTCTTACCCTTCCCTCCCGTCCATGGTACACTGAATCTTGTGGTGAGGCAGTTGCCCTGAAACAACTTGCCTTTGCCTCTTGGAAGGCAAATCCAACTGAAGGCAATCTCAGTTCCTTCCACCAAGCTCGAAACAAGTGTGTGTCTACCCTCAGGAGTGCCAGGAAGCACTATCTCTCCACACTCAAGATTGAACTCTCAAACCTGTTTCCTTCCTACAAATCCTGGTGGCGTCTGGTCAAATCCGTTTCTGGTGTTTGTTCCCCCTCCATTCCCTCCCTTACCTCAAATGGCTACACAGTTGACACCGCACGTGAGAAAGCCAAATGCCTCAACTCTGTGTTTGCCTCAAAATCTTGTGTCCCAAACCCATCTCTCTCTGTTCCCACCTTTCCCAGTCGAACCCAACTGCTCCTGGACTCTGTGTCCTTCTCTCCTGACAAGGTGGAGAAGTTTTTATCAAATCTCGACTCTGATTCTGCAACTGGACCAGACGGTATCAGCCCACGGGTCCTAAAATCCTGCTCTGCCGCTCTATCTCACCCTCTCTCTGTTCTTTTCACCCTCTCTTTTGCTCAAGGTCATCTGCCAACATCTTGGAAATCAGCAAACATTACCGCTTTACACAAAAAAGGTGCAAAAACAGATCCTTGCAACTACAGACCAATCAGCCTGCTTCCAATTATCAGCAAAGTCATGGAATCCATCATTGCTTCGGATATCAAATCCTTCCTCTTCTCCAATGGCTTGATCTCTGATCATCAATTTGGATTCAGACCAGGTCATTCTACTCTGGACATGTTGCTTCTGCTGTCTCAACAATGGATGGAGGTCCTCAATGAATGAATGAATGAATGATCGTTTTAAGGCCATTTTTCCCCGCTAGAGCGGGGGTTAGCCTTGCGGGCCCCATGACAATCATGGTTCCCTGTTTGAGGCAATATTTTTTATGGGCGGATACCCTTCCTGACGCCAACCCTTGGTCGCCTCTTATGATGCGCAGGGATACGGTGTACCTATTCTAAACCGGGGTACACACCAAATGTCAATGCCAAACAGGAAATCAGAGCTGTCTCACTTGACATATCACGTGCCTTCGATATGGTCTGGCACCCAGCTCTGCTCACCAAACTCTCCTCTTATGGTATCCATGGAAATCTCCACTCATGGCTTGCGGACTTCCTCTCTGGTCGTAGGCAACGTGTGGCCCTGAATGGATTTCTCTCATCTCCCCTTCCTGTTCAGCCTGGAGTTCCCCAAGGTAGTGTTCTGGGCCCTGTGCTATTTCTGGTCTTCATCAATGATCTCTCTGACTCTCTGGAAAATCCTCTCTATCTCTTTGCTGATGACTCCACTATCTGCCGCTCCATTCCTCATCCCTCCGATCGGCAGTCTGCAGCCTCCTCACTCTCTGCCGACCTGGACAAAATCACAGACTGGTCAAACAAGTGGAACATCTCTTTCAATCCTCACCAATCTCACACTCTTACAATGTCTCTCCGAAAGGACCGACTGGAAAACCCTCCCATCTACTTTCTCAACAATCCTCTCCAAGAAGTTCTGTCGCTCAAGCTTTTGAGTCTCACTATCTGCCATGGTCTTTCTTGGGAAAACCACATTTCCAAGCTGGCCTCCAAAGCCAGTCGCCGACTGGGCATCCTCCGTCATGCGAAGTCCTTCCTTGGCACACCTGAGCTCCTCACCACATACAAGGCTTTCATCCGCAGCTCAATGGAATACTGTTCCCCCCTCTGGGCTGGTGCTCCTGCCTCACACCTAGCTCGGCTTCACGCTGTTGAGGCCAAAGCTTTCAGTATCATTGGAATCTCCTGCGATGAAGTTAACTCCGAGGGCCTTTCACTCACTCACCGCAGGCAGGTTGGTGGTCTTTCTGTCTTCTACCGACTCCTCTCCGGCCTTGCTCCCCCAGCTCTCTCTGTGCTCTGTCCCCCCAATATTCCTTCAGGTCGCACAAGATCTGCCTGCAACCCTCTTATGGTTAAACTGCCAAAATCTAGGCTCTCTGCTCACCTTCACTCTTTCATTCCCCTTTTCTCCCGCCTCTGGAACAAACTCCCCCCACTCCCTTCAATCCCACTCCTCCCTCCAGGTCTTTAAAACAGCTGTTCACCACCATCTCTTATCTTCCCCCATCCAAAACCTTGATCTTTTCCACCCCCGCTAATTCACCCCAGAGTCCTTGCAGTGTTCATATGTTTTATACCTCTCCCACCTCCCCCCAAGTCCTCCCGATGTCCCTGCTCTCAAATGTTGTGTTTGTGTCCTTCCCCCTCGCTCCCCATCTTGTCTGCCGCTCCCCTTGTTTTTTGTGTTTTGTGTGTCGGTTTGACTTTTTGTGTGATTAATGTTCGCTCTTTCACGAGCCTCGATCTTGTATACAAAAAAAAAATTAAAAAAATGGTGCATCTGATTCGTCATCAACAATAAAAAGGTGGAGGATTGCATGGCAGTCTGCATTGGAAGATATAAGGATTGAGATCTAACTGGAATGGATATGATGTTCAGCATGTAGATCAAGAATAATTTGTATTTAACATGCTACCCTAGGTGAGAAGCTTTCAGTGTGAAAGTACATGACAGGTTACCTGCAAGCATTAACCATTCAGCTGTACCAGTCAAACTCTCCATAAGTATTGGAACAGTGAAGTCAAATTTGTTTTTGTTGCTATATGCTCAAGAAATTTGGATTTGAGATCGAAAGATGAATTGTGCAACAAGAGTAGAGAAAGTCAGCTTTTATTTCTTGATATTTCTATGGATATGTGTTTTACCCTTGTAGAACAACAGCACTTTTTACCTTAAGTCCCCCCATTTTAGGTAAGCATAGGTATGTTGTTGTTGTTTCATATGCAGCCTTTGGCTGCTGGTTTGCATCATTTTTCTGGAAGCAC
The DNA here is from genome assembly GCF_964187855.1 of Myxine glutinosa. Classification (NCBI taxonomy): domain Eukaryota; kingdom Metazoa; phylum Chordata; class Myxini; order Myxiniformes; family Myxinidae; genus Myxine; species Myxine glutinosa. The sequence goes on along the minus strand of NC_136268.1, from coordinate 116,910,467 downwards.
ATTTGTGCTGCTGATGCTGTGCCCCAATTTACCAGTAAGCTGGTACTCAATTTACCGACCTCGGAAGGATGACAGGCTGAGTCAACCCCCCGGCATTAGTTCAACGATCGACTGGGATTCAAATGCAGCACCTTAACCAAGCCAGCACCCATCCATTAGGCCAACACCAGGCTTATAGCATAGGTATTGGAACAAATGACTGACAGGTGATGACAAGTGTTTCTTGTTCCTCAGGTGTTTCTTGTTGTCGCGATTGTTTACACACAAATGAGATGTGAATATCTAGTCTTGGTTTTAGCCTTTGGAGTATGGCTTTGGAGTCAGCTGGCTTCAACCAACATGAAGACCAGAGTTCTGTCGATGAATGAAAATCAAGCAATTTGGAAGCTGAAAGAACAGAATAATTCAATTAGAACCAGAACACGAATATTGGACAGAACTACAAGTACAACAATTTGGAATATCTTTAAAAAGAAAGAAACCACTAATGTACTAAGCAATAAACAATGGCCAGGTCAGCCAAGGAAAACAACTACAGTTGATGACAGAAAAATCATCAGAGCTGTGAAGAAAAAACCTAAAACAACTATCAGTTGATCACCAACAACATCCCAAGTGCAGAGGTGAAAGTATCACAACTGACCATTCGCAGAAGACTTCGACAGCCGAATATCAAAGGCTACACCACAAGATGCAAACCTCTTAACACCAAAAATAGAAAGGCCAGATTAGAATTTGCCAAGAAGTACAGAGGTGAGCAAGTAAGAGTTCTGGAACAAAGTTTTATGGACAAACGAGACCAAGATAAACCTTTACCAAAGTGATGTAAAGGTGAAAGTGTGGAGAAAGGAAGGAACTGCATATGATCTAAAGCATACAACCTCATCTGTGAAGCATGGTGGAGGAAGTTTCATGGCTTGGGTTTGCATGGTTGCCTCTGGAACTGGCTCACTCATTTTTATTGATGATGTAACTAATGATGACAGCAACAGAATGAATTTGGAAGTGCACAGAAACATTATGTCTGCCTATGTACAAGAAAATTCCTCCAAACTCATTGGGCATTCACCATGCAGGAAGACAATAACCCAAAACACACTGCCAATGCAACCAAGGAGTTCATCATGGGGGAAAAGTGGAAGGTTTTTGACTGGCCAAGTCAATCTCCTGATTTAAATCCAATGGATCATTCATTTCACTTCCAGAAGAGCAGACTAAAGTCAGAAACCCCCAAAACATGTCTTTCAATCCTGACAAATCTCACACTCTCACTATGTCTCTCCGAAAATACCGTCTGGAAAACCCTCCCATCTACTTTCTCAACTATCCTCTTAAAGAAGTTCTGTCACTCAAGCTTTTGGGCTTCACTATCAGCCATGATCTTTCCTGGGAAAACCACATTTCCAAGCTGGCCTCCAAAGCCAGTCGCCGACTGGGCATCCTCCATCGTGTGAAGTCCTTCCTTGGCACTTCTGAGCTCGTCACCACATACAAGGCTTTCATCCGCAGCATGATGGAATACTGCTCTCCCCTCTGGGCCGGTGCTCCTGCCTCACACCTAGCTCGGCTTCACGCTGTAGAAACCAAAGCTTTCAGGATCATTGGTATCTCCCGTGATGAAGCTGATTCTGAAGGCCTTTCTCTCTCTCTCTCACCGCAGGCAGGTAGGTGGTATTTCTGTCTTCTACCAACTCCTCTCTGGCCTACCTCCCCCTGTTCTATCTGTGCTCTGTCCCACAAATATTCCTGTGGGATTCACAAGAGCCAGCAACCGTCTTCTGGTGAAATTCCCAAAATCAAGACTCTCTGATCATTTTCACTCTTTTATTCCTCTTTTCTCCCGCCTCTGGAACAACTACCACACTCACTTCAATCCCACTCCTCCTTCCAGGTCTTTAAAACAGCTGTTCACCACCATCTCTTATCTTCCCCATCCAAAACCTTGATATTTTCTACCCCCATTAATACACCCCAAATCCACCTCTTTCAATCTCCGACTTCATTCCTGAAATTCCTAGTAGTGGCAATTTGTTTTATACCGTGTACCCCTTCCCTCCCCCATACCCCCACCCCTCTCCCTTCCACAGATCCCCCAATGTCCCTGTTCTCTACTGTTGTGCTTGTGTGCTTTCCTCTCTCCCCCCATCTTGTCTCCCCCTCCCTTTATTGTTTTATGTGTCCAGTTTTGTTTTTTGTGTTTTATGTGCTAATGTGTGTATAATGTGCTAGCTCTTACACGAGCCTCGATCTTGTATACAATTTTTTTTTTAACTGAAAATGGCTGCAGTAAAGGCTTGGCAAAGCATCTCAAAGGAAGATACCAAGAGTTTGGTGATATAAATGAGTCACTATCGATGCAGTTATTACATGCAAGGGATATACAACCAAGTACTAACTATTTTACTACTTTCATTAACTTTAAGTTAATCTGTTCCAATACCTATGCTAACCTAAAATGGGGGGACTGAACCTAAAAAGTGTTATTGTTCTACAATGGTAAAACATATACTGTATGCATAGAAATACCAAGAAATATAAGCTGACTTCTGTGCTCTTGCCACGTATTCATTTTTTGATCTTGAATCCAAATTTCTTGGGTATATAGCAATAATAACAAATTTGACTTCACTGTTCCAATACTTATGGGGGGCACTATATAGTGGACCATGATACGAGCAGGAAAGAGCACTATTCATTTATCTAATTGCTTATAGTGAGGAAGGGAATGACATTTCGGTACTGATGGATTCTGTACTGGGAGTGTCCTGCAGCAGGGTTTGCACAGTCCTTGAAACTCCTTGAAATTCCTGGTAAAATGTAAAAGCAATGTTGTCTTGGGGCTTGGGAGGAGGGTTGATGACTTGGGGTTTATAGGGTTAGGGGGGGTTGTTGACCTGGGGTTGTTTGAGGGGGGGGGGGGGGGTTGAGGACTCAGTCACATTTTGTGTTGTGTGGATGTTCCACGGGTACCTGCTTGTATTGGTAAATTGTTTGTAAAATCTTCTGAGAGTCCAAGAGATGTGACAGAAGCTGGTGGTTAATGATGCTACAAAAGGTACAATTTGAAATGGTTCTGTGGTATAACATGCTCGTATATTTTGGCTCGTATTGGTATGCATGTATTATTGAAATATTGAATGGAATATGGACTAACAAAAAACAAACTAGAACGACACTCGAGAGAGAGTACATACAGTACTTCCGCCAGACTGAACATTTTAAGTTTTCTTCCCCACTGATAGGCCGGATTCCCGGAACTTAACCAAATCTAATTGGATTGTTCTTGTCACCTACCCAACTCATCCTTGACATTTTGTCATAGTCTGTCCACAACTCTTTCAAATATCATGTTATGTATCATTTTGACCCAATCTCTCAATGATGAAGAATCATTTTTTGTTTTTAATGTTAGTATCCGGTTCCAGATCTTCACCAAAATCGAGTCAATTCATCCTTGTCTGACACCCAACCTTTCCAACAAATTTTGTCCGAATCAGTCCATAATTTTTTGAGATATCGTGCTCACAGACAGACAGGGATGAAAACGCCTTCAATGGCAGAGGTAACTGGATGGTATTCATAGAATACTTACCCAGCGCAGTCAACTTGTTCCGAGCCAACTCTTCTGTTTTTGAACATTTTTTTCCCTTTGATCCAATATGGCTGCCAGACCACGTGAGTGATGATATCATAAATTTATATTCTCTAATATAATTGTTGCATAGATCACGCTCAATACATTTCAACCTGATCAGACTAAGCGTTGTCCCTTTCGAATTATGACGTCATAATTATGCCACCAATGACGTCATCGTTAGCAACACCTATTAGGGCTGCAGATTGAGCATGAAAATGAGGGTGAAGTGGCAACTAGTTTCCTACCAGCTAATTTTGATATTTTTATAAAGTATGGCCCTGACTACTTCACACACCAAAAATACCCAGAATCCCCTTGGGGGAACATGTTCAAGTGACGTCATCAAGATGGCCTCCATTTTTATTAAGTTTTTGTATTTTATTTTTGCTTTGAGGGTCCCTGTGTCCTGATCTGTAATAAAATGATACCAGCATCTGATTTAAATATTATATTTAATAATATTAATATTTAATAATATTTAAAAATAATATTATTAATTATATTTAATAATATTTAAAATAATATTTAAATAATAAATTAATTTAAATGCTTCAGCATGATGCATGCATGCAAATACAATGCATGCATGCAATGCATTTAAATGCATTTAAATTAATTTAATAATTTAATTTAAATATTTAACTAATATTTAAATAATATTTATATTAAACGCAGCTGATGCATTAAGATCAATTTCTTGGGTATTAGGGTATTCAGTTGTTGGTTGTAATTTTTCTATGTCTCTGCGAATAATACTAACTGCACGGTGCAGTATTTGGGAATCATTTTTGTAATCAGAACCATTGTTGTAAGCACATTCTCACGAACTTCTGCTGGCTTCATATTCGCTGCTGTAGGTTTTATTCCTTTCTTTTTATTCTCTGGTTCTCCACAAATGAAACAGTGGTCATCCCAGGAAAAGGCTGATGTTTTTTCTCTTGACAGTAAAACTACTATATAAAAGGTTAGGTACCACGTCAGCACCTGTACACAATGCCAAACTTTACAATTTTGGCAGCCATTTTGATGACGTCATTTAAGCATGTTCCCTGTCATGTATGCAGTGCAAATGTTCACCGTTGTATCCCTACACCGGGACCGGGTTGTATCCCTACGCCAGAGCTCGGATGGCGCTGCTGTGAATCGGGCCTTGATTGGCAGAGTGAATAAACGCGTACGACAATTGATCGCAGTTTGTCGAGATACTTTACATGGCGACGAAGGTAAACATCTAGACCATGACATCTTTCGGCCATATCGATGAATTCGACCCTCATGAGGGGGATTTTGACACGTATTCTGAGCGTTTGTCTTTCTACTTCGAGGCGAACGGCATTGCGACCGAAGGCCTGATGAAGGCCGTCTTCCTGTCCGTTTGCGGAGGTGAGACGTTCACACTCGTTAAAAACCTGATTCGGCCTCGGACAATCCAGGAGCTCACGTATGCAGAGCTCAAGGCCGCTTTGAAGGAACATTGCAACCCATCTCCTTCAGTCATCCTGTGTCGGTTTAATTTTTACATGTGCAGACAGCAGCAAGGTCAGTTGATCGCAGACTTCATTGCACACCTCAAAAAACTGTCACATCTGTGTGAGTTTGGGGACACGATTGATGACATGCTTCGTGATTTGCTGGTGGTTGGCATGTCCGATGACCGCACTCGTAGACGCCTGCTTGCTGAGAGAAGACTGACGTTCCAAAATGCCAGAGACACCGCAATTTCCATGGAAAGTGCTGAACGCAACGCTACAAGCATCGGTGCCACTCGCTCATCTGGTACCAGCCCTGCTGTGAATCGGTTGGATCATGTTCAGCCACAACGTTGGAACAAGGCTCCTCGTCAGAAGCCAGTGCAGTCTCAAACCCACAACAACTGTTTTCGGTGCAACGGAAAGCACCCTCCGGAGACGTGTCGGTTCAAAGATGCCACCTGCCATTTCTGTTCGAAAACTGGCCATATTGCTCCAGCTTGCATCACTCGCAAATCGGGAAAAGGAAAAGCTGCTGACAAGATTCATCAGTTTATCGGTTCGGAGGAACCCGAGCTTGACCAGGTGAGCTCTGTTTCCGACAACTCAGAATCGTATGACCTGCTTCATATTGATTCTCACCATAGGCGGGACCCTCTTCTTGCCAATGTTGTCGTCAACAATCGACCATTGCAAATGGAGGTCGACACTGGTGCGGCCGTCTCGCTCATCAGCCATGCTGTTTTCACAAACCTGTGGAGTGATGCTGACCGACCCCATCTGAAACCTACTACCTATGGACTCTCCACCTATACAGGTGAGAAGATTGTTCCCTGCGGTACATGTGATGTCACGGTGGGCTACGATAACAGTGAGTTTCACCTACCCCTGATCGTCATTCCTGGAAAGGGCCCTTCCTTACTCGGCAGGAACTGGTTGAGCATAATTCGACTGAAGTGGGAAAGCATTCATCAACTCCGGGCAGCCAATGTTTCTCCTACCGCAGCATACACACTCAAAAATGTGCTGGATACGTACCCGGATGTCTTCAAGGATGAGCTTGGAACCTTGAAAGGACATACGGCTAAACTCAGGGTTGACCGGGATGCCAATCCTATATTTTGCAGGGCTCGCCCAGTCCCTTTCGCCCTGCGTGAGCGGATTGACAAGGAACTGGATCATCTTGAAAATCTGGGGATCATCGAGCAAATCCAGTATGCCGAATGGGCGGCGCCCATCGTTCCAGTCATAAAATCGGACCAGTCCATCCGCATATGTGGAGATTATAAAATGACCGTGAACAGGTGTTCTTCATTGGATAAATATCCAATCCCGAGGATCGAAGACCTCTATGCTCGTCTCACGGGAGGCAAGACTTTTACGAAACTCGATCTCAAATCCGCCTATCTACAGCTCTGCTTGGACGAGAATTCGAAACAGTATCTTACCATCAACACGCATCGTGGGTTGTATAGGTACCACCGACTTAGTTTTGGAGTGAAATCTGCACCTGGAATTTATCAGCGTGTCATGGACAGTTTGTTTGCTGCCGAACGCAACGTCGTTTGTTACCAGGATGATATTCTGGTTACTGGTCGTACGGACGCGGAACATCTACAGAACCTGGAGAGAGTTCTGAAGAAGATTTCGGACTCCGGCCTACGTTTGCGTCGAGACAAGTGCAAGTTTATGGTGCCATCAGTCACGTACCTGGGTCATACGATTGATGCCGAGGGTCTACACCCGACAGATGAGAAAGTCCGAGCTATCAAGGATGCTCCTTCTCCACGAGATGTGACCGAATTGAAGTCATACCTCGGTTTGCTTCAGTTCTATGGTCGTTACATCCCGAATGTGACCGACGTTTTGGGCCCCCTTTATCGGCTTTTGAGGAAAGGAGTCTCCTGGAGCTGGGGGTCTAGTGAACAATCAGCATTCCAGACCTCTAAGGATCTGCTCAAATCGTCCAATGTTCTCGTTCATTTTGATCCAGAGAAGGATCTTGTGCTGACATGCGATGCTTGTCGGTATGGAGTGGGGAGTGTATTATCGCACGTGATGCCTGATGGTACAGAAAGACCGGTTGCATTTGCATCCAGAACGTTGACCCCGGCAGAGAAAAACTATTCCCAACTTGACAAGGAAGGATTGGGAATCGTTTTCGGCGTTGGCAAATTTCGCCAGTACCTTCTTGGACATCATTTCACGATTCGCACTGATCACAAGCCGCTGATCAGTCTGTTTGGTCCAACTAAGGCGACATCTGACACACTACCGCCCAGGATCATCCGCTGGTCCCTGTTTCTCGCTGCTTATGACTACACCATATGTTATAAGCCCGGTTCGTCTATCACAAATGCAGATGCCATGAGTCGGTTACCCCTTCCAGAATCCGTTGATGATTCGCCTACACCAGGATCCATTATCGCACTGATGGATCATCTGGAAGATTGTGCTGTCGATTCTGGCCAGATCCGCACTCATACTCGACGAGACCCCGTTCTGTCCAGAACTGTCCAGGCTGTACAGCTTGGATGGCATTTGCTACCTGAGGGTGACCCAGATTTTGCGGCTTTTAAAGCACGTAAAAACGAACTCGGCGTGGAAAATGGTTGCCTACTCTGGGGATGTCGTGTCGTGATCCCCAAAAATCTGCGTTCCAGGGTCATGGATGAAATCCATGACTGTCACCCCGGGATTGTGAAGATGAAGTCACTCGCCAGAAACTATGTGTGGTGGCCGAATCTTGATGCTGATATCGAACATCATGTTCGACATTGTTACCCCTGCCAGAGCACCCGGAATACACCTGCGAAAGCGCCACTGCATCCCTGGGAATGGCCCAGCGAACCGTGGCATCGCCTACATCTCGATTATGCCGGGCCTATTAACGGCAGCATGATTCTAATAATTACGGACGCGCACACAAAATGGATTGATGCCTATGTGACGCGTGGTACTACGTCAGCCATTGTCATCGAAAGACTCAGACGCTGTTTCGCCACTCATGGTCTGCCCAGGATGATCGTGAGTGATAACGGTTCGTGTTTTTCCAGTACCGAGTTTGCCAAGTTCACACGTCGGAACGGCATCAAACATAAGTTTGTCAGCCCACATCACCAGGCTTCAAATGGCTTGGCCGAACGATCCGTGGGAATCATCAAATCCGGATTGCAGAAACTTCAGGAGGGAACCCTGGAAACAAAGCTGTCTCGTCTCCTGTTCAAATACCGCATCACGCCACAATCAACAACCGGTGCAGCTCCGTCTGAGTTATTGATGAAACGACACTTGAGATCGACACTTGACAATCTCAAACCAGACATATCATCAAATGTTTATCAGAGCCAGCTTAATCAAAAGTTGGTGCACGATAAGACGTCCAACAGTCGATGTATCAACATTGGAGATCCAGTGTTTGCCCGAAATTTTGGTGCAGGTGCGACGTGGCTACCGGGAGACATCATCGAGAAGCCAGGTCCACTGTCCAGTGTGATTCGCCTGCAGGACGGCCGCAAAATTCGTCGACATCAGGACCACATAACCTACCGTCACTGTGAGTCGATGGAGCCTGTAGCATCGTCACAGTCAGGACAACAGTTCGACCCGCCACTGCCGGAGATCGTCGTGGCCGCTCCAGCCAGCTCGGATGCCCCGAAAACCTCTGCAAACGCTACACCCTTCGTGGAGACCAAAGGAATCACTTCGGACTCTGTATCCACTGGTACACCGCGACCCAAAGGAATCACCTCGGACTCTGTATCCACTGGTACACCGCGACGCTCAATGCGTGAGAGAAAAGCACCCGACCGGTTGAATCTTTGAAGATGTTTTTTTTCACGTTGACACATGTTCTATTTTCACGTATTTTCATTATTCTCATAACCGTTTGCACACATATTTTCACATGTTTTGGAAATGTTGCTTTTGAAATGTCAATTCTGGAAATCTAGCACGTATATTGCTCTTGGTAATTTTGGACTTAAAGGGGAGGATGTCATGTATGCAGTGCAAATGTTCACCGTTGTATCCCTACACCGGGACCGGGTTGTATCCCTACGCCAGAGCTCGGATGGCGCTGCTGTGAATCGGGCCTTGATTGGCAGAGTGAATAAACGCGTACGACAATTGATCGCAGTTTGTCGAGATACTTTACATTCCCCAGAGGTATTCTCGGTATTTTTGGTTTGTGAACTTGTCGAGGCCCCTTTATAAAAATACCAAAAGTAGCTGGTCGGAAGCTAGTTGCCAGTTCCGCGATTTTTAAGGCACTTTTTGACAATAATCTGCAGCCCTATATTCCCCATATGGAGTTCTTTACAATGAGCCATGTTTCAATTTTTTCCATGCAGCTGTTTTGGAGATATGGAGGTGCAACATTTTTTGGTTTTTCAAAGATGGCGCCTGTACCACATGACCTATGACGTCATGATTATGATTAAAATATTCTACAGGAGGAGGTGCTCCTATGGTGAAAATTTCGTGTCCAACCAACAGTTGAGAAAAAAAAATTCACAATGATCGGATAAGTGTTGTACTTGTCGAATTTTGACGTCATAACGAAGGCACCGATGACATCATCATTAACATATCTTATCCCACAAGGGGAGTACTTGACAATGAGCATGTTTCAATTATTTCCATGGAGTGGTTTCGGAGATATAGAGATGCAACTGTTTTCGATTTTTTCCAAGATGGTGTCTGTACCACGTGACCTATGACGTTATAATTATCATTTAAAAATTCTCGGAGGAGCCGCACATATTCTGAAAATTTCGTGTTCATCGGACTAACAGTTGCAGAGGGAAAAAAAAATTCATACTGATCAGATCAAGCGTTGTACTTGTCGAATTATGACGTCATAATGGAGGCACCTATGACATCATCATTAACATATCTTATTTCCCATGGGGTGTACTTGACAATGAGCCATGTTTCAATATTTTCCATTAAGCGGTTTGGGAGATATAGAGGTGTAACTTTTTTCCAAGATGGCGTCTGTACCACGTGACCGATGACGTCATAATTATCAGCAAAAACATCTACTGGCAGAGGCGCTCCTACGGTAAAAATTCATGTCAATCGGACCAACAGTTGCCGAGAAAATGAATTTTAAAAATGCAGACACGCACGTATGGCACACGTACGCAACCGAATGCCAAACCCTGCTTTTCGCATCGCGCACACAGGGTAACAAGGTTTCATTCTTATTATTGTGGTTTATTCCAATATCACTTGTTACATAAAACATTTGTATTAAAAGTCCAGGAAAAGTTTTTGGTTTTGGAAATTTGATTTTCAATGGCTGTGAAAACCATGTGCAGAAGATAGGGAAGTGAATCACTCATGGAAGAGCAGTGAAAGTGATCACTTTGTGCAAGGTTTAAAAACTGTCACGGATATCTTCAGACTCAGTTGCAGAAGAGATTCGTATATTGTTTAGGAGTTGAGAAGATCAAGTGTTCTAAAACGAATTTTTTTAGTAAAGGAAAGGGTGGGGATAGACAGGGATAGGTTGGGGCCCGAGATTTGAAAGTATAGTAGTAGCCGAACGATTTCTATTTGTATTGAGCATTGATGAAACGGGTGAATGAGGCTGATCGCCATGGGAAAATGAACAATTGGATGTTGACTATTGAAACAATAGCTATCGGTTGAATAAGCAAATGTCGATATATTGGACATGCAAAAATGAGTGAGAGTTGATGGTAGTCAGGGGATGGGGGTGAGAGAAATAGGGAAAAAAGGATGTGCGGAGAACAGGGAATTAAAATGTTCCACATGCGATATTTTGTGTTTGGAAAGAAATCGTTTCGACCGATCCTGTAAGGGTTAGGGGTAGTTTGTAGTTCAAAACACCAAAGTGCTTCATTTTGCTTCGCAAGGACGATCAATTTACCCGTTGTACAACCACTTCGATCAGCTGGCAGATGTAAAGGCTCGCACCCAAGCCCTATTGCAACACAAAGCTCTTTGGGGCATAGGGCCTGTTGATTACAAGTCAGTTCATTATAGCCAATCAATATTATATGCACGAGTCATTAACACAAAAAATTGTGGAGATGCTGATTTGTTGAGTAAGACCAACTAAGTGGAACCTTTGCTGTAACTGTTGAAAATGTAACTTTTCTGGAAAAAGATTCTTCCATCAGGTTGAATTTTGTCCATCATCTTCGGTGCTTCCTGCGGTTAGTCGTGTACACGAGATATTGAATGCAGGATCGATAAGCCATTTGGCACGTATCGTATCCGCGTCCTATTTTTTAAAATCTTTTTATCAATGGTGATATCAAGCTCATGGAAGAGGTTGTAAAGGGTGTTTCCCTAAAGAATGCCTTTTTTCCCCGAAACGAATCATCAGGTCGGGAAAAAAGGCATTCATTAGGGAAACACCCTTTACATCAAATGCATGGTGGAAAGGACATGAGGAGACGTAGGGCCCTATGCCTCACTTTCGTATTCACTTGAATTACAAGGATGTTTGTTAACTTTGGAATCAACACAGTACATGGGATTTGAACTCCAGGTTCCCAGCATCATGAGATATGTGCAATGGGGCTTAAGATGGGAATGCTAAATAGGCCAATGTATGTAATTTAAGTTTTTCTCAAAACCTTTGCATTCTATTTTATCTAACCTCAATATACCATTTACCTGATTAATCAGGAGGGTCCATATGGTATTAGTCCTAGCTTATGGGCCTGCTATTTGCAATTCTAGCAGAGCCGCATATTTTGCATCCACGTGATTACAGATGGGACGGGTGGCTAAGTGTCACTGCTGAAGCCGGACCCTCACCATCGTTTTTCTTTAAATCCAGTCGTGCTGCAGTGTTGTCAAAAAGGTCACAGTTAGATCCCTTTAATCAAACATGTCAATTTACATTGTGGGGGTGTATGGCAGGGTTAAGGGAACCCACACGCATGTTGTATGGGTTCGTTTCAATTTCTGTGCACTGTTCCACTGCTTTTGGTAATTTTGTGTTGGCAGAGATGCTAACGCATACTTAACCACCCTGCACAGGTCTGCTGTAACATCCGGTCTCATTCATCCCTCGGTAATATTAGCATCAATTACTAACCCGTAAATGTAGGCAAGTCTGTTGATTAACATAGGCAACCCTTCTTCCAGGCCAAGTTTGCTTCCGCCTGCTAAACGTGTAAGCGACAATGCACTAAGGGGCATTTGTCAACTTCAGAGATCTTGATGTGCAGAGACCATAAAGCCTTCCGTGGCGACTCTTCAGTGAAATGAAAATCATGACTAATTACGCTGGTTCTTCAAGGGACAGTTTGCTGTCCTGTTGCCCTCACCCTAACACTGCTGCCCTTGACGACTTCTAGCACACGTTGATGTAGCAGCTCCGCAAATGGAGCACGATCGTAAACGTCAATGGAGTTTTGTCTTCAAAGCCAAACTTTCATGTCCACGTCTTGATATCGACAGTCGACTGATGATTCAAACCACGACTCCTTTTGCCTCCACACCGTAAGCATTGTGATTGCATTTCCAGAGCTGGTATGCAGAACGAGTTGTGAGAAAAAAGGGGCAAACGAGAATTCTTTTCTGGAATGTGGCCTTTTGTTTCCGCACAACCGAAGGGTCTTTGCACCAGCAGGCCGTGAAAGGCAGGCTTTGGCCTCACCTTGGTAACGTCACGTAGGGCATGCCATGACCCCTGACCTCTTAGCTTCGAGCCGATTTCCAATGGGAAATGGCCACCTCCATTGTGGCACGAGCGATCGGTAAGGAAGGCACGTACGGGCAAGGATGTTAGCGACAGTCATCCGTGCACATGCGGGCACGACATTACGAGTTTGCACAGGCCCTCCGTAGCTGGAAAACATTCCAGCACTTTTATGCTTGAGTATTCCGAGTAGATGCAAAGCTTTGTCGTTTTCACTGATGTTTGAGAAGCCCTTCTTGGAGCGAAGGCGAAAGCCGTGTTAAAAGTCACAACAAGACACCTTTGAAGAACCACCATTCTCTCGAGCAACCGCGGTATGATGAACGTCGGACTAACAAAGCATGTTGCCGTGCCTACCTAACGGGTTCATGAATCTCTCTCGGTGATTATGATATAGTCGGTTTCCTTTACTTCTGACCAGAGGGAACTTTATCAAAGTTTCGAACTCATTCCTGGCTTTGCCTTCCACTTTGCCTGTGTAACCGCAGGCTAAATGCACGGCTGGTTTCGATCACCGAGCTCTCGGGTTTGGTGTCATATATCACTCCAGCAGTGATGCAACCCAGCAAATGTCTGTTATATTTCCATTTCCAACAGAGAAAACTACTTAGCATCATATCCAGTTGCCTTTCATGGATCTTACATCAGCCTGTATCCATTTTCTTTTGAAGGACCCTAATTCATCAGGGCAAAAGTGACTGAGATCTGCCGCTCCAACCATCAGCCACATCTCATTTCACACGGTAGTTGACATACTCTTATCAACTTTTCGTTGATAGAATCCTTTTTTAAGTATTCTTGTGCTATTTGAGAATTGTTTTTATAACTCGTGCAGGAAGTTGAATGTTCTCAGGCTTGGAACATTGTAAACACAGGCTTTGATTCCCAAGGTCACAGCAGCTGACCCTGAAGGTTACAAGCCGTGTTCTTGGCGGATGGAGCCAATTTTAACGTTTTGCCCTTTGACCCCAAATATGGCGCCAAAGGGTTTCTGCTTTCATGCAAAATGCCTTGCACAAAAGTGCATAGATACGAGATGGGACGGACGAGCACAAATGGTACTTTAAAAAAAAAAATTCAAGTCAAGGCAACAGTTAATACTTTATCATCGAAGTAAGCATGGTCATGATACGTGTTGACTTTTAAAAGTTGAACTTTTCTGTCTACTCCAATTTTTTTTTTCCTTAAATTTGCTTTCCTTTCCTACCTTTTTTTCCATCCACTCTCCTATATCTGATAATGTAACACTCTTTTCCCATGCCCGCTCAGGAGGCTACATCAGCTTCGATGGAGCATGGCGTGTACAGGGAATACTTTCGACATCCCGTTCTCTTGGAGACTCTGACCTCAAGGCCAATGGGATTGTCATCGCAGAGCCCGAGATTGCAACGTTTGATCCGATCTCCTTGCACTCCCGTCTTGTGCTCCTTGCCTCACCGGGCTTGTGGGATGCCATCTCGGGCGAGGCGGCTTGTGGCTTCCTCTCTTTGCAGCTAGCCGAGCCAGGTTTTGGAGCAGAAGGCCTCGCAAGGCAAGCAGCCTCCAAGGCTAGTGCTGACTCGCTTGCTGTCATGGTGGTTAAGACGAACAGAGATAACAGTGGAACAGTGTCCTAACTGGGAAGCCTCACAACGTTTTGGCTGCTTTAAAAAAGGCAGTGGGAAGAAACTATTGCGTGCACGCATGCACACATACACATACACATACATACATACACATACATACATACACACACACACACACACACACATACACATGCGCACGCACACGCACATGCACATACGCACACGCACACCTGAATCAGGCTAGATTACTAATATACAGAGTATTAAATAATATCAAACAATATCTTTCATGGAAAAATAAAATCTCACTGTCTTGCGAATAAGAAGCAGAAATTACTCCGTTTGAGAGGGATATTCCAGCATTTATCTGGATTCGAATTCCATCAAATAAATGCCCAGTGGATTTAGTGTCTCAATCTTAAATTAACAAACAAGAGCAGCATTACAATTATCGTTAGGCCTATGTGAGGCTTGCAAAACATCTGGGGCAAATTGTCTCGATGGTCGGCTTAGTGCAGGCGTGGTCTGAAGCTTTGGGCCAAAGGTACGAGGGGCATGGGTTCAAAAGAATACCTGTCGTTGTTAAAAGCTGCACATATTAGCTAAAATTTGTGATGGTGGTTTGTTTTGTTTTGCATTTTAATTTCATGCTTTTTCCATTTTGCGTTTCAAAGTCATGCTTAACCTCAGGCTCAGGCTTACCGGGCTGCATGCTTTTGTGCCTAAAGTCATCTCACACTGGTGCTCTCTGAACTCCACTTTACAGTTCAAACACTGATCAGCAACACCGTGCAGACTAAATGCAGCAGGATCTTTTATCATGATGATTGCATGAAGTGAAATCCCACCACGATTTAATAACAAAATGGTGATGTGAAACTGCGATACTGCTTGTCGGGTTGCGCAATGCCGTTTACCGTGTTGTGCGATGCCACTTGCCACGTTGTGCATTGCCGAGATGCATGCAATTGCACCTTCCATGTTGCGAAATACCGCTTGCTGTTGCGCGCTTCTGCTTGTTGGGTTGCGTGATTCTGGTTGCTGTGTTGTGTGATGTTACTTGCCATGTTGTGCAATGCCGCTTGCAGTGTTGCGCGATTGTGCTATGCTGCGATGCCACTTGCGCAGGTTGCGTGCAGTTGTGCCTTCCATATTGCGAAATACCGCGTGCCGCATTGCTGGTCAGTTTTATTCATAGAATACCTACCCTGCGCAGTCAAATTGTTGCGAGCCAACTCTTCTGTTTTTGAACATTTTTTTATTTGATCCAATATGGCTGCCAGCCCACGTGAGCGATGACGTCATAAATTTATATTCTCTCATGTAATTGTTGCATAGATCACTCTCAATACATTTAAAACTGATCAGACTGGTCAGCCATGCCTCTGCTATATAGTGCAATGCCGCTTGCCACATTGTGAGATGCTGCTTTCCATGTTGCACAATGCCGCTTTCCACATTGTGCGTTGCGCGATGCCACTTGCCGTGTGATGCCGCGTTTCCCGATGCCGATTTATACATTGCATGTTTCCGCTTGCAGCATTGAGTGGTGATGCTTGCCACATTGCGCAATGCCGCTTTGCACATTGTGTGATGCCGCTTGCTGCTTGGCATGATGCCGTTCGCTGCTTGGCATGATGCCGTTCATCATTGTGCAAATCCGCTTGCCACATTGCACGGTGCTGCGATGCCCCTTGCTGCATTGTGCGATGCCGGTTACAACATTGTGCAATGCCACTTAGTGCATTGCGTGATGCCGCTTACTGCGTTGCGTGATGCCGCTTACTGCGTTCCGTGATGCCGCTTACTGCGTTGCACAATGCTGCGATGCACTTTGCCACATTGCGCGATGCCAGTTACCGCGTTGCGCGATGCAACTTACCGCATTGTGCATTGCCACTTGCCATTGCCATGATGCATTGCCTCTTGTACAAGTGTGACTGACATGGTGACTGGTTTGCTGTACAGACTTTTAAGCTGTTATGTTTTAATATGTTCCATTTTACTTCCTTCTAAGGACACTAGAATTGTGACGAAGGAAAAACGACACAATTTCGACTGGCAACTAGAGTTGCGTGCACAATACGATGGTGAACTTACTTTGCCACATAATTGTAAATTCATTTGCCAATTCCATTGTAAATATAATATTCGTGTGCCAGCTATAAAAATAAAGCCTAAGTACAAGGCCATACCCTGGCTGCTGAAATGTCGAGAAATGATAGGAGAGCAGGAAAAATGCACTTTGCAACAGCTGCAAAGTGTATTTTTGGGAAAATGATAATGAATGTTGGAACTTGGAAACGACATGCAATAAATTATATTTTAAAAAGCAGGGAAATGCTTCGTTATTTATGCCGTCCAGTTCCTTCTGAATAGTATCCTTTGCAAGGCCAAAACGATCATTGAGGAGCAGGTAAATTTTGGCATTTGGAGGACCAGCAGGATAGCCTCGAGATACGCACACACACATCTACATTGTCTAGCATAGGTTTTTGTCCTATGCTATCTCTGACATATTTGTTCTTCTTTGTTCCTTTCACACTTCTTTCTACTTTTTCACATTTCTCGTTATTCATTCTAATTCTTGCTTTTTCTTTTATATAATCTCTTTTATCCTTTATTTCTCTCTTTATCGATCTGTCTGAGAAGTGAATTCTTGCAGAATTTTTTCTGTAAGGTTCACTTGGCATACCTGGATGGGATTGAGGGTTGTGGAGTAGCAGCTGCAACCCGAATCCTATCCTGGTTCCTCCTGATGACCCCCATCTTTGCTCTTGACTTCTTCGGGTTCCTTCTGATGACTCCAATGCAGTATTTGGTCTTCTGCTTGATTTCAATCTCAGCCCAGATATTTAAACTGTCATCCCAGCATTTATCATGCAGGGCGAGGCAGCAGTATGTATGCCGTTCATTGGAAGGACATTGATCTGGAGGACCTGTCAGCTAGCACTGGTCATTGGTGGATTGTAAAGATCCCACAGCATCATTCACGGAGTAGGCGAGTTATCGCTGGAACCCAGAACAAAATTTCCTGCCACTTTCAGTTGAACATCAAGCCTGGTCAGCCAATTCTTGAAAGACTTGCGGCAAAAGCGTTATCCGGCCAATCCCATAACATGGGAATAATTGGCCTTGTCAAAATAAGTAGCAAGTTGTGGCATTTGTGCAATCTATTTTTTCGTACATGTAAATAAATTTACCCCAAACCTTTATGCTTGTGTTTTATTAATAATACTAGAAACATCCGCTCTCTTTGGAAACAGCCTGGCAGAGGTGTGGGAGGTATAGTGAGGGAGGTGGGTTAAATAATAATCCTAAGTCGGGACTAATAATCGCCCCTGACTGCAGCATGGGTCAGCAAACCACTCGCGTCGTGGAACGTGTGCAGGCATAAATCATAAATCATCTCCCTCCCTCCTGGTCCAGGTGCTTGTTAGGCAAGGTGTTGCTGCACTGTGGAGTTACACCCGAGATGAATCTGGGTGCTATGAGTAAGAAATGCCGCTCTATCGGTGGCAGTTGACCAAAATGGTAGATGCAGACCATCATGGCACTTTGCACATCTTAAAAGAGATCTCTAGACCAAGTCTTCATTGGACCCACCTTCTTCCTCCAGCAGAGCAAAACAAACGAGCTGCCTGATTCCGGCAATGTTATTGCAACCGACCTATTGCATGTCAAGTGCATCGTACCTTTATACGAAAGTATTGTTTGAGAGCTGAGAAAATAAATTGAGAAAAATCAAATAGGAAGGATAAGAACTTTTAGGAAATGTGAAGCATCTGGAAATGCTTTGTATAATTGAGCCTGTCTGTGTGTAACACTTGAACAGGTTTTATCCCGAAATGTTTTTTTATCAAGAGCTTTTTAAGATGCCAGTTTCATTTAGCGGATACATTTTCCAAAACTGTTTCTGAACAGCATTCCTCATGAAAAAATTGAGGGCTCACCCAAAAGTTTTAAATCGGGTACGAGGATGGAGACGGCATCTCAAACCCAGCTGCAGTCAGCAGTATCGGCGATTCGGATTCTAGGCTTCAGGAAGTTTTTTTTTTTTTTTTTTTTGTATACAAGATCGAGGCTCGTGAAAGAGCGAACATTAATCACACAGAAAGACAAACAGACACACAAAACAAATAACATCGGGAGCGGTAGACAAGATGGGGAGAGAGGGGGAAGGACACAAACACAACATTTGAGAGCAGGGACCGAGAGACATGGAGACATCGAGAGAACTGTGGGAGGGAGAGGGCTTTGGGGCGGGGCATGGGAAGGGGGGGGGGTGGAAGAGGTATAAAACATATGGACACTGCCAAGACTTCCAGGAAAGAAGTTGGAATTTCAAACAAGGTGGATCTGGGGTGAATTAGTGGGGGTAGAAAAGATCAAGGTTTTGGATGGGGGAAGATAAGAGATGGTGGTGAACAGCTGTTTTGAAGACCTGGAGGAGTGGGATTGAAGAGAGTGTGGGAGTTTGTTCCAGAGGCGGGAGAAAAGAGGAATGAAAGAGTGAAGGTGAGCAGAGAGCCGAGATTTCGGCAGTTTAACCATCAGAGGGTGGCTGGCAGATCTTGTGCGACCTGTAGGAATATTTGGGGGACAGAGCACAGAGAGAGCTGGGGGAGCAAGGCCGGAGAGGAGTCGGTAGAAGACAGAAAGACCACCTACCTGCCTGCGGTGAGTGAGTGAAAGGCCCTCAGAGATAGCTTCATCGCGGGAGATTCCAATGATTCTGAAAGCTTTGGATTCAACAGCGTGAAGCCGAGCCAGGTAAAGAAGACAGTGAACTCAGTTTCACGATAACTGCCGAGTTACAATGTGACCATCAAAAAAACCCAGCTGGCGCGTTAACGATTTTCCGGGTGGGCCTGCCCCACCTAGTCTCATCAAGATTGCGATGCTCGTCTATCCACTGTGGGTGACCTATTCCCTCCATTTGTTATGGGTAATTCGATTCTGAATGAAGGTGTTCAACAATTCTCTTGCATTTACAACATTAAAAAGAATAGAAAAAGTCAAGAAGACAGACTGGCTGATCTGAAACTAGAGGATGTGTTATCACCGAGTACTCATGGTTAATGCCACAAACTCACATCTTCATTTGGTGCCCTCTCTCCGAATGGAAGTTGAATATTGTCAGGGTGACCTTTCGAGGCCGCAGAGGTGATCCACTCGACTGCACAATTAGAATGCCTTCTAGGCTTTGCCCAAACACCGATGCCCTTTATGGCTTGACAACCTAGGGTGAGAGCGAACCTCCGGCTCTAGACAGGTTCCAAAAATAAAGTTAAATGAAGGGACCGTTGTACATGGAGACAGCGTTCCAGTGTTCAGGCTCAAAACAGTAGCTGCCCAAAATCTGAAAAGCAAAGTGAAACACCCTGAGGACCCTGAAAGCAATGTTTTTCATTTGCACTATTCGGTGAAACTGGAGTGCCATCTAGTGCAAAGCGGTCGAGATTTCTTTCCACCTGACCACAGTAAAGAGGCTCATCACATACACTTTGTATGTAGGACAAGGATATTACAAAACCGATGCACTTTTTAACTTCTGAGTAACAACAACATTAGGACATGATGGACAAATCAACAAAGTATATTTATTTGAACTTGGGATCTCAGCATCTCAAACTAATGTTTGTTCTCTGATGTTTGGCGATATTATTAAATATCCCAACAAATCCAGCCGTTATGTACACATTGCATTACCAGCCTAAGATTGTAATGACTATTTCACCTCATTCCATCGCCGAGGCTTTTCCCAGCCACAGGAGGAAGGGGGTCACCGTTCCCGATAGAATGGTGGCAGTGACGTGAACTCGGCGGATGTGCAGTCCTGACTCCTGAGTAGGCCATGCCTATTGCAATTGATCTACAATATAATATATCTACATGATCATGGCTATGCATGTACATTTTAAATTAATTTTGTTCTATATTTCTCTCCAAGTCCATGTCTTGATTGCTTTGCTCATTTGGCCTTCACCATGTGGTTTCCACCTTCAGATCCCGTTCGACAAAAGGGGGCATGAAGGGGTCGCAATAGTGGTGTTTGCTCCGAGGTCTTCATCTTCTATTCACTCTGCTGCTGTCAAATTGACTTGTAGCTCAAGTTGGTGAACGAAAGTGTTAAAGAATCTTTGCTAAAGGGCGCTTGGAACTAAAGGAGTCTTCTTTAGAAACGAGCTTTTGATAGACCAACTGACGTTTTCATTGCTACTTAAACTGAAATGTGAACAGAAAATCAGGATTACCAATTGTAGAAGCAGAAAAGAATGTGCTAAGAATGATTGGATGGATGATTGGTCGCAGGTCCAATGAGGTTGGGAGATTTGGAATTGAAGAGGATGAGAGTGCGGCAAAGCCGCTGATGCAGAGCCCCTCCGATGGGTAAGGGTTGTTCGGGTTAGTCAGGGATCCACAGGCTCAAAAGCTCAATAAAATGGGTTGACCTGACATGGCATGCTATACTTTTTGTTTGTGTTTTTTCTATTAATTTGGACATTAAGGTCCGCTGAATGAGAGGTCTGCTCTGCCGGAAACCTTGCAAAAAAAAATTGTGGCCATTTTTGTATAGGCCTTTATTTTTTGACCGAAAAATGTGAAAGATGTTTTTTTTCTTAAAATCCTCATTGGGTTGTGTAGGCTGTCAATAAATGCATCCCAGATACACAGAACACATGTGTTGACAACATCAAGTTGAGAAATACACTTACAAAACCTTTCCAAATGATTTAGAATCATTTTTATGCAAAAGCTCCCCCGATTATTTTTGCATTTTTTCATTATTTTCATCTTTATTTCATTAGTAATCAACTATGCCCTGAGTTATGACATCAGCCAATGTGTCATTCTTTTCATCAAACATTATAGTCATTCCACAGTAAACATTCTGAAAATCAAACCAAAATCAATGGATCTGTGTTGATTTTATTACCCTTACGCTAAAAAAATCCTAGAGACAGACCGTATATTTAGCATCATGGTAGTTTATGTCCATTTTATTAAACATCCTGGCCAAGGCATCTTTTTAATTTTAACAGAACCCTGTGCCCCCAAAGAAAATACTTGTAACACAAGAAATACAAAACAGCAAAATGATTTTTTTAAACAAAATGTACACAGGATGACAAGCCAACAAAACAATGATCGTTACGCAACTGAATTTGGATAGATTAGTGACCAGTATGTAGAAAAAATGAAATTAAACTTCAACTGACCAAGATAATTGAACATAACAAATTAAAAAATTACTGGCAACAACGTCTGTAATATCACATGAAATTAACATTGCACTGAATGCAATTTTAAATCCCCACCCCCGTTTTAAATCCCCACCCCCCAAAAAAACAAAAAAAAACAAAAAAAAAACATTTATTTTCCTTTCTCCACGTGTGCTGTTGTCTCATCCTGTACTTCTGTCCAGGTGTGCTGTTCGCCACGCCCCCATTATCTCCTTGCCATCCACCTTTTGCCCTGTTCACGTGACTCGTGGTTGTCCCTCTCGGCCCTCCCCCCGTTGGTATTTTGTGAATATAAGATTGTTCACGGTTCTGTTTAAATATTATTTAAATATGTTTAAACTTTCCCCTTCAGTGTTTTATTCAATGGTATATTACAACACGCTGTTTTTCTTCCTATTTAAAAGGCTTTTTTCAATTTCCTCTCCAACTCATTCCACTTCAAAAAATATATTGTTGCGGATATGAGGATGGCATTTTTTTTATTGTATTGTATTGGAAATTGTTGTGTAACATTGTTGGATATGGCCCCTCCTGCCTCCAGAGTTGTGTAAAGATAAAAAGGGCGTCTCGGTAGTTAATTCCATAAACACCACATTGCAGGACACGATAAAACCCTTGTTCAGTAGCTTATATCTTATTATGTGTTTTAGAGTAAGGCCTTGTCTTCCATTAGAATGACACTCCATTGCACCAAGTGAAAGAGATAGATTCCCTTCATTACCATTCCCAAAAACCTCCATTTCCCCCTTTCGTCATTGCCAAGCCTCGATTGGCAATTACATCCCCTCCAAAGCCGCCATTGGCCACGAGGCAGGGTTGGGGAAGAAAGGCGGGTCCCCACCTCGTCAGAGAGGGGAGGAGTGAGTAAGCCCCACTCAACCAACCACAAACAAGGGGTTGGACTTCGAGAGGGTGTGGCAAGAAAGATCAAGGAGGTTCGCAAAGGTTGAGGGGCGGGGCATATATAACCCGCTGCGGGACGTTCCCCAAGCAGATGAGTTCTGAGTCTGAAAAGAGACGACCTTCAGAGAGACAAGTGCGCAAGGAGAGAAGGACGCGTCAGACGATTTGGGAGAAAGAAGGGGAGGACCCAGAAGAGCCCGAGACGTGGAGCGACAACCAGCCCCGGCCGCGTGCAGCGTGATACGCGTGCCGCCGTCGCCCTGCTCGCTCCCAGCCTGACGAGGCCCGGCTTGCTGTGCGCCCTGCCAAGCCTTCCAGCTTGTGGTCCGAGCTGAACATTCCTCCTTCCAGCCAATCCACTCTGCAATTCCCCGCGTGAGTCTGTGTCTTCGTTTGTTCTGTCCTGGGTATTAATTAAGCCTGTTAGGTAAGCTAGTCATTTGCACTGTGTCACCTGCATCTCATGTCCCCTGTAAATAATCGTGACTGCTCTTTTTGCTTATGTGCGTGTAAACAATAAACCCCGTTACTCTTCTGTACGTCTTCTTCTTCCTCTTTGCATTCGGTCGCTTTAGAGTTTTCCCACATTGAGTAGCTGTGGCGCGATACGGCCAACGTCTGGGTGAATCGGGTGAGTCGGAAAAAAAAAACTGTTCGGCCACGGTTACCTCCGCTCGGTAAAAGTAACATCTAATCCGCGGACCGTAACAATATATTCAATCTCCTATACGTCTCCCTCACGACATGTTCTAAATTCACATTCATTCCACCCCTCCTCCATCGTTCTTAATCGGATTGCTAACTTGAAAATCACAATAAACCCAATTTGTTATCAATGTTTGTCTTTCATTAATCATCCACTTTCGAAACTCCCCTCTTGCCCCTCCATTCATAAACTCCCCCCTTGCCCTTCCCCTCCTAAACTCCCCCCTTCCCCCTCCCCTCCAAATCCCCCCCTTGCCCCTGTAATGAAATTGTACCTAAGTTGAACCCAGGTGTGATGCTCTTGCTAACCGCTGAGAGGCGTCTATAAGAATTCGGACGACTGCTGCTCCGGCACACTCCTGTGACATTTAATCTAAGACGTGTAGACTCGGATGGTGCGTATACGTAGATAATCTAGGCTTGCTTGCATTGATTGATATTACTGAACTTCTTTATGATTATATGATCCTGATATATTGCATGATTGTATTTCTACAGGATATTGCCAGAGATCGAATTGTCATTAAACCTACCTACAGGACAATGTCGTGGAACTGATTGATTTCCACTACAATTAATGACGATTCATCTTGCTGTCGAGTGACAATTCATCGAGAACAAGAGGCGAACGTGAGCGACATGGCAGGACACAGAATGATTCAGGTGCCGCTGACTCGCAAGCAGCGGATTCAGGCTCGGAGCTGACGCATTGGATGAAGACCTTGGATAATCAATTCAAGGCCCAGGAAACCGCTATCTCTGATGAAACGAAATTAGAGGTGCTCCAGACAAAAGTGCATCATAACGTTTACCGGGCGATCGAACAGTGTGTGACGTTCGATGCCGCGGTGACAGAGCTAAAGCGAATTTACATCAAGAAACGAAACGCGGTTTATTCCCGGCACCTGCTCGCAATACGGAATCAACAGCCCATGGAGACTCTGGATCATTTCGCGCAAGAGCTACGGCGTCTGCTGACCGATAGTGCTCCGGCGGTACGTACACATGAACAAGTTTGCGATGATCTTGTCCGCGATTCTTTCGTTTCAGGACTCAGCTCCTCAACCGTCAGACAAAGACTTCTTGAAGAAGCCGACTTGACACTCGCTGAAGCACGATGGCTAGCTCACATCTACACCCAAGCTCGGGAACAATCTGACGCGTATGAACACTCATACGTCACTGCGGGGACGTCTCGACAAGCTCGACCGGAGAGAGCTACCGCCGAGGACGCGGATGCAGACACGGCATCTCTGCCGGAATCCCCGGCCGCTCCCGAGGAAGACCCAGATCCAGGCTTGACGGCCGCCGCAGCTGCGGGACCAAAGCCCGGACGTAACGCTACGTGTTACTTCTGCGGAAATCGACAACATCCCAGGTCGGTTTGCCCGGCTCGTGATGCGATATGTCATTTGTGCACAACTAAAGGGCATTTTGCAAAGGTTTGCCGAAAGGCTGCGCAGGGCAAACGAACGCGCTCGACAATGAATGTGCTTATCGCCGAGCCAGTGGGCCGAGCAAAGAGCGGGGTGCCTCGCCCGACTTTGATGAGAATCGCACCTCCTCGTGGGCCCCTGGCTGCGTGCTCGACCTTGGTGGGATTCATCGCGCCGTCAAAACAAGTGGCGCAAACACGACAGAACGCGGAGCGACCGTCCTTGGCCGGCATCCGAACGTCTCATGTTGGCTCTGAAACTCCGTGTGTGACACGAGCGCCATCCGAAGGCTGCTCGCACGAACTACAAGCTCCTGCTTCGACATGGAAAACTCCAGCTGGCTTTGAAACTTCGCGCGTGACACGAGCGCCATCCAGAGGCTGCCCGTACGAACTACAAGCTACTGC
The DNA here is from genome assembly GCF_964187855.1 of Myxine glutinosa. Classification (NCBI taxonomy): domain Eukaryota; kingdom Metazoa; phylum Chordata; class Myxini; order Myxiniformes; family Myxinidae; genus Myxine; species Myxine glutinosa. Next base: position 116,885,411 of record NC_136268.1, on the reverse strand, counting down.
GGCATGGAAAACTTTAGCTGGCATTGGATCCACCCGCGAGGCGCGACCGACTCGCCTGGATGGCTCGATACCTGCAGGACCACCTGGTCTGGCTCAGGCTATTATCCCACTTATGATGGAAGGAATTTTTGCTCGGGCTTTAATCGATACAGGGTTTACTGATAGTTATGTTGATTATCGACTGGTGCAAAAACATGGATGGCCGATCCTAAGGACAAGACGTCGGATCTTTTTGGCCTCACAAGGGCTTAGGCTCAGCACAAAAGGGGAATGTCGATTGAAGCTAGTGATTAAGGGACGAATATTCTCAGATGTGCATCTCATGGTCTTACCAGCATGATGTGCAGATGTTTTGCTAGGACATGATTTTCTTAAGCGACATGGACGGTTGGAAATGGAATTCGGTGGCACTGACACACTCGCTGTGTGCGCTCTTGCAGGGATAGAAATTGAGCCGCTGTCGCTGTTCCCCAGTATGACCACGGACTGCACACCTGTAGCGGTAAAATCGCGACGCTACTCACGAGCTGACGCGCAATTCATTGCGGAAGAAACGGCCCAGCTCTTAAAGGAAGGTATCATAGAACCTAGTCGGTCGCCGTGGCGGGCCCAGGTCCTGGTGGTACGCAGTGAAGCGCATCGCAAACGCATGGTAATCGACTATTCGCAGACGATTAATCGATTTACACAGCTGGACGCCAACCCCCTTCCGGGGATGGACTCCCTGGTTCGACAGGTGGCCCAGTACTCGGGTACAGCACTCTCGATCTGCGTAGTGCATATCATCAAATCCCCATCTCCGAGGCCGACCGTATCTATACCGCGTTTGAATCGGGTCAAAGGTTATACCAGTTCACCCGGCTACCTTTTGAGGTCATGAACGGGGTCGCGTGTTTTCAGAGGGCTATGGACGACCTCATCGCTAAGGAGAACTTGACCGACATCTTTGTATATCTGGACAATCTTATGGTTTGCGGGCATGACCAGGAACATCATGATGCAAATCTGAAGCGCTTCCTCGAGGTCGCACAGAGGTATCGCTTAACTATGAATGAGGCGAAATGTCGTTACTCCGCGCGCACGATAGATCTTCTGGGGTACACCGTGACCCACGGCTCTGTTGCTCCAGATAAGGAGCGTCTGCAACCCTTGCTCGACATGGCACCGCCCTGCGATCGTGCTTCGCTGAAGCGGGCTCTCGGGCTGTTCGCCCATTATTCTAAGTGGGTGCAAAATTTCTCCGCGAAACTCCGTCCGCTTGTGGACTGCGAAGCGTTCCCCATGAGCCTTGAAGCCAAGGCTGCCTTTCATGGCCTCAAGTCCGACATCGCTGGGGCCGCTGTGGCGACGATTGACGATAATAAATCTTTCGTTTTGGAAAGTGATGCCTCGGATCATGCGATAGCAGCAACACTCTCCCAAGGGGGGCGCCTTGCGGCTTTCTTTTCGCGAACTCTCACCTCCGCTGAGCGGAGACATTCATCTGTCGAAAAGGAAGCGTACGCGATTGTCGAGTCGATTAGGCGATGGCGTCCCTATTTGCTCGGACGATGCTTCCAAATCATCACGGACCAACAGAGCATTGCGTTTATGTACAACACTCTGCATGCTCAACGCATTAAGAATGAGAAAATCACTCGCTGGCGCATCGAACTCGCCGATTTCTGCTACACCATCAAATATCGCCCGGGGAGGGATAACCTGGTTGCCGATGCTTTATCGCGGCCGGCAACGTGTGCAGTTGCCGACGCTTTGTCGGGGCCGGAAAGGTGTGCGGGCCTCACATCTTTGGAGGGTCTGCACGCTTTGCACGACACTCTGTGTCATCCCGGGGTGGCGCGTTTCGCTCATTTTGTGCGTTGTCGTAATCTGCCATACTCGGTTGAGGACATTCGCCAGGTCTGTCGCGACTGTGCTGTATGTGCGGAACTCAAACCGCGTTTTTACAACCCTCCAATGGGGACGCTGGTCAGGGCTACTCGACCGTGGGAGCGATTGGCGATGGATTTCAAAGGGCCGCTGCCGGTGTCGGGTAACTCTCGTTATCTGCTCACTATCGCTGATGAGTACTCGCGATTCCCTTTCGCTTTCACATGCGCAGATATGACGGCCGCCACAGTTATACGGTGTCTGCAGAACTTGTTTTCTATGTTTGGGAATCCGGCCTACGTGCATACCAATAGAGGTGCGGTGTTCCTGTCCCAGGAAGTGAGGAGCTTCTTACTTCAGCATAATGTCGCTTCTAGCTATACCACCCCGTATAGACCACAGGCGAATGGGCAGGTCGAACGCTTCAATGGGATTATATGGAGGGCCGTCACGCTAAGCCTTAGGTCCCTCGGTAGAGGGGCCTAGATAAATGGGCTTGGTCGTTACCTGCGGCGCTGAACTCAATCAGGGCTTTACTATGTACGGCCACCAACCAGACTCCTCACGAACGGATGTTTCATCACCCGAGGAGCTCGGGGGGTATCCGATCTTTACCTCGTTGGCTCGCTGAGCCCGGGCCGGCCTACCTCAAACGTGCGGTTCGCACGAGCAAGTATGATCCACTAGTGGATAAGGTGCAGGTACTCCAGGCTAATCCCGAGCATGCTCGCGTGTTGATGGCCGATGGACGCGAGTCCACTGTCTCCGTACGCCACCTGGCCCCTTGCGGGGCCATCGACCCTTGCGGGGACATCGACAAACCAATTTACGAGTCTATGGACTCTTCCGTGGCTCTGCCTATGGAACATCTGCCGTCCCTCCCGTTGCAAAATACACCTCTGCCTGTAGGCACTGTGGCTACTCTGACGCGGGGGACTCCGCGCTTGAGGATGTAGTACCCGGTAGTTTCCGGACCCGTGCTGGGAGGGAAATCCGCCGCCCTGATCGCTACGGATGGACCGACTGACATGGATTGACATCGCTACTCTACTAATGCTGCTGCGTGCTTGATTCCTGCCTAGTGGAAGTGTAGATCTAACGGCGTGGAGGATGTAATGAAATTGTACCTAAGTTGAACCCAGGTGTGATGCTCTCGCTAACCGCTGAGAGGCGTCTGTAAGAACTCGGACGACTGCTGCTCCGGCACACTCCTGTGACATTTAATCGAAGACGTGTAGACTTGGATGGTGCATATACGTAGATAATCTAGGCTTGCTTGCATTGATTGATATTACTGAACTTCTTTATGATTCCATGATCCTGATATATTGCATGATTGTATTTCTACAGGATATTGCCAGAGATCGAATCGTCATTAAACCTACCTACAGGACAATGTCATGGAACTGATTGATTTCCACTACAGCCCCTACACTCCTAAACTCCCCCCTCACTCCTCCCCTTCAAAACTGCCCCCCAACCTCTCCCATTCAAATCTCCCCCCATACCATTCCTCTCCAATTCTCCCTCCTCCCCCCTCCTCCTCAAAGCTGCCTCCTCCCCACTTTGTCTCCCTTTTATCTCATAACTCCACCTCCCCCAACCTTCTACTTTCCTCTTCCCCCCTCAAACAACCCCTCACTGTGCCTCATCCCTTCACCATCAAACCTTTCGTCCTCCTCATCCTTCCCTTTCTTGTAACTCTTCTGTAATCTCTGACACACTATCAACTGCTCTCCCTACCTCCCCCTCTCATCCTTAATCTTACCCTCCCCCTCCACTCCCCTGTCCTGTACCCGATGCTCCCCCTCTCTCTTCATTAACGGTATGGACCTCAAACATCCGGGGCCTTCGCTCAAACCTGACTGATCTCTCCATACAGATTGCTTCTGACAATCCAGACTTGATCTGCTTAACAGAAACTTTCCTCCTTCAAGATGTCTCTGATTCCTTAATATCTCTTCCTGGTTACTCCCTCCTCTGGGAAATGATAGACCTGAGCCTTGCCCTGGTGGTGCGGTGGCTATCTTTATCAAAAACTCTCTTCCTCACTCTCCTTGCACTGCCCTCTCTCCACCTCACCCCCAGGAGTACCTCTGGCTATGGCTTCCTCTCCGCTCCCACCTTTTGTTCATATGTGTTCTGTACCGTCCTCCAAACAGTGATGACTCCATTTACATTTCGCTGTCGGACAATATGGACCAACTTCTATCCACTCATCCCAACTCTCTCTTCCTCATATGTGGTGACTTCAACTGTCATCATGCCAGCTGGTTGGGTGTGGGTTCCTTTCTCACCAGTCATGGCACCTCAGCAAAGGACTTCTGTGACTCACTGGGATTGACACAATCTGTCAATTTCCCGACCCGGATCTCAGTCAATGGAGTATCTTCTCTTCTAGACTTGGTTATGACAAACTTCCCTGCTAATGTGTGCTGCTCTTCTTCTGCTCCAATCGGTTCTTCTGATCATGTGCTTGTTAAAGTGGACATCTCTCTGGCCATTCTCAGAGAGCCTCCTCAGCGTCGACGAGTCTGGCATTTCACTCAGGCCGACTGGCACGGTCTTCAAGCAGCCATCAATCATCTGGACTGGTCTCCCATCTCCACTGCCTCTGACATCAATTCCTCCAAAGCAAACTGCTCTCTCTCTCATGCACAGATTTATCCCATCTCGTCTTCAGTTGTCTTACCCTTCCTCCCGTCCATGGTACACTGAATCTTGTGGTGAGGCAGTTGCCCTGAAACAACTTGCCTTTGCCTCTTGGAAGGCTAATCCAACTGAAGGCAATCTCAGTTCCTTCCACCAAGCTCGGAACAAGTGTGTGTCTCCCCTCAGGAGTGCCAGGAAACACTATCTCTCCACACTCAAGAATGAACTCTCAAACCTGTCTCCTTCCTCCAAATCCTGGTGGCATCTGGTCAAATCCGTTTCTGGTGTTTGTTCCCCCTCCATCCCCTCCCTTACCTCAAATGATGGCTACACAATTGACACCGCACGTGTCAAAGCCGAATGCCTCAACTCTGTGTTTGCCTCAAAATCTTGTGTCCCAAACCCATCTCTCTCTGTTCCCACCTTACCCAGTCGAACCCAACTGTTCCTGGACTCTGTGTCCTTCTCTCCTGACAAGGTGGAGGAGTTTTTGTCGAACCTCAACTCTGATTCTGCAACTGGACCAGACGGCAGCAGCCCATGGGTCCTAAAATCCTGCTCTGCCACTCTATCTCACCCTCTCTCTGTTCTTTTCACCCTCTCTTTTGCTCAAGGTCATCTGCCAGCATCCTGGAAATCAGCAAACATTACCGCTTTACACAAAAAAAGGTGCAAAAACAGATCCTTGCAACTACAGACCAATCAGCCTGCTCCCAATTGTCAGCAAAGTCATGGAATCCATCATTGCTTCGGATATCAAATCCTTCCTCTTCTCCAATGGCTTGATCTCCGATCATCAATTTGGATTCAGACCAGGCCACTCTACTCTGGACATGCTGCTTCTGCTGTCTCAACAATGGATGGGGGTCCTCAATGCCAAACAGGAAATCAGAGCTGTCTCCCTTGACATATCACGTGCCTTCGATATGGTCTGGCACCCAGCTCTGCTCACCAAACTCTCCTCCTATGGTATCCATGGAAATCTCCATGCATGGCTTGCGGAATTCCTCTCTGGTCGTAGTCAACGTGTGGCCCTGAATGGATTTCTCTCATCTCCCCTTCCTGTTCAGGCTGGAGTTCCCCAAGGCAGTGTTCTGGGCCCTGTGCTTTTTCTGGTCTTTATCAATGATCTCTCCGACTCTCTGGAAAATCCTCTCTATCTCTTTGCTGATGACTCCACTCTCTGCCGCTCCAATCCTCTTCCCTCAGATCGGCAGTCTGCAGCCTCCTCACTCTCTGAAGACATGGACAAAATCACAGACTGGTCAAACAAGTGGAACATGATTTTCAATCCGGACAAATCTCACACTCTTACTATGTTTCTCCGAAAAGATCGCTTGGACAACCCTCCCATCTACTTTCTCAACAATCCTCTCCAAGAAGTTCTGTCGCTCAAGCTTTTGGGTCTCACGATCTGCCATGATCTTTCTTGGGAAAACCACATTTCCAAGCTGGCCTCCAAAGCCAGTCGCCGACTGAGCATCCTCCGTCGTGCGAAGTCCTTCCTTGGCACACCTGAGCTCCTCACCACATACAAGGCTTTCATCCACAGCTCAATGGAATACTGCTCTCCCCTCTGGGCTGGTGCTCCTGCCTCACACCTAGCTCCGCTTCACGCTGTTGAAACCAAAGCTTTCAGAATCATTGGAATCTCCCGCGATGAAGCTATCTCCGAGGGCCTTTCGCGCACTCACCGCAGGCAGGTAGGTGGTCTTTCTGTCTCTACCGACTCCTCTCCTGCCTTGCTCCCCCAGCTCTCTCTGTGCTTTGTCCCCCAAATATTCCTACAGGTCGCACAAAATCTGCCAGCAACCCTCTGATGGTTAAACTGCCGAAATCTCGGCTCTCTGCTCACCTTCACTCTTTCAATCCTCTTTTCTCCCGCCTCTGGAACAAACTCCCACACTCCCTTCAATCCCACTCCTCCCTCCAGGTCTTTAAAACAGCTGTTCACCACCTTCTCTTGTCTTCCCCCATCCAAAACCTTGATCTTTTCTACCCCCGCTAATTCACCCCAGGCCCACCTTGTTTGAAATTCCAACTTCTTTCCTGGAAGTCCTGGCAGTGTCCATATGTTTTATACGTCTCCCACCCCCCCGCCCCCCCTTCCCATGCCTCCCCCTCCAAAAGCCCTCTCCCTCCCACAGATATCTCGATGTCCCTGCTCTCAAATGTTGTGTTTGTGTCCTTCCCCCTCTCTCCCCATCTTGTCTACCGCTCTCCATGTTATATGTTTGATGTGTCGGTTTGTCTTTCTGTGTGATTAATGTTCACTCTTTCACGAACCTCGATATTGTATCCAAAAAAATTAAATAAATAAAAAAAATTTTAAAGTACACCCTTGGCTCTTATAGGTGGTATTGCCCCCTTTGGCAGAAACAACCTCAAGCAGGCGTTTCTTATAACTGTCTTCCAGTCTCTGACATCGACTGGGAGAAATTTTTGCCCACTCCTCCATGCAGAAGTCTTTCAACTGTGCGATGTTTGAGGGGTTTCTTGCATGCACAGCTCGTTTCAAATCCTCCCACAACATCTCGATGGGATTTAGATCCGGGCTTTGACTTGGCCATTCCAGAACCCTCCATTTCTTTCTTTTCAGCCATTTCTTGGTGGATTTACTGGTTTGTTTAGGGTCATTGTCATGTAGCAAGGTCCACCTTCGGTTGAGCTTCAACTTTACGACAGATGGCCTCACATTATCCTCATGCACCCTCTGGTACAATGAAGAATTCATAGTGGATTCTATGATGGTGAGCTGGCCAGGCCCTGATGCAGCAAAGCTGCCCCAAACCATAATATTTCCACCACCATGCTTTACAGTTTGTATCAGGTTCTTGTGGTCAAATGCTGTCTTTGGTTTTCACCAAACATGTCTTCTGGTACTGTGGCCAAATAGCTCTACCTTTGACTCATCTGTCCAGAGCACATTGTTCCAGAAGTGCTGGTCTTTGCCTCGGTGTTCATTGGCAAACTTTAGTCTTGTCCTGATGTTCTTTCTGGACAGCAAAGGTTTCCTCCTGGCACACCTCTCATGTAGATCAAATTTGTGCAGCCTCTTTCTAATGGTAGACTCGTGCACTTTGACATCAACAGTGGCAAGAGCTACCTGTAGGTCCTGTGATGACATTCTGGGGTTCTTAGAGACTTCTTTCAGCATCTTGCGGTCTGCTCTCGGGCTAAACTTGCTGGGGCGGCCTGGCCTGAACAAGTTGGCAGTTGTTTGGAATCTTCTCCACTTGTAGATGATCTTCCGGACAGTCGAATGATTGATTTCAAATTTTTCGAGATCTTTTTAAATCCCTTCCCAGACTCGTCGGCATCTATAACCTTCTTTCTGAAGGCCTCAGAGAGCTCTTTTGATCTAGGCATGGTGACGCCGCACACTTCAACAACAAAGAGCAAACCAAACGAAATGTCTGAGGTTTAAATAAGACAGGTTCCTCCAAGATCCTCTCTAACAATGTTCTAATCATTTGCACCTGAGCTGGTGCACCTGATTCTAATTTTAGGTATGTGAAGTCGTGATAAATGTAGGGGTGTACTTACTTTTTCCACATGTGAAATTTGCATTTATGTTTATTTAAATTATACAATGGACTACAAAATGTAAATGTTTCATGATATTTGTTATATTATATCACCTTTATCTATCAATATTGTTGAAATGAAGATCAAATAGCTGTATGTTGAAATATGTTGGAAAAAGTCAAAGCTTTAAATGGGGTGTACTTACTTTTTCACGTGACTGTAGGTTGGCTGAAACGTGTGCTCGCTTGCATACAGCCAACTGATGCAGGGCTCGGCGAAGGTGTAACTGGAAGGCATCTTCGGTAGGTGGAAGGCAACGCATGTCTCCTTTGATGTTACCAAAGAGATGGGCTCGCAGTGCATCCAAATTACCACCGAAGTCACTCCTCTCATACAGTGACACCATGTATCGCCTAGCTGCTGTCACAACATCTTCCTGAACATCCAGGCTTTTTTCAGGGTCACCGTATCTGCACAAGGGCAGAAGGTCTGCCAGGTGATCAACGGCAGTTTTGTAGGCGCGCCTTTTTCCTCTACTGTAGAGATAGCTCACTGTGTCACATCCAGTCAGTATGTGGGTGCTGTTACGGATTCGACACTTCCGTTGTTGTGGTTCTCATCCACTGTAAACATTTTTGGTTCCATGTACTATTTTATTGTTATTGTTTAAGTGAATTGGGGATAACTGTTTTCAAAAGGTAAAAAAAGTTAATGTTTTAAAAAGAAACCGGAAACCGGATGAAGAAGAAGAGGAAGAAGAGGCGGAGCAAGTGAGGTCGGAGAAGGAGCCGAGCTGCTTGGAGGTCTGGAGCAAACGCTGGCGAACGGGGGTCACTAGCGAACTTTGGGGTTTCCTGGGAAAGGGATTCCTGCGACAGAGTTGTTATCGCTGTGACAGATAAACCTGCGTGACAGGTTTTGCGGTTGATTCCGAAGAGAATCATTGGAGTGCCGTTACGTCTCGAGAACGGACCGTTGGCCATTTTGCCTCGCGCCTGATTTCGCATCGCTCCAGGTTTTTCACCTCGCTCCAACCATTTCAACGCATCCAGCCGTTAGCTTGGTTTGCATGTGTAACGTGGATTTCGAGTGGGAATTTGCGGTTCGCCGTGTGGGGAGCCGTTGAACATCCATACCCGAAGGTGTGATTTCCCAGTCGCCTCTTGAGGACATCTTTGGCAGTACGACTGTCAACCGAACGGGATTCTGTTCTCGATGCAACATCGTTCTGGCGATCACTGGAGCGTGGATCGACTTTGGTTTGAAGCTGGGACAGAGACATTGGGAATGTTATTTTTGCTCACTTGGAGCACAGTGAGTTATATTGTATGAAACTGATGGTACCATCATAGGAATGATATATTGGTTGTACAATTTATTAATATTGTTATTGTACTGTTATTCTTGTGTGACCTTAATACAATACTTGTTTGTTGGTAACAATTGGTGTGGTTTCACCATTGATCTTTGACACACAGAATAACACATCTTTCTGCCGTGACTCCTCTCGGGGCTCAGAGGTACACCGTGACCGGGGTTTGGGGAGGAGCACGTAACAGTGCTGAGGAGCATGGATGTAAGATCTGCAGCTTCAACTTCATATTTCACTGCCACGGCTTCGGGGATTGCATGAGCAGGTAGGTTGATATCCATCTTCTTCACCCACAGCTCCTGCAGGCCATCCAGGTGTGTGATATAGTATATGCACATCATGATCACGTCTGTGTCAGTAGCCACCACTACAGCCCGTTTGTGGTGCAGATGTTGTACTGAGTATGCAAGGTGGGCAAACATCCTGGTATCTGCCTCCTCATGCTTCTCACAGGACAGTTCTGGAAGCTCAACCTGACAATCTGCTGACAACAGGACAGTGCGACCAGGATCACGGAAGATTCCACCAAGAATAAGTGTGCATCCTGCAGGAAGGTACTTCAGGTACTTTACTTGCAGTTCATGGAAGGTGCTGCTCCCAAGATGTTGGTGACGCTGGATGAATGCCATGGCATATACTACCATTACAATAGGCTTGTCGGACGGTGGCAGTCTGTCCACTTCCCTCCATGAGCTGCCAAGGGATGTCTTGATAGCAGCCAAGTAGTCGGCTTTGTTCCCTTTACGCATGGCATAACCTTGGTCAAGGGATGGATCTGGCTCAAACAGGGAGGCTGGGCAACTTGTCCACTCATGACTGAAGTCCTCCACCTTCTTGTCTTCATCCAGGTCTGCACAAAGTACAGGTTTCGGACAACTGCACTCTCTTCCTCGTAGACCACCTTGGTTTTGAGTGCTATGGATAGTGACTTTTTTAGCTTTGCTGCAAATGTGGCAAGTTTTATTGGGGCTATTTTCTCATTGTCTGTTTTTCTTCCTGCAGCCAGTGCCTCCAGTCCTTTTTCACGGGCGCTCACCAAGTCTGCAGATGCAGCTTTGTGGCCTGTTGAGAGGTTCGTCAGCTCCTGTTCTTCACATGTGAATGGATTGATCATCTGGTTGTTGATGACATCTGTTATTTTCCTAACACTTTCAACCTCCATTGTGCCTTGGCTGTTGGAGTCCTCATGGTGTTTGGTGTCATCCATATCCAGGTGTGCCATAGCCTTTGTCTGCTCTGACACTGCTGTCAGAACTGGAAGAGCTCGCAAGTATTTCTCCATGGCCGCTGGCTGCTGACTGATGCCAGTGAAGAGTTTTGTCTTGGTATCACGGTTGTAGGTTTTCTCTATTGCCATCTCTGTCCAGACACCATTGAAACGACCTTCTGTTTGACGTACAGTGAACTGCCCATCCTTGAATTCCCTATGGATGTTCGGAGCCAGTGTAGGTAGGCTTCTCATTGCTTCTAGGTAGTGGGGCAGGCAGGATACATACTTGTAGTGGCCAGCAGCTACATGGTATGGTAACATATTTTCTACTTCAGCCAGGTGTTCCTCCCACAGGCCTGCACTCAGCGTGGATGAACCGTTTCAGAATCATCACCATGTCCATGTACATTAGCCATAGCTTTGTGGTAGGTGATGTACATACTTCATCAAACGTGACAGCTTTTTCAGTTGGTCGGTTGCATCAGCACATGTAGAAGATGCCTTCTCTACATCCTTTTCTGACAGGGCATCTAGGAGTAGCTGGACATTGATGGCAAGCACAGACATGCACTCCAGGTCCTTCTCTTCAATGTTCAACCATCTGGCAAATGCTTCCCAGTGTAGGCTGAACATGGCTGCATGCACCATAGTGTGGGCACGCAGCATTGCGAAGAAGTCTTTCCCACTGATGATCTTGTTTGCTGTTCCACAGAGACAGACATCAGCTTCTACCATGATGTCTTCGATTCCAGTGGCCTGCATCAAATGCCCAATTGCTCCCAGGAAATTTTGAGCAATATGGAAGCCACCCATGCACAAAATAAGTTTGGCATACTTCTGGAGGTTCTTCTTTTGCAGACCCAGAACCACTTCATAGATTGCTTGGTCGCATGTGATGATGGTGAACTCTTGGCCCTGTTTTCTTGACACATCCATGCAGTATTGAACTGACTGTTCAACCACATCTGGGTCCGTTGGCCACAATTTTTTTTAGCAAGATGAAAATAATGAAAAAATGCAAAAAAGTCGGGGTTGCTTTTGCATAAAAATGATTCTAAATCATTTGGAAAGGTTTTGTAAGTGTATTTCTCAACTTGATGTTGTCAACACATGCGTTCTGTGTATCTGGGATGCATTTATTGACAGCCTTCACAACCCACTGAGGATGTTAAGAAAAAAAACATCTTTCACATTTTTCGGTCAAAAGATAAAGGCTGCATATACAAAAATGGCCACAAATTTTTTTCGCAAGGTTTCCGGCAGAGCAGACCTCATTCAGCGGACCTTAATGTCCAAATTAATAGAAAAAAAACACAAACAAAAAGTATAGCATGCCATGTCAGGTTCTCTCAAATTTTGGTGACTGGATCCCAGAGTATTAGGTTAGGTTATCCTCACCCTACCCCGCCCTGTTTCCAGTAAGACTGTGCTCATTTTGCCCACGTCAGAAGGATGATAGGCTGAACCAACTCGTCTGGTGTTATCTAATGGCACGACAGGGGCTCAAACTCAAGACCCTAAGATCTTAAGCAATTTTAAGCCAGCCACATTTAATTTATGTTAAGCCAATACCAGGGTTGCTTCACTAGTTGGGCTTATTCATCTTTCCTCTTGGTTTCTGTCATAGCTCTGAAACCTCATCTCGTCCAGTTATATGGTATCTCGTGTGCCTTTCAACATCGATACAAAGCATATGGCGAACATGTCATGTTGAAATTGGTTCAATCCACCCTGAGAAAGACAAATAATACTCAACAAGACGATTGGACTGATACACCTGAGATTCTAATAGGGTGTCATAAACCCGTGTACCCTATATAGATGTACCACCGAAGCCTGAAATGCCTGTAAGTTCGCCAAGCTGATGTAGTTCGTACGGTAGAATGATGCGGAGATGCCCACCCTGGAAAGTGAAAAAATACCAAGATTGAAGCTGTTTGGTTGGATGGCTGAATGCTTGTTTACTTCTACACTTGTTGTTGTGCATTCAATTCGCATGGCTACTATCTCTCGCCACCCAGCATTTGGCGATCGTAGAGAGTGTGCCAAACGCCGTCCCACATGAGTTGAGGGAAGTCTTCATCCTGCAGTGGATTGAAAGAGGTTAGAGGGAAGGATGGGGGAGGCTGAAATGGAATACTTTGCTTTAAAACCTTGTTGGGAGTAGTGGCGGTGAGTGAAGGGGGAATGGAGTGGGTGGAGGCCGGGGGTAGGGGACATCCACAAGAAGATAACAAAAGGAAAGGGGAAAATGGTCCCTTATTGAGCTTCCGCCTCTGTGTTATCGATTTAATATCCTTTACTCTTAGTTCTGACTCCTGGCAATAAGAGACGGCATTGTGGAGAATCGCTCTGCTGGGAAGTTCAATTTGCTGAACCGGAGCAAGTTTGTCGGGCCTCAGTGATTGATCATGCCCAGGGAGAATAGGGTGAGGCTATCCAAAATGGAAGCCAATTTAGGCTAAACCAGGTCGGGATCTATGCCTATGTAGCTCTGATTGAAGGATTATTAAGGAAAAGCGACCATTTCTATCGTACTTATGCAAAATGTCAGAATCTTTAACCTCTCCACCGATATCGTGAAATGCCACGTCCATCCCTCCCATCTCCTCCAAACTTCCTTTCTCTTCCCTCCTTCCGGGTTCTCAAAATTATTCCCAGCAATGTGACACTCCTGCCACACATCATGTAATCACCATTACCAAGTAAAATATAATTAATCACTTTGACCAAGCCGTGTAGGTAGGTACATAGTGGGTGTGACCAAACTGTGTAGGAAGGTACGTAGTGGGTGTGCCCAAACCGTGAAGGTATAGGGACGTAGTGGGTGTGCCCAAGCCATGTAGGAAGGTACGTAGTGGGTGTGCCCAAACCGTGAAGGTATAGGGACGTAGTGGGTGTGCCCAAGCCATGTAGGTAGGTACGTAGTGGGTGTGCCCAAACCGTGAAGGTATAGGTACGTAGTGGGTGTGCCCAAGCCATGTAGGTAGGTACGTAGTGGGTGTGCCCAAACCGTGAAGGTATAGGGACGTAGTGGGTGTGCCCAAGCCATGTAGGAAGGTACGTAGTGGGTGTGCCCAAACCGTGAAGGTATAGGGACGTAGTGGGTGTGCCCAAGCCATGTAGGTAGGTACGTAGTGGGTGTGCCCAAACCGTGAAGGTATAGGGACGTAGTGGGTGTGACCAAGCCGTGTAGGTATAGGTACGTAGTGGGTGTGACCAAGCCCGATGGTGAAACACCAGGGTGGTTGTTTATAGTTGGGTTGAGATTCAAACCCAGGCTAGACAACTCAGAGGTGATCCTGCCAGCCCGAAAGAAAGATGAATACGTAACAACATAAGCAATACCTATTTTTTAGGGGAGCCGTGACCTGAACTCTCAAACAGACAAAACAATTTGCACTTCATTCCCAATAAAAGGGCAGGATTGCTGCGAAACAGATGGATGTTGGTCGTTTTGTTTGGTGCCGCCCATTGAATGTTTTCATGTTTAATTGCAAAGCACTAAATTGGGTAGAATATTGCAGTGCAAGCAAAAATGTGTATCATGTGACGAGCCAATCGTGTTGCTGCACAATGGCGGATCGAAGGTGCACCACACGTGACCCACTGACCTTCATGGGGTGACAGTCCATCATCATCTGTGGTCCTGTCGACCTGGATCGAGGTGGTGTGCCCACGTGCCACGTTTCATCCCGGGTCATATAACATGGCGAAAGAAACTGTGGAATTTGGAATATGTTCCAGGATGCCGGCGATAGCTCGCCTACTCTTCGCGAAGGACACCGCGTGGATCTTCAACGTCCACCAACCCATTCTGGCAGACATGACGCCAAGTTTAACTTCTATCCGCGGGTCGGCACACACATTGAAATATATCATTGTCATGAACAGCATTCGATCTCCATGTCATCAGATGTCATCTTAGTTGACCATCCAGACCTTAGCTCATCTTCTGTGTGCCATGACCATGACGGCCATGTTTGAATTAATTCGAGCACTCCTTATAACGATGTTGATTGATGGGGCACCTTGACCTATTAGTATTACTAGCGTGACGGCGCGCTCTGCGTGCCTCACCACACGTCGTTTCAGAAGAGTAGACATATTTGACCATTTCGGTGTCTTTTCGGTCTTTTGGATCCTCTGGGCCTTTAAGGGTATTTTGGGTCTTTGAGGTGTTTTGGGTCTTCAGGGTCTTTGGTGTCTTCAGAGGCTTTTGGGTCTTAAGGGTCTTCGGTGTCTTTTGGGTCTTCAGGGTCTTTTGGTTCTTCTTTGTATTTAAGGGTCTTTTTGGGTCTTCGGGGTGTTTTGGGTCTTCAGGGTATTTTGGGTATTTGGGTTGTTTTGGGTCTTCGTTTTTTTTTGGATCTTCGGGGTCTTTTGGGTCTTCGGGGTCTTTTGGGTATTCAGGGTCTTTTTGAGCCTCAGGGGTCTTGGGGGAATTAAAGGGTCGTCAATGGTCTGAGGGGTCTCAGCAGTCTTAACGCAATTAAGAGGATTCATTAAGAGGGTGGTAATTTTATTTGAAGAAGAAGAAGACGTTTTCGTCGCACATAAACATAGCGACATAACCATATACGTTTGCTATATTATAATAAGATTTGCACGATATCGACATGAATTTCCCTTAACGTCATTTCCTTCAGATGGAAACATTTCATCATTGGCTCGATATTTGCTGCGTTCCATTTGACAAGCCTGCCAGAGCCCAAGGGGGAACTGTCACCATGTGAGAAAAAAAACCCCCAAAAAAATCACAGACTAGAACGGCCTCAGTAGAGAGCATACCTCCACCTGGTTGGCCTTATCACTCAATGGCGAAGAATGACAAAAAAATTATATTAGCTGGATCCGGATCATCACCAAAATTATATCGATTCTTCCAAGTCAAACCTGTCCAACAAGTTTCGTCCAAATCCAGCCACAACTTCTTGAGATATCCTGCCATGTATCGTTTTTGGCCCCATCTCCCAATGGTGAAGAATCACTTAAAAATTGAATTAAGTATCATATCCGAATCCATATTCAGATCTTCACAAAATCGAATCATGATACGTCCTTGTTACATTCGCTACATCTCTGCCAAATTTCGTCCGAATCCGTCCACAACTTTTTGAGATATTTTGTTCACAAACGGACAAACCAACAGGGGTGAAAACATAACCTCCATCCACCTTTGGTGTCGGAGGTAATAACCTGTTATTCGTCATTAATGAACTTATGCTACATATGTAACAAGTTTCCTCGGGTCTAAACTTGATAGGTTGGAAACTTATGGGACCCTCGTCCCTCCCCTCCTCACTCCTCGTCCCTCCCCGCTCAACCCCTCATCCCTCCGCACACCTCATCCTCTCCACTCCTCGTTCCTCCCCACACCTCATCCTTCCCACCCCTCATCCCTCCCCACACCACACCTTCCCCACACCTCACCCTCCCCACTCCTCGTCCCTCCCCACACCTCACCCTCCCCAAGCCTCGTCCCTCCCCACACCTCACCCTCCCCACCCCTCATCCCTCCCCACACCACACCTTCCCCACACCACACCTTCCCCACATCTCACACCTCATCCTCCCCACTCCTCGTCCCTCCCCACCCCTCGGTCCTCCCCACACCTCACCCTCTCCACACCCCGTCCCTCCCACACCTCACACTCCCCAGGCCTCACTCCTCCCTGGTCCTCGTCCCTCCCAACCGATCCTCTCTCCACACCCCTTGTCCGTCCCCACACGTGCTCTCTCCCCACCCCTCATTGTTCACCACCCCTTACCCCTTCCAATACCTGCTTCGTCGTGTATTAATCATTTTTAGCTCACCTGAACGAAGTTCCGGGAGCTTATACGAGCTTATGCGATAGCGCGTCGGCCTTCCGTCAGTCTGTCGGTAAACACTTGCAACTGCTTCTCCGAAACCGCTGATGGGATTGTGACCAAACTCTGCAAAAATGATATTTGTTGTGTTGTGACTAAAGTTAGTTCACGGCATTTTTAAAAAATCGGAATTTAAGGAGGTCTCCCGGGGCTCAAAGTGGATCCAGGTTTGACCCCCCCAAAATAGGTATTTGCTTTCTTCTCTGAAACTACACACACTATTTCAATGAAACTTGACCACAAACTTCACGACCCGTGATGCACCAAAATTTGTTGGTGACATTAAAAAAAAAAGTGCCTCTAAAGGGGTATACGTCGAGAGGGAGGGAGGGGTGGGTGGTTGTCCCCCAAAAATAGGTATTTGCTTTCTTCTCAGAAACCACACAAGCAATTCCGATGAGACTTGACCACAACCTTCAACACTCATGATGCACCAAAGTTTCTTCACTGCATTAAAAAAAATGGCTCAATATGTGCTGCTGAAACCAAAGAAAAAATTGCTCAATACGTGCTGCTGAAAAGAAATTTTAAAAATGGCTTAAAATGTACTGCTGAAACCAAATCAAAAATTACTCAAAATGTACTGCTGAAACTAAATCAAAAATGGCTCAATATGTGCCGCTGAAACCAAATCAAAAATGGCTTAATATGTGCTGCTGAAACCAAATAAAAAATGGCTCAATTTGTGCCAAAATTGTGCCAACATATTGAGCCAAAAAAATGGCTCAATATGTGCTGCTGAAACCAAATCAAAAATGGCTTAATATATGCTGCTGAAACCAAATCAAAAATGTCTCAATTTGTGCTGCTGAAAAGAAATTTTAAAAATGGCTTTAAATGTGCTGCTGAAACCAAATCCAAAAATTACTCAAAATGTACTGCTGAAACTAAATTAAAAATGGCTCAATATGTGCTGCTGAAACCAAACCAAAAATGCCTCAATATGTGTTGCTGAAACCAAATTATAAATGGTTCAATATGTCCTGCTGAAACCAAATAAAAATTGGCTCAATATGTGCTGCTGAAACCAACTAAAAACAATTCTCAATATGTGCTGCAGAAACCAAATGAAAAATGGCTCAACATGTGCTGCTGAAACCAAAAAAAATTGCTCAATATGTGCTGTTGAAAAGAAATTTAAAAATGGCTTAAAATGTGCTGCTGAAACCAAATCAAAAATTGCTCAATATGTGCTGCTGAAACCAACTAAAAAATGCCTCAATATGTGTTGCTGTAACCAAATTTAAAATGGTTCAATATGTCCTGCTGAAACCAAATAAAAAATGGCTTGGTATGTGCTGCAGTTAACAAATAAAAATAGGCTCAATATGTGCTGCTGAAAAAAAAAAAAAAATTGTTCAATATGTGCTGCTGAAACCAAATAAAAAATGGCTCAATACGTGCTGCTGAAACCAATTAAAAAATTGCTCAATGTGTCCTGCTGAAACCAAATCAAAAATGGCTTAGTATATGCTGCTGAAACCAAATCAAAAATGTCTCAATTTGTGCTGCTGAAACTAAATCAAAAATTGCTCAATATGTGCTGCTGAAACCAAATTAAAAAATGGCTCAATTTGTGCCAAGATTGTGCCAACATATTGAGCCAAAAAAATGGCTCAATATGTGCTGCTGAAACCAAATAAAAAATTGCTCAATATGTGCTGCTGAAAAGAAATTAAAAAAATGGCTTAAAATGTACTACTGAAACCAAATCAAAAATTACTCAAAATGTACTGAATGAATGAATGAATGAGGCTAACCCCCGCTCTAGCGGGGAAAATGGCCTTAAAAACCATCATTCAAAATTATTGAAAAACGATCATTACTCAAAATGTACTGCTGAAACTAAATCAAAAATGGCTCAATATGTGCTGCTGAAACCAAATCAAAAATTACTCAAAATGTACTGCTGAAACTAAATCAAAAATGGCTCAATATGTGCTGCTGAAACCAAATCAAAAATGCCTCAATATGTGTTGCTGAAACCAAATTATAAATGGTTCAATATGTCCCGCTGAAACCAAATAAAAAAAATTGCTCAATATGTGCTGCTGAAATCAAATAAAAACTGGCTCAACATGTGCTGCTTTTTTTTTTTTTTTTTTTTTTTGTATACAAGATCGAGGCTCGTGAAAGAGCGAACATTAATCACACAGAAAGACAAACCGACACATAAAACATATAACATCGGGAGCGGTAGACAAGATGGGGAGAGAGGGGGAAGGACACAAACACAACATTTGAGAGCAGGGACCGAGAGACATGGAGACATCGAGAGATCTGAGAGAGGGTGAGGGCTTTGGGGGGGGGGGCATGGGAAGGGGGCGGTGGGAGAGGTCTAAAACATATGGACACTGCCAGGACTTCCAGTAAAGAAGTTGGAATTTCAAACAAGGTGGATCTGGGGTGAATTAGCGGGGGTAGAAAAGATCAAGGTTTTGGATGGGGGAAGATAAGAGATGGTGGTGAACAGCTGTTTTAAAGACCTGGAGGGAGGAGTGGGATTGAAGGGAGTGAGGGAGTTTGTTCCAGAGGCGGGAGAAAAGAGGAATGAAAGAGTGAAGGTGAGCAGAGAGCCGAGATTTCGGCAGTTTAACCATCAGAGGGTTGCTGGCAGATCTTGTGCGACCTGTAGGAATATTTGGGGGACAGAGCACAGAGAGAGCTGGGGGTGCAAGGCCGGAGAGGAGTCGGTAGAAGACAGAAAGACCACCTACCTGCCTGCGGTGAGTGAGTGAAAGGCCCTCAGAGATAGCTTCATCGCGGGAGATTCCAATAATTCTGAAAGCTTTGGTTTCAACAGCGTGAAGCAGAGCTAGGTGTGAGGCAGGAGCACCAGCCCATAGGGGAGAACAGTATTCCATTGAGCTGCGGATGAAAGCCTTGTATGTGGTGAGGAGCTCAGGTGTGCCGAGGAAGGACTTCGCACGACGGAGGATGCCCAGTCGGCGACTGGCTTTGGAGGCCAGCTTGGAAATGTGGTTTTCCCAAGAAAGATCATGGCAGATAGTGAGACCCAAAATCTTGAGCGACAGAACTTCTTGGAGAGGATTGTTGAGAAAGTAGATGGGAGGGTTGTCCAGTCGATCTTTTCGGAGAGACATAGTAAGAGTGTGAGATTTGTCAGGATTGAAAGACATGTTCCACTTGTTTGACCAGTCTGTGATTTTGTCCAGGTCTTCAGAGAGTGAGGAGGCAGCAGACTGCCGATCTGAGGGAAGAGGAATGGAGCGGCAGAGAGTGGAGTCATCAGCAAAGAGATAGAGAGGATTTTCGAGAGAGTCAGAGAGATCATTGATGAAGACCAGAAAAAGCACGGGGCCCAGAACACTGCCTTGGGGAACTCCAGCCTGAACAGGAAGAGGAGATGAGAGAAACCCATTCAGGGCCACACGTTGACGACGACTAGAGAGGAAGTCCGCCAGCCATGCGTGGAGATTTCCATGGATACCAAAGGAGGAGAGTTTGGTGAGCAGAGCGGGGTGCCAGACCGTGTCGAAGGCACGTGATATGTCGAGGGAGACAGCTCTAATTTCCTGTTTGGCATTGAGGACCTCCATCCATTGTTGAGACAGCAGAAGCAGCATGTCCAGAGTAGAGTGACCTGGTCTGAAACCAAATTGATGATCAGAGATCAAGCCATTGGAGAAGAGGAAAGATTTCATATCCGAAGCAATGATGGATTCCATGACTTTGCTGATAATTGGGAGAAGGCTGATTGGTCTGTAGTTGCTAGGATCTGTTTTTGCACCTTTTTTGTGCAAAGCGGTGATGTTGGCTGATTTCCAAGCAGATGGCAGTTGACCTTGAGCAAAAGAGAGGGTGAAGAGAACAGAGAGAGGGTGAGATAGAGCAGCAGAGCAGGATTTTAGGACCCGTGGGCTGATGCCGTCGGGTCCAGTTGCAGAATCAGAGTCGAGGGTTGACAGAAACTTTTCCACCTTGTCAGGAGGAAAGGACACGGAGTCCAGGAGCAGCAGGGTACGACTGGGTATGGTGGGTACAGAGAGGGATGGGTTTGGGACACAAGATTTAGAGGCAAACACAGAGTTGAGGCATTCAGCTTTTTCACGTGCGGAGTCAGCTGTGTAGCCATTTGAGGTAAGGGAGGGGATGGAGGGGGAACAAACACCAGAAACGGATTTGACCAGACGCCACCAGGATTTGGAAGAGGGAGACAGATAAGAAAGTTCGGTCTTGAGAACGGAGAGATATTGTTTCCTGGCTCTCCTGAGGGTGGACACACACTTGTTTCGGGCTTTGTGAAAGGAAATGAGATTTCCTTCCGTTGGATTTGCTTTCCAGGAGACGAAGGCAAGTTGTTTCTGGGCAACAGCCTCACCACAAGATTCCGTGTACCATGGACGGGAGGAAGGGTATGACAACTGAAGACGAGATGGGATAAATCTGTGCATGAGAGAGAGCAATTTACTTTGGAAGAATTCCCAGGATGAGTTGATGTCAGAGGTGGTAGAGATGGGAGACCAGTCCAGATGATTGATGGCTGCTTGAAGACCGTGCCAGTTGGCCTGAGTGAAATGCCAGACTCGTCGACGCTGAGCAGGCTCCCTGAGGATGGTCAGAGAGATGTCGACTTTAACAAGGACATGATCAGATGATCCGATCAGAGCAGAAGAAGAGCAGCAGACATTTTCAGGGAAGTTAGTCATAACCATGTCCAGAAGAGAAGATGTTCCGTTGACTGAGATCCGGGTCGGGAAATTGACAGATTGTGTCAGTCCCAGTGAGTCGCAGAAGTCCTTTGCTGAGGAGCCATGGCTGGTGAGAGAGGTACCCACACCCAGCCAACTGGCATGATGACAGTTGAAATCACCACATATGAGGAAGAGAGAGTTGGGATGAGTAGATAAAATACATAAAATACATACATACAAAATACAAGATAAAATACTGCTGAAACAAAATAAAAAATTGCTCAATGTGTGCTACTGAAAAGAAATTTTAAAAAATGGCTTAAAATGTGCTGATGAAACCAAATCAAAAATTGCTCAATATGTGCTGCTGAAACCAAATAAAAAATGGTTCAATATGTCCTGCTGAAACCAAATGAAAAATGGCTCTAAGTGCTGCTGAAACCAAATCGAAAATGGCCCAATATGTGCTGCTGAAACAACATTATAAATGGCTCAATATATGCTGCTGAAACCAAATCCAAAATTGCACAATATCTGTTGCTGAAACAAAAATAAAATATGGCTCAATGTGTGCTGTTGAAACCAAATCAAAAATTGCTCGGCATGTGCTGCTGAAACCAAATAAAAATTGGCTCAATATGTGGTGCTGAACCAAATAAAATATGGCTCAATGTGTGTTGCTGAAACCAAATCAAAAATTGCTCAATATGTACTGCTGAAACCAAACAAAAATGGCTCAATACGTGCTGCTGAAACCAAATCAAAAATGGCTCAATGTGAGCTGCTGAAACCAAATCAAAAATCGCTCAATATGTGCTGCTGAAACCACATCAAAAATGGCGCAATACGTGCTGCTGAAACCAAATCAAAAATGGCTCAATATGCGCTGCTGAAACCAAATCAAAAATGGCTCAATATGTGCTGCTGAAACCAAATTAAAAATTGCACAATATGTTCTGCTGAACCCAAATCAAAAATGGCTCATATGTGCTGCTGAAACCACATCAAAAATGGCTCAATATGTGCTGCTTAAACCAAATCAAAAATGGCTCAATATGTGCTGCTGAAACAACATCAAAAATGGCTCAATATGTTCTGCTGAAACCAAATCAAAAATGGCTCAATATGTGCTGCTGAAACCAAATAATTGCTCAATATTTCCTGCTGAAACGAAATTTAAAAAATGGCTTAAAATGTGCTGCTGAAACCAAATCAAAATTGCTCAATATGTGCTGGCGAATCCAAATCAAAAATGTCTCAATTTGTGTTGCTGAAACCAAATTTAAAATGGCTCGATTTGTTCTCCTGAAACCAAATAAAAAATGGCTCAATATGTGCTGCTTAATCCAAATCAAAAATGTCTCAATTTGTGCTGCTGAAACCAAATAATAAATTGCTCAATATGTGCTGCTGAAACAAAATAAAAAATGGCTTAATATGTGATGCTGAAACCAAATAAAAAAATTGCTCAATATGTGCTGCTGAAAATAAATTAAAAAATTGCTCAAAATGTACTGCTGAAACCAAATCAAAAATGGCCCAATATGTGCTGCTGAAACAAAATTAAAAATGGATCAATATGTGCTGCTGAAACCAAATGATATTTGGCTCAATATGTGCATCTGAAACCAAGTCAACAATGGCTCAATATGTGTTGCTGAAACCAAACTAAAAATGGCTCAATATGTGCTGCTGAAACCAAATCGAAAATGGCCCTATATGTGCTGCTGAAACAACATTAAAAATGGCTCAATATATGCTGCAGAAACCAAATAAAAAATGGCTCAATATGTGTGGCTGAAACTAAATAAAAAATTGCTCAATATGTGTTGCTGAAACCAAATAAAAAATGGCTCAATGTGTGCTGTTGAAACCAAATTAAAAATGGCTCAATATGTGCTGCTGAAACCAAATCGAAAATGGCCCTATATGTGCTGCTGAAACTACATCAAAAATGGCTCAATATGTACTGCTGAAACCAAATTAAAATGGCTCAAGATGTCCTGCTGAAGCCAAATAAGGAATTGCTCAATATTTCCTGTTGAAAAGAAATTTCAAAAATGGCTGAAAATTTGCTGCTGAAACCAAAGAAAAAATGGCCCAATATGAGCTCCTGAAACCAAATCAAAAATGGCTCAATATGTGCTACTGAAACCGTCAAAAATTGCTCAATATATACTGCTAAAACTAAATCAAAAATGGCTCAATATGTGCTGCTGAAACCAAATCAAAAATGGCTCAATATGTGCTGCTGAAACCAAATTAAAAATGGCTTAATATATGCTACTGAAACCAAAATAAAAAAATTGCTCAATATGTGCTGCTGAAACCAAATAAAAAAATTGCTCAATATGTGCTGCTGAAAAGAAATTTAAAAAATGGCTTAAAATGTGCTGCTGAAACCAAATCAAAAATAGCTCAATATGTGCTGCTGAAACCAAAATAAAAATGCCTCAATATGTGTTGCTGTAACCAAATTAAAAATGGTTCAATATTTCCTGCTGAAACCAAATAAAAAATGGCTTGGTATGTGCTGCAGATAACAAATAAAAATAGGCTCAATATGTGCTGCTGAAACCAAATAAAAAAATTGCTCAATATGTGCTGCCGAAACCAAATCAAAAATGGCTCAATATGTGCTGCTGAAACCAAATCAAAAATGGCTCAACATGTGCTGCTGAAAACAAATCAAATCTCATCAAACCATGAAAGATGAAACCAAGGTGGAGTCTGTTGCTGACCTGCCCAACCGCCAGTCCAAAAGGGCTGTAGTTATTGATGCGTTACGGTACATACGGCGCTGGTAATTCAGAAAGAATGTAGTCTTTGAATCCGTTGCACAACGTTACAACCATTGCCTTGCACAGATTTTCCATTTGGAACAGAAATCATCCAGTTTTGCAGTGATCACTCCAAGACACCAAGTTTGAAGGCAAGTGAATGTCAACACAGGTCTGCAACCTCAAAAACAGCAAAGGTATATGAGCTCAGCGACCCATATGGGGCTCCAAAGCTGACACGTTTTCACAGTATCAGGCAACAAAGCTAGATTTTTAAATTATATATATATATATATATATATATATATATATATATAAATTATATATATATATATATATATATATATATATATATATAAATTATATATATATATATATATATATATATATATATATATATATATATATATATATACATACATACACACACATATATCTTTGCGGTGTCTGTCCTGTCCTGTGTTGTCACTGAACTACTCCCTCAAACTTTTGTGAAATCCTACCAAACTTCTGTATGCACCTATCTCTCCCGGGTGTATGTCCTCAGGGTATTTTTTATGAAAAAAAATTCAAATATTTTTTTTTAGAAATTTTATTTCGAAATTAGGTTTTTTCCTGGTTGTTCCAAACTTCTTCCATTTAAGAATTATGGAGGCCACTGTGCTCTTGGGAACCTTCAATGCAGCAGACATGTTTTTGTCGGCTTCGCCAAATCTGTGCCTCGACACAATCCTGTCTCTGAGCTCTGCAGGCAGGTCCTTCGACCTCATGGCTTGGGTTTTTGCTCTGATATGCATTGACAGCTGTGAGACCTTATATAGTGTAGGGGAAGTAGTGTGGGAGACTCAAGACTCCAATATGACCGAAACAGCTTTATAAAGTAAGGATTTATTATCATTTGGTAAGTCACTTGTTTCAATTCAATAAAGACTACAATAGCTAAACGGATTGTTAATTCAAGTCGTTGGTTCTTCTTCTTCGGCCGGTCCTCTCTCAGCGCTGTTCATAGGGTTCCGTTCCGTTCCGTAGGTCAGAGCTTCTGGTCACAAGTCTCCTTGACTCAACGTTTGCTCTGGTTTATATGGACAAACTGGAGTTAATCCCCTGTCCGCTGAATGTTAATCCTTTCTCCGCTAATGCCCCGAGGTCATGCATGCACCGAGTCCTGGCATCAGCTCGCTCCCCTCCTGCTGCGAGTTCCGTTTACCAAACGATAGGGGGGTGCTCCAGCCAGGGGCTGTGACCAGGTGGACAAGAGATTACCATGTTCGTGCACATTCTTGGCATCCATTTACGAAATCGTTACCAGTCTTTAATCAATGAGTTACCAGTGCCATTCAATAAGTTACACTGAGTTACACTTCCACAATTCCCTCATCTTTTTGTTTTTGTTTATATTAACCATTAATCTAAACATCAATATAAGTAAACAGTCAATCACTACAAGTAAACATCATTACAAGTATAAGTAAATAATCAATCACTGCAAGTAAACATCATTACAAGTATAAGTAAATAATCATAACTTTGGTAATCAAATTCCCTTAGGCATACACCGTCATCCTGCAAGAATCACAAAACATTTCGTTGGTCATTGACTCCTTCCATATTGTTCAATCTATTGCATTTGCATCACAAATATATTTTCAAAACAACACTTCACCATCACCAAGATACAACAATTTCACTTCATTTTCAAGTTTTGTAAAGCATCTGCACCATCTGGCAAAAAACGTTTGCCTCCACACAAATGTTGACTTTGTTTGAAAGGAAGGGCTGATCACTTGTGTTTGAATCCAGGTATGAAACATTTTCTCCTAATGTCTTCATAGCTCCTGCACTACTTCGTGTAGGATTTCGCTGTTGTGGTAACATTGCGGAGTCATAGACTGACCCTGCTCTCCTTGTAGCATTCTTGCCACTTTTTGCTGTAAACCATTGTAATTCCTGAACAAGGCCTTCACCCAGTTGTAGTCGACTTGCCTCCTCCCTCATTGTGAGTGGGCAGCAAGTATTGGTGTGACGTTGATTGGCCAGCAAGATGTGGAACAGGGATGCCGGATGCATCCACAATGATGTTGGGACCATGGTGTTCAGGTCATCCATGGTCCATACCAGGAGTGGCCCGCAGAATCGCGCACAGCTGTTGTGAAAAGGCACAGCCATTGGTTTGCAGCTCCATGCTGGCTCCCCGGAAGTTGGTGAAGTAATAACATATGTCCCCGCATTTCACAGAGGTTGCGGGTAAAATGTCGTTGTCCTGCAACTTCTGATGTGATGAATGTTCGAAGCCTTCGAACAAGAGTAAGTGATCGCCTTTCTTTCATATGTTGCAGTGTGATCCAGGCAAATGGTCACATAAATTTCCTTGGTGAAGGTAAGCATTCATCTCCAAGTTACATGGGAGAATGTCTTCATCATTCTTTGAGAAAGAGGGTGTATGCCATGATTAACTTCATTTTTAGCCACAAATTTTCTTTCTCGAACTTCTTCCCAATTCCGTTAGCACTTCCTTCAAAATGTGATCTCGTCTTATCCTTATGCTCAGTCACATCTGAATCTGCTTTCCGCACACACTGAATCAGATAGGGTACATCTTACCATGAAATCAGCATAATCATGTATATCTTCCGACAGTTTCACATTCAACAATTTGTTGTTTTTCCTTAACACAAAAGTTATATTCATTTATATGCGTCACACAAATAATATTCAATCAGGTATGTATTTTATTACTAAACTAAGAATAGCATCCACAATTGCTTTCAGGTTAATATAGTTCAAAAATTAACTCATGCAGGTATTTTAGCACTACTCTAAGAAAATAAATTGTATATGATTACAATCACAAACGGGAATATCTAATTCCCAACGACAATTTTCCCAAACCAACAAATTAAGCATAATGTATTATTACCATAATTCCTCTCCACTTTTTCTTTTCCCTTTTTTTTTTTTTTTTTTTTTTTTTTCTAACAGTGTGTCACTCGTGGTGATATGAGTTCACTGATATTGTAATTGACACAACTCATAACATTGTCGTTATGCCATTATCTTAATTCTACTGTATTCATTTGCAACATCACTTGATTTAATCTTTTAATCTCAGTATTTATGTCGCCATAAAAGTCTTCCTTTTCTGGTTCCACATTTCTTTCCTCATTTGTCACTTCATGCGTTATCATCGTGTTGTTGGTTGCCTTATTCAGACACACCGTCACTAAGGCTTTCAAGCAAGCCACCACTAAAACAATTGCCAATATAACTACTAAACCAACAAACAAATATTGGAGTATCTTAGCTACCACCCCTCCAAATGTGTTTCCCAACCATGCAAAGGCACCCCCTTTTATATAATCGTGGTATCTTGCTCCCTCTTGTCTGATTGTATCGGCTATGTTATAAATTTCTTCTGACTCATCAGGTATGTACGTACAGCAATCTGTACCAATGACTGCACATGTACCTCCTTTTTCTGCTAACAGCATATCTAATGCCATACGATTTTGTAATGCCATCGTTCTTGTTGCTGCCAGCTCTCTTGTAAGTTTTTCCAATCCACTTGCTGTTTTATTTGCCAACTTCTCCATAGCCAATGCCATGTGCCTGAGTTCTCGCCCTGCCTTCCAGGTTCCATAAAATGGAAATATTACCATTCCAACCCATTCCCCCATGCTAATAGTTCTTTTCTGCCTAGAATGCAGGATATGCGTTGGTGACTTTGTTAACAGGCGCATGTGTGGAAGCACAAACCCAAGAAAACATGATCCTGACCATGTCAGTGGGAGATACGCATACGCCTTGTGTCCACATATAAAATATGTATTATTATAGGTCCATGTCGTATCTGACATCCAAGTTCCTTCCCAATACAAAGATATCATCTTTAAGCTAGTGTCCTTTACTGGGACAAGCAATCTCATATAGCCCAACTCGTAACTATAATGGTGGCAGGTGGAGTTTCCCATCAACTTATTATTCTCTGTGGTTCGATGTCGGATGAAACATAGGAGCCCTTTTATTTGTTGTTGAATAGTTACGTAAGGGGGCATAACTTCATTGTCATATTTAGGCCTATAACTGTCTTCAAATTCCTCACATTGATATCCCCCTTTTTCCCAACTAGCATCCCCTAGCATCATCGACATTGGTAAATCAGGTCGTATTGTTGCTACCAACCTCTGTGGGAAGCGACTACATAATTCATCCCAACCAAAAGGAACTGCCTCCAATGGTACTCCGTTCTCACTAGAATGCGGCATTTGTGTGCATATCCAACAATTACTTTCATTTGCTATATCAGCCCTTGTGTGCGCTAAATGTAAAAAAGTATTAATCCCGTGTAATCCATCGGGTTCTAAAGGTGTGTCCCTTTCTTCCATTAAACTTCTTTTTTGCTTATGTCGTCCCGCATAATCATATATCTGTATGTCGGCCACCAATGTTGCGTTTTGTTCTCTTATTACCCCGAAACAATGTATGCAACACAGAGTCCCCACTACAAGAGAACTCATTCCTAGGATGAATATCACCATTTTCAAGGAGTATCCGAAGTAGAAGTCTCTGTTTTCCCCTGATTTGTCGGCTTGTCTTGATAAGGTCTTTCCCTTTGTCCCACCTGTAGCCATCTGTAAAACATGTGAGCTACCCCTTGTATATGTCACACCTCTAACATAATTATATGTCCATGACATTCAACATTATATACCAAACTTCCTAACCTTTGTAAGCTTCCTAACAGGTAAATAAAGAAAAATCCCTTAATATGTAGCATAAATCGGATTATTTGTCTTACCCTGATCCCCCTATCTCCCGGGGTTGAACTCAATCCCCTGATCATGAGTGTAGTTGTGATACTTTTTTTTTTACTCATGTTGTATTAATATCAGCAGGTAATTGTATGTCATGTAGGCAAATAAATGTCACTATCCCAAGTAGGAATATCATATGTTGAAAATGTAATGTTTATCAATGCAAGGGGTGTTAAAATGTAATTCAAATGACTGTAAATCACAACTATCATTTATCTGCCACTGAATGTTCTGCTGGGCTGCTAGGTGCAGCCTCATTTTCTGTGGGATCATCCACCTTAGCCCCATGTGCTTGTTTGCAATGAGGGGCATGAATCCAACTTTCTATTTTGGGTCCATATTTTTCCTATTCTTATCAATATCCTATGGTTTGTCATTTCGTTCCAAGATACCGCAACCAAAGGTTTTAACCAAAGCTCTACCAAACTATTTCCAATTTGAACAAAAATGCCAGTGAAACAATGATTCGAAGAATTAACTTCAAGGGGTCAATAAATTTATTCTATAGCCAGATCTAATTTTCCCATCCAATAGTTTGCCTTGCCACATGTCATATTATAACACTTTAATAAACCTTCGAAAAATGTTTCCCATCTCAACAAATTTCCTTTTTTTCAAATAGTCATGTGTAACTTACGTATTTAACTACAATTTCCTCTCAATTTGTTTGGCCTAACTGGCCGCAAAAGTGGCTGCCAGCATGCAGTACCGTTTTTTATCTACCAAGGAAGTGTTCGTCCACACAAGACCTCTACCAAAATGTTGTTTGTAAAAACAAATCTGGGATTTCTGATTACATGGATGCACACTCTCAGGACATTTTCAGGCTGCTGTTAACAATCCACTACGATAAATTAATTCCTTTACCCACAATCAAATAATTAGTACAAATTGAGGATATTATCCCTATCACATTCTTTTATAGATTCATTATGTTGGATCTAATTTTTTTTTTTCTCAATAATTTTCCACTGCTGTAAGGAAGAACAATAGCTCTCATAAGTCTTAGTAATATCGTACTTAATTTGCCCAGCATCGAATAATTTATTTACTATCCTTTCTCATCTGTTAACCAGTGACTTTGTTTGAACTCCAGAACTGAAAACCCACAATAGTTCAAACCAGCAAAATTTTCTTTTCTATTTTCCCATATCATCTATGCCTAAAACACATCCATACATACAGCACAATTTATATGCTGATAAAATTCAAGTTTATATATATAAAAATCCATGAGCAGAGTACTCTGGGAAGTCAGTGTAAGACCTCTCCAAAATTTGGCTCATTTTGTACTCCCACATTTTTATGAAGCTCATATCCATAAATAGCTTTGATTCTCATATAAATTCGATCACAATGGAATCCCAAGATTACTCCCAATTTTTACTATTAATGAATAGCTGCTCATAACTCAGCAAATCAAATCTTTATTCTCCATCTCCCTTGACAAAAGTGATAATTTTCATAATCAAATTATATTTCTATTTTTTATTTATTTTACGAATTCTCTCGATATGCGATCCCATCCCCATGGAACTATCTATTTTTCAGACAAGGCACACTGTCGGTGTCAACAATCTTGTAAGATTGATACACAAAAACAAAAAAAACACTGACACACAAAATACCCACACACGCATGCACTATGCGTATTTGTTTGCGTTGGAACCCTTATTTACAGATCCGGATGGGTGTCAACTTTATTTCAATTTCTCAAAATTTGTCCTTCAATTTTATAAGCGCTAATACACAAATGGACCAAAAAGTTTATTCTAAGAAAACCCCTATGACGTCACATTGACATTACCCTTTCAGTTCTCACAATAATTTATCCAAATTTGACTACCCACCCATTTGTATGTCAGTCGACCACTGACCTATCATTCGTGTGGAACAATAGTCCGAAATTCCCACCTGGTCATGATGTGACTCTTGTCACTTGGTTTGCCAAAAAATTGCAAAGCAATTGTTCCAAACTTTGTAAATTTAAAATTTTGTCCCCAACATAAAAGATCCAATTTCGGCATTTGATCAATTAATTATCAATTTGCTTACAAGCAAAAGAAAAATGAATAATTCTTGCTCCGACAACTTTTCAGACCCAAGAATCATCGACAGTTATTCATGTTTGTCCAGTAATCGAATCTGTTGAGGCCAATCATCATTTGGGATTTGCAGCAATGAAGGCCTAATCATTGTCTGAGGTACCGGTAAGCACTGGTACCCTTGATCTTGGTTTGCCCCATGAACTTGTCTTCCTGTTGACATACGGACATCTTCTTCTCCAATGTCCCATCTTTCCACACTCGAAACACCGGTTTCTGTCGTTGCCTGGTCTGTGCACCTGTGCACTTGTATTGCTGGGCTGCATCTCTACATCCCTGAGTTGCCACTGCAATCTCTCGTTATCTCCTGAAACACGAAAAAATTCTCTGTACCGTCCTTTTTGGGGAGACAACTGGAAATCAGATGGGACAACTGTCACTTTCATTCCTAATTTCGAGGGCAGTTGTGCATTTGTCTCCTCCACTGTATCCTGTATCCTTTTTATTTTAAGTTCTAGATCCGTTATCGGTTCTTGCTGTTCCCGTTGTCTGGATTCACCATCCCAAAGATGGAATGCAAGCCAGTCTACCATTAGATTCTGTCTCTTCCTGGCTTTCAATCTTTGTTCCAATCTTTCCAATCGACTTCGCTCAAATGTACCATCTCTTGGAAACTCCTCATCATGTCCCTTTGTCCACAAATACCAATTCTCGACCTGCCTTATAGCTTCGGCACCATAACGGTCGTACATATGATGTGTACAAGTACCTTTTTGTGGAATCTCTGGTTGTCCTTGTGTGTTCTTGCAGGCTCCATTTCCCATTCTGCCTTTTATCAAAGTAGCGTTGGATGTGTTGTAGTTTGTTCCTCTAAAGCTTCACTCGTACCTCCAGGAAGGATCTCTCCACCTGTTCAAACGGTGATTTCCAGAGAATCTCCCTCAGCTGTGGCTTTTGCACAATCCAATCTCACAGATCAGTATTTGCAGATGAGCCGGAGGGTCAGTATGAAATGGGTGAATCCTCAGGTGTCCGCTCTGTTGACGGGGAAATCACACAATGGTAACCGCACATATATATCTGTATATAAACTCACCACCTTGCTCAATTTTCCAAGGTTGTCTTCACATTGATAATATCTCACAAAGATATCAAAGCTTCTTTCTTGAGACCGTATTTTCATCAATCAAACAATCAATATATTCAATTCAATTTTTTCAGTTCAATTTATTCAGTTAAATTTATTCAATTAAATTCAATCAATTAGATTCAATCAATCAACAATTCAATCAATTATTCAATTTCAATTAATTCATCAATATTCATCAATAAATCAAATTAATCATTTTGGATGACTCCTTGCATAAGCCCTTTCCCCAATGATGTCAGGACAGGTCCATCCATTGACTGAGATCGAATCTCATCGGTCGTCACCTCTGGTTCGTACCTCATGTCAATTGATGAATCACCATCCTGTCCTAGGGTCATATCTGACATATTTCCCCATTTTGCCTGGTCTCCACAAATTTTCTTTGCAACCACTAAAGGCAACTCATCCTTCATTCGTGAGACAGCCAAAATGGATGGCAGATATTAAAGTTCATTGGGAAAAATATCTCATCATTTTTTCCTTTAATAGTACCCAAACCTCTTGGCAATATAAATTTCGTAAAACTCCTGAAATAAGACTGTAAAATTCCTTCAATCATGCTAAATTTTGAAACTCCATCGCTTGTAACACCCAATTTATCCCATAGGGCTTGAAAGTTCTTTCCCAAGTTCATGCAATCATTCTGCATTTGAACCCTATGATATCATTCATAATAATCATCATGATTTTATAGTCATGGTCATATCATAATCATCTATTTAAAACGAACATTTCCTTTATCACCACAGCTATGTGGTATAATCAACAATAGAATAAAACTGTACATAGCAACAGGCTACCTCATGGCCACTTAGTATACCTATTGACAATAAGTCATAACAATATCGAATAATCATTGAACAATTCAAAAATCGCTTCCACTGCTCCAGCCGCAGCATTCGTCATTTTGTCTGCTCATCCGCGTGACCAAAACGAAATAAAGGGAGCTCAACCATTACACAGCGCTTTTAATGGCGCATGCCATAGGAACTCAACGCAATTTCGACTCGGCCAGAAAACGAGCAAATTTTGCAGGATGTTAACTGGAATTAGCCGTGAAAATATATCCAAAATACACAAAAATACCCACCCACAAAAATAAACAACAAAACCCAAACAAACCCAAGGTCGACCATATTACACAATTAAATTACACATTCAATTACTCATTAAATTACTCATTAAATTACTCATTAAATTTCTCATTAAATTACTCATTTCAGCATCGTATTGATTGCTGAACTGTTCATGGGTTTATACACACCTTAAAAGAGGTATGCTTTGTGGTGTTGCCCACCTACCACATTTAATTAAATTAATTGATTGCTGAACTGTTCATGGGTTTATACACACCTTAAAAGAGGTATGCTTTGTGGTGTTGCCCACCTACCACGTTTAATTAAATTACACCATTTCAGCATCGTATTGATTGCTGAAATGTTCATGGGTTTATACACACCTTAAAAGAGGTATGCTTTGTGGTGTTGCCCACCTACCACGTTTAATTAAATTACACCATTTCAGCATCGTATTGATTGCTGAAATGTTCATGGGTTTATACACACCTTAAAAGAGGTATGCTTTGTGGTGTTGCCCACCTACCACGTTGAATTAAATTACATCATTTCAATTAAAACATCGCTTCTACTGCTCCAGCCGCAGCATTCGTCACTTTGTCTGCTCATCCGCATGACCAAAACGAAATAAAGGGAGCTCAACCATTACACAGCGCTTTTAATGGCGCATGCCATAGGAACTCAACGCAATTTCGACTCGGCCAGAAAACGAGCAACTTTTGCAGGATGTTAACTGGAATTAGTCGTGAAAATATATCCAAAATACACAAAAATACACACCCACACAAATAAACAACATTTATTCCGTTCAACAGAACAAACATTTCCTATATCATGACATGCATGTCTTCAAAATTATATGACCAAGAGAAAAAGTAAAACTAATTAAAACTGCGGGCAGTGATGATCCGGGGACCATACCGCTCCATCCTGATTGGACGGGTGCGTGCTAGAGTCGTTAACAACGACAGTCCAGATCCGATTGTTCAAAATTTCAACTCAATCGATCGAAAAATGAACGCAGGGATGCATTTTAAAGGTGCAGTGGCACTAACTGAGTTGCCACGAATATGGCCACGAAATTGCCAATATGGCCATCACAAAATATTTTCCTTAATCAATTGGCTCATAGCATAACCAATCTGCAAGTATTTCATCCGAAGATGTATCTCTGAGGACTTTTAATTAAATAAGTCATTTATAAATCAACGAGTTAATTTATTAAATGATTAATCAATAAATCGAAATTTTCCTTGACAGCCACATCACTTGGTCAGTGTCATGTCCAAATATCAGCTTCCTTACTCAAAAGGTGCCTGAGTTAATGTAATGTAATTACTGTAATAAGATTACTGCAATTACTGTAATTACCGGAACTGTAATTACTGTAATTACCTCAGGTAATTACTGTAATGTAATTACTGTAATTTAATAAGAAATGTAATTAATTAAATAAGTACTTCATTAATCGCTAATAATTAAATAACTCGTGAATTCTTATCCGATTTATTTAACATTTGAGTGTCCCCAAAACGTTGGAGCAAAACGTTGCAACAACGAAAGTGAAACGTTGTAGCGACGTTGTGGAAACGTCAGCAAAACACAACATTTGAATGTTCCCAAAACGTTGGAGCAAAACGTTGCAACAACGAAAGTGAAACGTTGTAGCGACGTTGTGGAAACGTCAGCAAAACACAACATTTGAATGTTCCCAAAACGTTGGAGCAAAACGTTGCAACAACGAAAGTGAAACGTTGTAGCGACGTTGTGGAAACGTTAGCAAAACCCAACATTTAAATGTTCCCAAAACGTTGGAGCAAAACGTTGCAACAACGAAAGTGAAACGTTGTAGCGACGTTGTGGAAACGTCAGCAAAACACAACATTTGAATGTTCCCAAAACGTTCCAACAACAAATGATCACAAGTAATTATCACATTGCAATGACCTCTTAACATTCCTAAACCAATAAGCTAGTCTGGCGATGCCAAATACCCCACACCCCTGTCATCCCAGAAGTCACTGTTTGCCACAACCATTATTTGTCTTTTGCTGTCAAAACTCAATTTCTCTGCTGTCAAAGGCCCAAAACCCGGCCTCTGTGACTTCTCCGCCAATTGTCACTTTCTCTTGACAAAAACAAACATCTTCTATATTTATCCCATTAAAATCCCATTAAAATCCCATATCTTGTCACCCTTTGCATTGTTGAAAGCAATTAATTCCATAACTCAATATTACCTCAATTTATATATATAAAATCCGATCCCATTAAAATCCCATTAAAATCCCATATCTTGTCACCCTTTGCATTGTTGAAAGCAATTAATTCCATAACTCAATATTACCTCAATTTATATATATAAAAATCCGATCCCATTAAAATCCCATTAAAATCCCATTAAAATCCCATATCTTGTCACCCTTTGCATTGTTGAAAGCAATTAATTCCATAACTCAATATTACCTCAATTTATATATATAAAATCCGATCCCATTAAAATCCCATTAAAATCCCATATCTTGTCACCCTTTGCATTGTTGAAAGTAATTAATTCCATAACTCAATATTACCTCAATTTATATATATAAAAATCCGATCCCATTAAAATCCCATTAAAATCCCATATCTTGTCACCCTTTGCATTGTTGAAAGCAATTAATTCCATAACTCAATATTACCTCAATTTATATATATAAAAATCCGATCCCATTAAAATCCCATTAAAATCCCATATCTTGTCACCCTTTGCATTGTTGAAAGCAATTAATTCCATAACTCAATATTACCTCAATTTATATATATAAAAATCCGATCCCATTAAAATCTTCAGACAAACCACTAGCAATATTATTCCTAGGACTAAAATTACCAGGACCATTATCAAACATTTATCAAAATATTAGGACCATCATCAAACCAATGAATGACTCAATCCTTTAATGACTACATCCAAACCCAGACATTTTGAGTTCCGTAACTTTAATACTTCAAATTTTCCATTCCTTCCCTTCCTGATCCTTAGATGTAGGGATGGGTTCTTTTTAGGATCATGTTGCATCGAGCATTATTTTCCAAAACAGTGTGAACATTAAACCACACCATTACCTCTGACATCCCACCATTAACACCAGCTTTCCCATGATGTCGCGATATGACCCCATAATCCCACAAAACTCTTCGTTGCTTTAACATCCAATATGAAAATTCTCATTTAACCCGTTCAAGGAACGTCCATTTCGCAAAATCGAACCAACCACAACCTTCGCCATTAATATCTATTGTAAGCGTGCCGAATCAGTAAGCATCACCCCTCCTATGAGCCTCGACCAGAGGGTGGTTGTTACTCACAAACACTCGTCGCTAGCTGTTCCATTGTCTGCCGATTCCCACTCTGCTGCCGATTTCCACTGAGCCATCAGAGTATAATTTGGAATTCTTACCTCCCTGAGCTCATGAAAGTGGTGACAACGGGTGGTCTGCCATTGCTTCTCCACAAAAGCACTTAATTATTGTCCCTCATTCAACCGTGAAGCATGTCTCAAAGGCTTAGTGATGGACCTGGACAAAATTCCGTTTAATTTGTCTAAATCCGACCAGTCGTTCCAAAGATATAAGCCGTTTTGTCGCAATACCATAAATTGGAATGAGGTAAAAATATATATATATAAATATAACTCCATTTCCCGGCTTCCTGTCGCACGCCGAGCAAGTCGCGTGCTTTGAGCAAGTGCAAAAAAAAAACTACTTTACACGTGTACGGGTGTGTAAACGAGTGTACCGGCCTTACACGACTTGGAAGCAAATGGTCGCATGGTGCATTCATGCTCCGTTTGCTCCCAGGTCACAGTAAGGCCCTTAATGACCAGCGCCGACCTGGTGCATTTTATTTAGACAGCGCAAAAAATACGTATTTACAGAAATCATTTAGAAAAACACGAATAATAGCTACAATCGTTTATCGAAGTACCATTCGTGACTTCATCACGCCACCTATATCGCGGCATCGGTGCGCAAGGAAGCCCCAGACCACCTCCTCCACCATGTATGTACAAAACTATTCCCAAGTTCGTAAATCATACTGGACAAAAACAAGACACACTCACCTTTTAAAGACTTGTTTGTGTCCAGTTGATCCCAGCGGTGCCTCCAAATTGTAGGGGAAGTAGTGTGGGAGACTCAAGACTCCAATATGACCGAAACAGCTTTATAAAGTAAGGATTTATTATCATTTGGTAAGTCACTTGTTTCAATTCAATAAAGACTACAATAGCTAAACGGATTGTTAATTCAAGTCGTTGGTTCTTCTTCTTCGGCCGGTCCTCTCTCAGCGCTGTTCATAGGGTTCCGTTCCGTTCCGTAGGTCAGAGCTTCTGGTCACAAGTCTCCTTGACTCAACGTTTGCTCTGGTTTATATGGACAAACTGGAGTTAATCCCCTGTCCGCTGAATGTTAATCCTTTCTCCGCTAATGCCCCGAGGTCATGCATGCACCGAGTCCTGGCATCAGCTCGCTCCCCTCCTGCTGCGAGTTCCGTTTACCAAACGATAGGGGGGTGCTCCAGCCAGGGGCTGTGACCAGGTGGACAAGAGATTACCATGTTCGTGCACATTCTTGGCATCCATTTACGAAATCGTTACCAGTCTTTAATCAATGAGTTACCAGTGCCATTCAATAAGTTACACTGAGTTACACTTCCACAATAGACAGGAGTGTGCCTTTCCAAATCATGTCCAATCAATTGAATTTACCACAGGTGGACTCCAATCAAGGTGTAGAAACATCTCAAAGATGATCAAGACAAATGGGAGGCACCTGAACTAAATTTCAAGTGTCATAGCAAAGGGTATGAATACTTATGTCAATGTGATATTTCAGTTTTTTATTTTTAATAAACTTGCAAAACTTTCTAAAATCCTGTTTTCTCTTTGTCATTATGGGGTATTGAGTGTAGATTAATGAGGGAAAAAATGAATTTAAACGATTTCAGCATAAGGCTGCAACATAACAAAATGTGAAAAAAGTGAAGGGGTCTGAATACTTTCTGAATTATAAATTTTAGCATTATAAATTTCCCATAGGTGAGAATTAATTTTGAAGCATCCTTTCCTTAATATATTGTCTCCGAGGATCATATCCGTGTTTCAGGGGGAAACAGACAGACATTATTAGCCTTTTAAATACACTGTATAGAGTATTGTGAAATTCCAAAATCATCATAAGTTCTTCACAGAAAATATATCGCGGTATATTTTTTAACAGCAAATATATATTTTAAATCGGGAACGTTTGAAGCAGCGTTATGTTTCATTTGGCGAATGGTAAAGAGGAAGTAACGCTGTGCTTCCACCGCAGAATGGTGTTTAGACCACGGGACTCAACCTTTTGATGCATTCAAAATCGTCAGCTAATGAATGACTTGTGTGAAGACTGCCAAGCTTTGTAACGATTGCGTCACAGGCCTTTGTAACGGTATGGACCTCACTCTTCAGGGACGCCCATAGGCGTAGTGTTGAAGAAGAGGGGGGAACGGGGCGACCGCCCAGAACGCGAAGTGGATGTGGCATCAAATTATGGGGCATCATGAGAATGACCTGGATGTGTTAAAAGTGATGAAGGGAAGGGGGAAGGGGGGGGGGGGAAACGGGGCGATCGCCCTGAGTGCGAAGTGGATAGGGAACCAAATTATGGGGCATCATGAGAATGACCTGGATGTGTTAAAATTGACGCTGACTGAGTATTTTTGTTTGGTGTGTGTGTGTGTGTGTGTGTGTGTGTGTGTGTGTGTGTGTGTGTGTGTTGAATAGGGATGTTGTTCAGTGTGACATGTGGTGCAGCACTGTCTTCATCGGTGTGATTTGTTAAAAAGAGTGACTTGATTTTGAGGGGAACACTTTTAGTTTGTTGATGGTGAGCCAGGTTTGTAGGGTGCTGAGGAAGGGTTGAAATTGTGCTGCGGATGTGTTAACGTTGCTTTGGGTAGAGGTAATGGTTATGTCGTCCACATATGAAGCTATATGTGTATGTTCACAGGTGGTTGAAGAATGTCATGCATGAACAGATTAGAGTGTGGGGGTCTGTAAGAGGCTGCTTTGGTGGGATCTTTGTTTGGTTAAAGGAGGGTAATGAGTTCCAAATTTGGGGAATTATTTAGTGTTGGTAGGAGAAATCGCTTATATTTGTTTGGGCTGATATGCCTTGTGGTACAAAGTGTTTTAAATGTAAATTGGAGATGTTGTCAGGACCGCTAGCCTGCGATGCGGGTTTTTGAAGTTTTTTTGTTGTTTTTGCGGGAGTGAATGTTGTGATGTTGGTGTCGAGTTAGTAGCTGAGTTTGCGTCTTTGTAATGCATCTTTCCTCTTTTTCTGGGTCCTATGTGACTTGTGTTTGCATGGTGGTCGATGAGGATGTTAGCTTGTTGTTTTTATGATGGGATGTTTTCTGTAGTAGTTATGGCTCCATGTGAGGGTGTTATGCCACAGTTGGAGTTATTGATGCTGTTTATGGTTTTGTACAAGTGTTTGGCATTGGTTGAGTGGTTTCGTATTTGTAGAAAGGAGTGACAGTATTATGGGTTTTTTCACGAGAATTTTGTTGTTGATTTCTGGGTTTAGTGTTGGAATCCATTCTACTATGTCTGGTGCTTTGGGTCTGTTGATTGTCTCGTTGTTTGATGAGGTGTGCGATTTTGGCGAGTAGTTGGGGTTGAATGTTGTGACATTGCCCTTTGGAATGTGTTTGATAGAAGCGGTTGTGATGATCATATTGAACTGTTGGATGTGGATGTCAATGTTAGTGATGTTGTTGTTAAGTTGCTGGAATTTTTGTTCAGTGTCGTGCTCAAAGTTGTCCCACATTGCTTTTTGGTAGTTGGTGAATATATTTTTTTGTTTGTGTTGAGTTTAATAGTTATCCCGTCCACTAAGCAGCAGGAGACGTCTTTAGTAATCACTTGTGTGTGTGTGTGTGTGTGTGTGTGTGTGTGTGTGTGTGTGTGTGTGTGTGTGTGTGTGTGTGTGTGTGTGTGTGTGTGTGTGTGTGTGTGTGTGTGTCCGAGCCGTAACTTTTTTACTATTTGAGTTTTGTCATCAAATTTTCAACAAAGCTTCATTATGAAAATACGGAGAAGACAAATTCATAATTTTTTCAAAAGGTCAAAAGCTTAAAGGTCAGCGTCACCTAAAATCATCAATTTTCATTTTCATCCAATTGATCTGAAATTTTAGGAATTTGCATATTGGGCCACTGACTTGGTTCACCAATCAAAAGCTACAAACCGATTGCTTTTTAGATCGAAAGGTCTCCCGACACAGGGAGCAAACTACAGAACCACAACCAACTGGACCTTACAATAACAAGGAAAAAGGAAAAGAGAGAGGGAAAGAGAAAGAGAGCGAGAGAGAAACAGATATTACTCAAGGAGCACAAACGAGACCATTTCCTGGAAAAGCTCAGATGATTGTCGAGCATTGGACCCATTAGCTCCATTAGCTTCGGTTCCACATTCACAGCAACTGCTCCCTGCTTGTCATGTTGGTGGTGGGGGAGAGGGACATGATTCGTTTTGAATGTAAAATGATATGACGCATCAAATTTGTAAGGACACACCTTATCTCACCATCTTGAGCTCAAAGGATTTTGCATTTCCTCTAATGTGGGATGCTCAGGTAAATTACACTTTCTAGAAACAATTACTCCAGCCAACCAAGGGTTTTATACCCTCTCAAACGCCTCAGTATGTGTGTGTGTGTGTACTGTGTGTGTGTGTGTGTGTGTGTGTGTGTGTGTGTGTGTGTGTATGTGTGTGTGTGTGTGTACGTGTGTCTGTGTGTACGTATGTACGTGTGTACGTGTGTACGTGTGTTCATGTGTACGTGTGTGTGTATGTGTGTCTGTCTTTGTGTGTGTCTGTGTGTGTGGGTGGTGTGTGTTTGTATGTGTGTTAACCATTTAACATTTCACCGGTCAAATACACACGTACATACGTACACACAGACACACGTACACACACATACACACGTACACATGTACACACGTACACACGTACACACACAAGCACAGACACACACAAGCACAGACACACACACACACACACACACACACATACAGATACACACACATACACATACAGATACACACACACACACACACACACACACACACACACACACACACACACATCATTATTCAAAGAAAGATGTCGGGATGGTTTCAAATGATCATATTGCATGGAAAGTATGTACTATCATTGCAAATGGATACAGGGATGGACAGAGAACAACCATTATTAAAAGAAAGATGTTTCACATAATAATCTGTTGTGACCATCCCTACATTGTTTACATACTTTTTAACATAAAATCTGTACATCCTTTTACACACAAAAATATGTTTTTGTAACTTTTTTCTTTTAAATAATGTGTTTACATGCTGGAGAGTTTTGTTTTGATGGCATGATAAATTGCCTTGTCGATTATGTGTGAAAACAGCACATTAAATAGTGATAATATCATATTATTGAAGCCTGGTGTTGCCTTCACGTTTAAGGTTGCTTAGATCTTAGGTTCTTGAGTTTGAGCCCCTGTCCTTCCGTTGAACTAACACCATGTGGGTAGACTCAGCCTGTCATCCTTCCGAGGTAGGCAAATTGAGCACCAGATTACTGGGATGAATGATCCATTTGAGTATCTTGCGTCGGAGTGGATACCCATTCAGGATTGTGCCCAATAGCCAAGAAACTGCTTGGGCAGCCTAATTTATCTGAAGATGCAAAATGGAGTGGTCATCATATATATATATATATATATATATATATATATATATATATATATATATATATATATATATATATATATATATATATATATATATATATATATATATATATATATATATATACATATATATATGTATGTATGTATGTATGTATGTATGTATGTATGTATGTATATATATATATATATATATATATATATATATTGTTACAGACGTGGCTTGGATGTTATTTACCGAGCGGTTTTATGGTATGACCACGTCTGCACAAGTTACCCGATTGTGCCCGAACGTTGACTAATCGCGCTATGCTAGACCAATGAAGGAAAAAGAAGACACCCGGCTGGATCACAATAACACAATACGACACCAGGGGTTCAGTTCTCAAGACCTCCGGAGGAGGTTATATTAAGGCGGAAGGTTAGATTACAGGGACAAGAGGGAAACATAGGAAGGTGGGCACTTAAACACACTTATATTAACCCCAACAGACGACAGATAAACGGGACAAGGCTCACTCACACGGGGTTTGATGGCAAGGAAAGCGGGTAGCGATCGCTCCAGGTGCACCTGGGCTCAGGGCAGGATCACGTACGGTCCAGTTTAAGAGATGCGGTGGAGGTATTGCAGCGCTTGAGGGGTGGCGACTTCTCTCTCCAGGCTGGGGGCGCATTTGACTCAGCGCTCGCAGGTGGCTTTCCTTCTCCAAGCTGGGTGCGCATCTCACGTCACATCCGGCGCGGGGCCGCGTATATCCGGCGGGGAGTGACACGCCCTCGGCTCGTTAGCTCCGCCTCGTGGAATCGGCACGTTGCTTCTCATTGGGTGCGTGCGGGGGGTTTACCAGGCTCCGCCCTTGACGAGGAGCTGACAAGGAGCCCCTTCGTGGTAACCCCGTGGAGCGCATGGTCTATGGCGCTAATCGAGCCGGTGTGAGGACGCATCCTCCCCCGCTCCGCCGCCATCTCCTCTGTTGTTGTTGTAATTGTTGGGGAAGAAGATGGAAGGAGGTATGGGAAAGGTCCTAAACTCACTACTGATGCCATATAATCACATTCTGGTGCAACGAAGAGTCATAATTAATGGAGACGAGGCCTTAACTGACATAGAATAAGAATAACTAGGAAGATGTCCGAAAGTTGTCTACGTGTGGTGCGGT
This sequence comes from Myxine glutinosa, assembly GCF_964187855.1. Taxonomy (NCBI): domain Eukaryota; kingdom Metazoa; phylum Chordata; class Myxini; order Myxiniformes; family Myxinidae; genus Myxine; species Myxine glutinosa. The sequence continues at coordinate 116,842,460 of NC_136268.1, read as the reverse complement.
GGACCTGGGCACGACATTTAATGGGGGAATAAGGGGAAGGTCGGCTCTACTGATTGTTATTTACATGCAATGGGACTAGGGAATGGGGGATTGGGGAAAGTTGGGGAGTATTGGAGAAAATAGGGGAATATTTACAAGCGGATATGGAGGCCAAATTCCATATTCGCAACATTGCACCCTTCTCTACCCTCGGGGCGTCCCGACCCGATAAATTTTTACCTACTTTAGTGTGGCACGCAATGTAGTTCCCTCTACTATTAACTCTACCCTGAGTGCGACAGTTTTACAGATATTCACAAATGAGTAAATATGTCCCCCTGCGACGTTGCACCCTTCTCCTCACAGAAACACACCCACAGGATAACCGAATCCGGAAAGAATTCGCAAACTAAACATACAGCCGGTAGGGAGCATTATTTACAAGACTACGCTGCTATTTACACTACGATCCAGGACCTGTTTTTGGAGGCACACATGCAGATGTTATGCATAGAGAGAGCGCGCTTGCCAACATCGATACACCAACCCACGAGTGCTCTGTGGCCGACGGCCTTTAATAACGTGCAGAGCACCCTTCCCGAGCATCAACAGCACCACCCCACCACCAATCGGTGCAGTCACCATTGTTCATTGGTATAAAAATAAATTCGACAACCCCTAACCCTGCAGGTGTCTCTTGCTCTTCTTGTGGTGCACTTGGTGGTGTTAACTATTAGTGGTTCACCTGTATGGCATAGGTGCCACGTTGATCCATAGGTCCATCCCCGGGTGGTGCTTGGCCGCAAACGAACTGCGGTCCATTGTGGGTGGCCACAAACATTGCGGTCCATATGGTGTATCGATCCCGGCAGCAAACAGCGAAAGTGCAGGCCCACAACTGCGCAGCCAGCACCTCTCTCTCCTCTCTCTCTACCCCAAAGCCAGATCCTCGGAGGTGGGAGACAAAAGAAGAAACAAGTGAGTAAGGTGGTAAGGGCGCAAAAGTGCACGCAATGTAAGGTGATGCACACTGGGGGCACATGGGAACCAGGTGAGACAGGTACGTTCCTATCGTACGCCCCCCCCCCCCACCAGGTAACCTACATGGCCCCTCCCTTACCCCTTACTGCATCCACAAAACACAACACTACCCATAAACATCTACTTTACAAATCGACAAACATCCCTACTGTCTTCCCCGTTCCTCCCATAAACCAAATTCGTCTTCTCTCCCTCCTAACCAATCAAATTTGCCATTTTCAACTCTCATCAAAATTTGCCATCTCCAACTCAACATCAAAATTTGCCATCACCAATTCATCATCAGTCCCTCCTAGGGAGGGAGAGATGGAATCACCCCAATGTCTCATCCACGTCGTGATGCGTCTCACAAATCCAACAACAATTCTCATTTCTGCAACACAAACAAAGAAAACACAGGTGTGGAGTCATCATCATCACCACAGGTAAGTGGCTGCGTATGGTGCGACAGGTTCATCAATCCTAACTATTTCCTAAGTGACTTTAACAACTTTAGACTACCCGGGGTCTTTCTCCGGCCAAACCATTGGCCCTCTTACACTATGGGTTCTAAAAACCAATTCCCATTGGCCAAACTGTGGTGCTCTTCAATTTGGGGTCTCACTCCCCCGATTCATCTCCCGGTGCCCTCGTACAATTTCTGGGCTGCGACGTGTACCTCTCCCAGTGGGTCTACCCACCTGCACACCTCCACCACTGCAGTTGCCTCCGAGCTTACCTGCTCCTTACCCTAACCTAACTACCTGGGGAAGGCCCTCTGGCACTCTCCCCACTCGGTGCCCTCTCTGGCACTGGGCTACCCGGGTCCATCCTCCGGATCCTCGGGCCCCATCCACAACTCTACCGGCTCCCAGAGCCCACCTGCGGCCTCACCTGGCCGACATCCTCACAGTGGTGGAGTGCCCAACCAACTACACACACTAACAGGCTACACGCCCAGCCATTTCCACAACACTAATGCACCCATTCACAACACCATTCTGCAACCGCACCACAAGTGCCAATATCCAACCACAATTTACCTGTACCCTCTACCTAACACTTACACTACCCGCCCCGGGTACTCGTGAAAGGGGTCCACTCTTCCCCCATCCACACCTTCGCACCATGCACACCACTCCGTACCACTTACTCCAACTCTCTCCACACACCTGTACTTGCACACCTGTGCTCTCACACTTGGTGCCACCTGCACCCTTCTCTCCCCAAGCGCATTCGCGCTGATCCACACACTCACTACTCATACACTGCTCCACACACCTGTCCAGTTGCACACCTGTGCAATCACACCTGTTCAATTCTCACAAACACGGCATCATCTCAGCTAACTACTCCCTTCTGAAACTTGCGCTTCCCAGTCGTCCCTTTAAACTATTGCGCTCCCTCGTCATTATAATCCACACTAATCTACCTGCGTCCCCACTACAGGTATCAGTCACTAACTAACCTTAACGTTACCTAAGGTCATCTTCTCTAGATCCCTACACACAATATCCTAACCCACCCGGGCTAGTTTTCACTGCCATACACCCCATAAGCTATTGCTCCTATGCCCCCACCTGTGAGGGATGGTGGATTTGCCATCCCACCACATCGGGGGTCTCTCACTACCAATTTTGCACATCAAATTTCAACAAATTAAAAATTTGCCAATCACTGCCCATCATCTGCCAATCACTACTGCCAATCCCTTGCCAATCATCAAATTTTGTTTTTCTCTAATTTTGGGTCCAAAACACTAACCTCATCACCCAGTCGACTCACTAATACCTCTCGGTGCGCCAATTCCTGTCCAAAGCCCGGCTTCGTAAAGCCAAGCAATGGATGCTGGTTGTTTTGTGCCAGCGGCTGGATGCGTCCCGCATTCGGTGCAGGGACGGGGGCTTACCCGGGCCGAGATCCCACGCATCACCTCGGCGTGGAGCCATCCAATGCCCCGATCTCGACCTGCCGGCACGTCTCACCAAAAAGTGGTCGCCATGACGACCCTTTCTATCGGGCTGCCAGCTCCGCCTAGTGGAGCCTGGACGCGGCCGTTCAAAGCGAGGCCCGGCACGCACCGAGGGCCCGCTTCGGCTAAAAGTCGCTCTAACCTCTAACCCGTGTAACGTCGATGCTTCACCTGCATGCTTACACCCCGCAGCCCGTTCCTTGCTCACACATCCAGCCGTGCCCATGCTCCTCGTACCTTTCCTTACACACCCAGGTACACCCATTCCACTCACAGCCTTGGTCACACACCTGACCACCGAACACCTTGGCACACATTCGTTGCTCGCACACCTCACCAAAACGCCTCTTCGCGCCCCCTCCTCAGTCACCTCCTCTGTGACAATCACAGGTGTGCTCTCATTCGCACACCCAACCACGTGCCTCACCACCAACTCCAGCGTGCATTCCCACTCACGCTCTACCATTCCAGGTGTGCATCCTTCCATCCCAGGTGTACATCCTCGCTCACCTGTCACAACTAACTCACGCTCCATGTCACTCTCACTACTTTCACCTCCATTCCTGACAGCGCACTCACCCTTACTCTTGACAGCACACTCTTTCCCCATGCACCTGTCCGTCACACACCTTTCTCGCGCACACTCTCCCGTTACACCCTCTGTAACACTCACCACAGGTGGACACTCTTCCTTACTTCTGACAGCGCACTCTTTCCTCATGCACCTGTCCGTCACACACCTTTCTCGCGCACACTCTCCCGTTACACCCTCTGTAACACTCACCACAGGTGGACACTCTTCCTTACTTCTGACAGCGCACTCTTTCCTCATGCACCTGTCCGTCACACACCTTTCTCGCGCACACTCTCCCGTTACACCCTCTGTAACACTCACCACACCGCGCTTCCACGTGCTCCCTCGCACACGCGCTACGACCGACTCACTCTCGCCAGCACACTCACTCCTTGGCACGCACTTTTTCCTCACACACCCAGAGTCGGATTTTCTCGCACACCTCCTTTTTCGCACACCAGACCTGTCACACACCTCACCAACGGCCTTTCACGAACACCCGGGTCCATCTCGACCCCCAAGCTTCTTAAATCCCCTGGCGCATCATACGCACGACCATATTGGTCACCACTTACACCGGGTCCTCTTCCTCTTCGCTTCTCCTCCATCACCTGCGAATCCCTCATTCGGTTAATGAGCACATCATCACGATCCAAACACAGACTTTGGACCAATTCTTTTATCTCCTCTTTTATTTCTTTCTTATCCCCTCTCCGTCGCTTCTTAATTTCACTCATCCCTTCTTCCACTTCTTCTAATTTGTGCTTCACCTCTTTTATTCCCCGGTACGTCTCCTCAAGCTCATCCTCCAAGGCTACCTTGACCGTTTCCATGTGCGTCCTCACCTGCCGGTCCTTCGTCTCCATTAACTCTACCACCTCGTCCAACCTCGTTGTCAGTCCCTCACGTACCATCTGACATTCCCTCTTCGTCGCTATCAAGTCGTCTTTTAGTTCTTTCTGTGTCACTTTTAACCCTCCTAATACCGCAGTGTTCCTTTGAACCTGCTCCGTTAGTTCTTTTTGTCCCTCCGTCAGCTGTTCCACCTCATGCGTCAGGACCTCTATGCCCCCCTGTAACTTTACAGTCCCCTTTCTCACCTCCTTCTCCATGTGCTCCTCACAGTGCCTCACCTCCTCGCGCACTCCTCCGACCTCCTCACTCACTCCTCTTCTGATCTCCTCTCCCTCTACCCCATTTTTCACTCCCTCTATCTGATTCTCCTGGGCAGCCATTCTATTTTCTACCCCCATTAACCCATTTTTCACCTCCTTTATCCCGTTGTCTAACCCCTCTCCGGTACCCCTCGCTTCGTCCCTCATTACCCCCATCTGGTTTCCCATTACCCCCAATCGCTCACTCCGAGCCCTCATTCGGTTCGTTATTTCTTCAATTTGGTTTCCCAATCGCTCACCCTGAGCATCCATCCGGTTCCCCAACCGCTCACCCAATCGCTCAATTTGGCTCCCCATACTCATCTGTACAGCTGCCTGTAACTGCGCAATGAGGGCCTGTATGTCAATCGGCTGCATGTTAAAGCCCGTTGATACAGCGGGCTCGGCTACCGCGCGCTCTTGCGAGGCGCCATTTTGCGTGCCTGCTTCTTCGTGCGTGACGGCGCTATTTTGCGAACCTGCCGCCCTCACTGCTTCGCTCTCCTCCTGTCCCTCATTTTGGTCCTGGATCGACCCTGCTTCACTCTCCCCTACCGGACCCCAGCCGTCTTGATCCGCCATAGCGCGACTTTCAAAATTCGGTTTTTATTTTTTTTTATTTTCGTAAAACAAATTCAAATTTCGCCGTTATAATTTCGCGCGGGAAACGCGCTCCGAATCGATTCGGTCGAGCGCCGTACGCGCTCCGGCTCGATTTTCCCTCCCAAAATTTGGGCCTAACTAATTTAGTCCCGGGTTCGAATTCCACTCCTCGACACCAATTGTTACAGACGTGGCTTGGATGTTATTTACCGAGCGGTTTTATGGTATGACCACGTCTGCACAAGTTACCCGATTGTGCCCGAACGTTGACTAATCGCGCTATGCTAGACCAATGAAGGAAAAAGAAGACACCCGGCTGGATCACAATAACACAATACGACACCAGGGGTTCAGTTCTCAAGACCTCCGGAGGAGGTTATATTAAGGCGGAAGGTTAGATTACAGGGACAAGAGGGAAACATAGGAAGGTGGGCACTTAAACACACTTATATTAACCCCAACAGACGACAGATAAACGGGACAAGGCTCACTCACACGGGGTTTGATGGCAAGGAAAGCGGGTAGCGATCGCTCCAGGTGCACCTGGGCTCAGGGCAGGATCACGTACGGTCCAGTTTAAGAGATGCGGTGGAGGTATTGCAGCGCTTGAGGGGTGGCGACTTCTCTCTCCAGGCTGGGGGCGCATTTGACTCAGCGCTCGCAGGTGGCTTTCCTTCTCCAAGCTGGGTGCGCATCTCACGTCACATCCGGCGCGGGGCCGCGTATATCCGGCGGGGAGTGACACGCCCTCGGCTCGTTAGCTCCGCCTCGTGGAATCGGCACGTTGCTTCTCATTGGGTGCGTGCGGGGGGTTTACCAGGCTCCGCCCTTGACGAGGAGCTGACAAGGAGCCCCTTCGTGGTAACCCCGTGGAGCGCATGGTCTATGGCGCTAATCGAGCCGGTGTGAGGACGCATCCTCCCCCGCTCCGCCGCCATCTCCTCTGTTGTTGTTGTAATTGTTGGGGAAGAAGATGGAAGGAGGTATGGGAAAGGTCCTAAACTCACTACTGATGCCATATAATCACATTCTGGTGCAACGAAGAGTCATAATTAATGGAGACGAGGCCTTAACTGACATAGAATAAGAATAACTAGGAAGATGTCCGAAAGTTGTCTACGTGTGGTGCGGTGGACCTGGGCACGACATTTAATGGGGGAATAAGGGGAAGGTCGGCTCTACTGATTGTTATTTACATGCAATGGGACTAGGGAATGGGGGATTGGGGAAAGTTGGGGAGTATTGGAGAAAATAGGGGAATATTTACAAGCGGATATGGAGGCCAAATTCCATATTCGCAACAATATATATACATATATATACAGACTTGGCATTTAATATGGAATATTTTTTTGGTGGGGGTGAACTTACTTTTCAAGATGACTTAGAACCAAAAGTTCATTGGAATTATGTTGAAATTATTCTAGATTTTATTAATGTGACCTTTAAAAGAAACAAAAACCACATTTGACATTTTGAAGCAAATAAATTGATCGTTGAAAGTGATGTAAACTGATATCGAATTCAATTCATGGACAGTACTGTGTTAAACTTCTGTAAGTTTTCCAGAAGTATATCTTTATTTTGCACATTAGCCAAAAAAAAATTCAACAAAAACAAAAGCTAAATTATGCCTGGGATTACGGACAGTAAAATTACAGTTCAGTACTTCGTGTAACCCCCACGAGCATTCAGGAGAGCATGTACACGTCGAGGCATGCTGTTCACGAGATTTGCCAAGGTTTGGACAGGAATCGCTTGCCATGCAGTGACAATAGTCTGCTGCAATTCATGCACAGAGGTGGCTGCTGGTCCAAGTTGTCGATTTGACACGTTAATTCTGCCCACAAGTTCTCAATCGGATTCATATCCGGGGACATGGCAGGCCACTCCATATGCTCAACACCACGGTCAGCAAGAAAGCGTTGGATCATGCGAGCACGACGAGGCTGTGCATTGTCATCTTGGAAGACAAGGTTTCCTCGAAAGGCTGCACGAGCAAATGGAAGCAATGTTTCTTCCAGAATGACCCTGTACTTGAACTGGTTCAGGTTTCCATTCAGAACAACCAGGTCAGTTTTGCCCCCTGCATGAAAAGCAGCCCAAACGGTCACCCCACCACCTCCAGCTTGGACTCTTGGCACTATACAATCTTCGTTGTGGGCTTCATGCACTTGTCTGCGCGCTCAGACACGGCCATCTTGACGATAGACCAGAAATATAGACTCGTCACTGAAGGTCACGTGATTCCAGTGTCCTGGCTGCCATTGACGGTGCTCTCTGGCCCACTGCAATCGGCGCTGGCTGTGTTGCCTGGTCAGGCGTGGCTTTCTCAAGGGACGCCTGACACGATAGCCTGCTTGAACCAGTCGTTAGTTGACTAGCCTTCTGGATACAGGCACATTTGTCAGTTGCTGCCACTCAGCCCTAAGCCGATTAGCTGACTTGGTACGGCCATTGCAGACTAACCGGTGCAGCTGGCGATCATCTCTCCTTGTGGTTCTGCGTGGACGTCCTGGCCTCGGTATTGGAGTAGGGACACCCCTCTGAGCATTTCGTTTCAGGATCGTTGACACCTGACCTTGAGTGATGCCATACTGCCGAGCAATAGCACGCTGTTTCATGCCAGAATTTCGTAAAGCCACCACTCCATGACAAACAGCATTGTCAAGTTGATGGACCATCTCCAGAGGAAGTGGCAATAACTTTTGTAGACGTGCAGCAGTTGTTTTCCACTAATACAGAATGCAACAACCCTTATATACCCGATTGTGAAGCCAATCGTCAAATGTACCTGTCCTTACATTTTGTCACGCCACCTGTGATATAATCCTGTTTTGACTTCTTGCTGCGAAAGACAATCAGTGACATGGTTCTTTCAACAAAGACATCACCGAAGGGTAAAAGAAACTCACCAGATTGATATACTCAGTTCAGAAAGTAAACCCAAGTCAAGAAAAAAAATATATTCCATATTAAATGCCGTCTGTATATATATATATATATATATATATATATATATATATATATATATATATATATATATATATATATATATATATATATATATATATATATATATATATATATATATATATATATATATATATATTGTAACGAATTTGAGAAGTGTAACGGATTTGAGAAGTGTAACGAATTTGAGAAGTGTAACAATTTTGAGAAAGTGTAACGAATGTGAAAAGTATGGTTTTGTTGTGTGTAACTGACCCTCGTAATGTAAAGAATGGTCGCAGCTCGTCCTCTTAGTTAATTCCATAAACCTACACACAGGACACGATATATCCTTTTAAATAGTTAGTCCCTTATTCTCTGTAGGCTAAGGATGTGTTTCCCACTAGTTTGACTCTTCATTGCACCGAATTAAATAAGAGTAGGCCCTCTGACGCCCCATGGCAGCTTCCAAGTGCCAGTTATGCCACTTTGCTGCAATTGGCTCTTTAGGCACTTTGCTGCATTTTCATCTGCCGTCCACTTTGCTGCATTTGACTCCATTACGCACGAGGTAACGCCGAAGAAGAAAGGCGGGTCTCCACCTCATCATAGAGGGGAGGAGTAAGTCGGCCCCGCTCTTCCAACCCAGAACGAGGGGTTTGGCTTGAGAGGGCGGAGAGAGAACGTTTGGGGGAGGTTCGCAAAGGGTGAAGGGCGGGGCCTATATAACCCACCGCGGGACGCTCCCAAAAGGAGATGAGCTTTTACGGAGATGGGTCCAGGAGATGCGCTGGAGACGAGCAGGTGTGACCGAGCCGCCGTGAAACGTGCCGCGCTGCAGGAAAAGCGGACCGGGGCAACGCAAGGAGCGCACGAGGCAGCAGTACAGAGAAAGGAACTTCGCCCGCGCAGTTTGGGACCAAAGCTCGGCTTCTTGACGGCGGTGCCTTCTGGCCCGACCGTGCCCAGTACCTGCTGAACCTTCCTTGCCTCTAAAAGCCACCCATCTCCAAGCCATTCCTTCCGGCCTGCATTTCCCCGTGTAAGTGTGATCGTCCGTCTGTCTTTAACGTTGTCCTGGGGTTTATTAATTAAGCTTGTATAGGTAAGCTAATGATTTCACTGTGTGTCTGCTCCTTCCATTTTCTGTATATAACCAACTGCTCTCTTTGCTTTGGCTTGTGTAAATAATTAATAAAACCTGTTATTCCTCCGTACGTCTTCTTCTTCTTCCTCTTTACATTCGGTCGCTTTAGAGGTTTCCAAATTGAATACCTGTGGCGCGATTTCGGCCAACGTCCAGGAATCGGGTTAGTCGGGGTAACTGTTCGGCCGCGGTGCCTTCGCTCGGCAAACAACATCCTTATCCGCGGACCGTAACAATTGGTGTCAGAAGTGTCGGATTCGGACCTGAAGCGCTTAACGTGCTCAAAATTACAAACTACCGAAATTTCTTTTGTTTTACAAAACCCGAATTTTGAAATCGCGCCATGGCTGGTCAAGGCGACGGGATGTCGGTGGGAGAGATAGACGGGGTAGAATCGACCCAGGACCTCGGGGAAATGTATGTGGATGAAAGAGAGGAGGAGAACATTGGCAATGTGGTTGAGGGGGTATCAGGCACACAAAATGGCGCTCTCGCGCACGAGGTTACGGGCGCGCAAAATGGCACCTCGCACATGGCCACGGCAACCGCGCCCGCGACCGTAGCAGCGCCACCGGTGGATTTGAACCTTTTTATGATACAAATGAAGGCCCTTATGGACAAGAATAGTGAGCGATTGGAAGCCAAAATGGGACAAATGGGGAACCGGATGGAGGCTCAGAATGAGCAATTGGGGGTAATGAGGGACGAAGCGAGGGCTCAGAGTGAGCAATTGGGGGTAATGAGGGACGAAGCGAGGGGTACCGGTGAGGGGTTAGACAATAATTTTAAGGGATTAGACAAGAAATTTGAGGGGTTAGACAATAATTTTAAGGGATTAGCCAAGAAATTTGAGGGGTTAGACAATAATTTTAAGGGATTAGACAAGAAATTTGAGGGGTTAGACAATAATTTTAAGGGATTAGACAAGAAATTTGAGGGGTTAGACAATGGGATAGAAGGGGTGAAACATGGGTTAACGGGGGTGGAAAATAGAATGGCTGCCCAGGAGAATCAGATAGAGGGGGTGAAAAATGGGTTAATGGGGTTAGAAAATAGGATGGAAGGCAAATTGCGGGAAATAGGGGAGCAATCCGCCCGAGAAATTAAACAGATGGGGAACCAGATAGAGGAGGTGAAAATCGGGGTAGAAACCAAACTGGATGCTCAGAGGGATGAATTGGGACAGATGAGGGTGGCATCTACAAAAGAGAGGGAGGAGATGAAGGAGGAGATACGACGAGGTGTAAGTGAGGAGGTCTCGGGGGTACGCGAGGAGGTAAAGCGAGGTGAAAAGCGTATGGAGAAAGAGGTGAGAAATGGGACGGCAAAGTTACAAGGGGGCATAGAGGACCTGACGGAGGAGGTGGAACAGCTGACGGAGGGACAAAAAGAACTAACGGAGCAGACTCAAAGGAACACTGCGGTACTAGGAGGGTTAAAAGCGACACAAAACGACATAAAAAATGACTTGATAGCGACACAGAGGCAATGTCAGATGGTACGTGAGGGACTGACAATGAGGTGACAGAGGTAATGGAGACGAAGGACCGGCAGGTGAGGACGCACATAGAAACGGTCAAGGTAGCCTTAGAGGACGAAATTGAGGAGACGCACCGGGAAATAAAAGAGGTGAAGAAAAAGTTAGAGAAGGTGGAAGAAGGGGTGAGTGAAATTAAGAAGAGACGGACAGAAACTAAGAGAGAAATACAGGAGGAGGTGATGGAATATGTACAAGGTTGGTGCTCAAATCGTGATGTTGTGCTCGCTAACCAAATAAAGAGTTTGCAGGTGGCGAAGGAGGTGCGGAGACGAGGTGCCAAGGTGAGTGGCGATATACGTAGGAATGTATATGATGTGACGGGAGCTTCAGTCGGCTTGGGGGTTGATTTGGATCCGGGTGTTCGTGAGAGGCCGTTGGTGAAGTGTGCGACAGGTACGGTGTGCGAAGGAGGAGGTGTGCGAGAATGTCTGACTCTGGGGTGTGTGAGGAAAAAGTGCGTGCCGAGGAGTGAGTGTGCTGTCGAGAGTGAGTTGGTCGAAGCCCGTGTGCGAGGGGGCACATGGAAGTGCGGTGTGGTGAGTGTTACAGAGGATGTAACGAGAGAGTGTACACCTGTGGTGAGTGTTACGGAGGAAGTAACGGGAGAGTGTGCGCAAGAGGATGCGCGAGAAAGGTGTGTAATGGACAGGTGCATGGGGAAAGAGTGCGCTGTCAAGAGTAAGGGAGAATGCACGCCTGTGGTGAGTGTTACAGACGATGTAACGGGAGAGGGTGCGCGAGAAAGGTGTGTAACGGACAGGTGCATGAGGAAAGAGTGCGCTGTCAAGAGTGGTGGTGAAAGTAGTGAGAGTGACACGGAGTGTGAGTTGGTTGTGACAGGTGAGAGGATGTACACCTGGAATGGAGGAATGCACACCTGGAATGGTAGAACGCGTATGGGAATGCACGCTGGAGTTGGTCGTGAGGCACGTGGTTGGGTGTGCAAGTGAGAGCACACCTGTGATTGTCACAGAGGAGGTGACCGAGGAGGGGGCGCGAAGAGGTGTGTTGGTGAGGTGTGCGAACGACGAGTGTGTGCAAAGGTGTTCGGTGGTCAGGTGTGTGACCAAGTCTGTGAGCGGAATGAGTGTACCTAGGTGTGTAAGAGAAGGTGCAATGACGAGGAGCATGGGAACACAACAGCTGGGTGTATGAGCAAGGAACAGGCTGCGGGGTGTAAGCATGCAGGTAGGCATCGACGGTAACCGGGTTAGCGGTTAGAACGACATTTAGCCGAATCGGGCCCTCGGTGCGCGTCGGGCAGCTTCGCGTGCCGCGAGGACCAGCGGGGATCCGAACCACGGCGGTTTCGAAAGAACCGCCGGACGCGATCTACGCTGGGCCTCGCTTTGAACGGCCGCGTCCGTGCTCCACTAGGCGGAGCGGGCAGCCCGATAGGAAGGGTCATCATGGCGACCCCTTTTTGTTGAGGCGTTCCGGCAGGTCGAGATCGAGCCATTGGATGGCTCCGTGCCGAGGTGGTGCGTGGGATCTCGGCCCGGATAAACCTCCTTCCCTGCACCGAATGCGGGATGTATTCAGCCGCCGGCACCAAAGAACCCGCATTCATTGCTCGGCTGTACGAAGCCGAGCTTTAGAAGTGAATTGGCGCACCGAGAGGAGCTAGTAAGTAGACGGGTGATGAGGTTAGTGTTTTGGACCCAAAATTAGAAAAAGGCAAAATTTGATGATTGGCAAAGGATTGGCAGTAATGATTGGCAGATGATGGGTAGCGATTGGCAAATTTTTGATTTGTTGGATTTGGACGAGCCAAATTGGTAGTGAGAGATGCCCGATGTGGTGGGATGGCAACTCTGTCATCCCTAACATGCGGGGGCAAAGGAGCACTAGTCTTATGGGGTTGATGGCAGTGAAAACTAGCCCGGGAGGGTTAGGATATATCGTGTGTAGGGATCTAGAGAGATTGACATTAGGTAACGTTAAGGTTAGGTAGTGACAGCTACCTGTAGTGGGTGACGCAGGTGGTTTAGTGTGGATGATAATGACGTGGTATGTGCTTAGTTTAAAGGGAAGGCAGGGAGCACTAAGTTAGCAGGGCAACAGGTAGTTTAGATGATGCCGTGTGAGTCTTGGAGGTGTATAGAAGTGTATTGTGAAAAGTGTGTGAGGAACAGGTGTGATTGCACAGGTGTGCAACTGGACAGGTGTATGGAGCAGTGTTTGAGTGAGTGATGGTGATGTGTGTTGTGTTGACCAAATGGTCCAGGAAGGAAGGAGGGTGCAGGTGGCACCAGGTATGATTGCACAGGTGTGCAACGACAGGTGTATGGAGAATGGTTGTGTGGAATAAATGGTATGGAAACTATGGAGTGGAGTGGATGGTGCGAAGGTGTGAATGGGGGAAGGATGGACCCCCATCACGAATACCCGGGGAGGGTAGTGTAAGTGTTAGGTAGAGGGTATAGGTAAATTGTGGTTGGATATTGGCATCTGTGGTGCGGGTGGAAGAATGGTATTTGGATGGGTGCATTAGTGTTGTGGAAATGGCTGGGCGTGTGGCCTGTTAGTGTGTGTAGTTGGTTTGGGCACTCCACCACTGTGAGGATGTCGGCCAGGTGAGGCCGCAGGTGGGCTCTGGGAGCCGGTAGTTGTGGATGGGGCCCGAGGATCCGGAGGACGGACCCGGGTAGCCCAGTGCCAGAGGGCACCAAGGGGTGACAGAGCCAGGAGGGGCCTTCCCCAATTAGATAGGTTAGGGTGAGGAGCTAGGTAAGCTCGGGTGGCAACTACAGTGGTGGCGGTGTGCAGGTGGGTCGACCTGCTGGGAGAGCTACACGTCTCAGCCCAGAAATTGTGCAAGGGCACCGGGAGATGAATCGGGGGAGTGAGACCCCAAATTGAGAAGCACCACAGTTTGGTCAATGGGAAATGGTTTTTAGAACCCATAGTGTAAGTTGGCCAATGGATTGGCAGGGAAAGACCCCGGGTAGTGTAAAGTGTGTTAATGTCATTTAGAAAGTAGTTAGGATGAAAATCTCCTTGCACCATCTGCATCCACTCACCTGGGGTGACAGGTACTCCACACCATGCCAGGTGGTTATTATTATTTTTATTGATGCAAATGTTTGGAATGTGAGACGCATCATGACGTGGGTGTGACAATCTGCCTTGATGTTCCATCTCTTCCTCCTTATGAGGGTTGATGATGAATTGGGTGATGGCAAATTTTGGAAAGAGGGATTGTGGAGACGAATTTGGTGTAGGGGAAATATGGGGAAGATGTGACGGTAGCGACGGATTTGTAAAGGTGTAGATTTTGTAAATATGGGGTAAGGGCAAGGGTAGAGTAGGTGTCAGGGGGGGGTGATGTACGGTAGGGACGAGCTTTCTCACTTCGCTCTCCATACGCACTTTGCCTTGCATTGCTTTGTTTGATGTGTACCCTTGTGACCTTACCCCTCACTCATCTGTCTTTCCCCCCCTTTGGTCTCCCACCTGAGGACTGTGCGCCACTGGGTGTTGAGGGGAGCGTGCGGAGGTCGTCTTGTGTGCCAGGACCCTCTCAATCAGCATGCATTGCATTGATGTACCACTTTATGGACCGCTGTTCTGCGGCCGAGTACCACTTGATGGACCCCAGGTTCTGGGGCAGGGCACCTCTGTTGGAGACCGGCCATAGTGGCCAGGGAATCTTGCTTGCGGACCTCGGTAAGGTGGCACCTATGCCAAACAGGTGGACCACCCTTAGTTGGCCCCTGTGGCCCTAAATAAAAATGGACACGGTTTGTGCTTTTTATATTTCCAAGTAGGCCGCATGAAGCAAGAAGACATCGGGAAGAACATCGGCCCAGCAGAGAAGAAGAAGACCACCACCAGTTGTTTTTTTTTGTGTGTTTATTACAAACAGTAATGACTGTGCACTGGTTGGTGCTTTTGGGTGCTTTTGGGTGCTTTGGTGTTATTGGTACTGGTGCATCGATGCAATGCGTGCTGTCTCCTCCCTCCCAACAGGAATTTCCTTCTCTTTGTTTCCCTAAAAAGAAAAGAAAAAAAAACACAGGTCCTGGGTTGCTTTGTAAATAAGAAAGAACATCACTGTAAATAATGCTCCCCACCGTAAATGTATAGCTTGAAAACAATTCCGTAATTCGGTTATCCTGTGGGCGCAAATCTGTTAGGCAGGGTGCAATGCAGCAAGGGGACATATAAATTTGTGTTTTAAAAATTGTCACACTCAGGGTCAGGTTAATTGTAGAGGGAATTACACCTACGTGTCACACTAAGTTAAAGTTTTATAGGCCCGAGCACGGGCCTGAAGAAAGGAGGGTGCAGTGTAACGAATTTGAGAAGTGTAACGGATTTGAGAAGTGTAACGAATTTGAGAAGTGTAACAATTTTGAGAAAGTGTAACGAATGTGAAAAGTATGGTTTTGTTGTGTGTAACTGACCCTCGTAATGTAAACAAAGGTCGCAGCTCGTCCTCTTAGTTAATTCCATAAACCTTCACACAGGACACGATATATCCTTTTAAATAGTTAGTCCCTTATTCTCTGTAGGATAAGGATGTGTTTCCCACTAGTTTGACTCTTCATTGCACCGAATTAAATAAGAGTAGGCCCTCTGATGCCCCATGGCAGCTTCCAAGTGCCAGGTTTGCCAGGTTTGCTGCAATTGACCCCTTTAGCCACTTTGCTGCATTTTCATCTGCCGTCCACTTTGCTGCATTTGACTCCATTACGCACGAGGTAACGCCGAAGAAGAAAGGCGGGTCTCCACCTCGTCATAGAGGGGAGGAGTAAGTCGGCCCCGCTCATCCAACCCAGAACGAGGGGTTTGGCTTGAGAGGGCGGAGAGAGAACGTTTGGGGGAGGTTCGCAAAGGGTGAAGGGCGGGGCCTATATAACCCGCTGCGGGACGCTCCCCAAGCAGATGAGTCCAGGAGATGAGCTTTTACGGAGATGGGTCCAGGAGATGCGCTGGAGACCAGCAGGTGTGACCGAGCCGCCGTGAAACGTGTCGCGCTGCAGGAAAAGCGGACCGAGGCAACGCAAGGAGCGCACAAGGCAGCAGTACAGAGAAAGGAACTTCGCCCGCGCAGTTTGGGACCAAAGCTCGGCTTCTTGATGGCGGTGCCTTCTGGCCCGACCGTGCCTCGTACCCGCTGAACCTTCCTTGCTTCTAAAAGCCATCCATCTCCAAGCCATTCCTTCCTGCCTGCATTTCCCCGTGTAAGTGTGATCGTCCGTCTGTCTTTAACGTTGTCCTGGGGTTTATTAATTAAGCTTGTATAGGTAAGCTAATGATTTCACTGTGTGTCTGCTCCTTCCATTTTCTGTATATAACCAACTGCTATCTTTGCTTTGGCTTGTGTAAATAATTAATAAAACCTGTTATTCCTCCGTACGTCTTCTTCTTCTTCCTCTTTACATTCGGTCGCTTTAGAGGTTTCCAAATTGAATACCTGTGGCGCGATTTCGGCCAACGTCCAGGAATCAGGTTAGTCGGGGTAACTGTTCGGCCGCGGTGCCTTCGCTCGGCAAACGACATCCTTATCCGCGGACCGTAACAATATATATATATATATATATATATATATATATATATATATATATATATATATATATATATATTGTTGGGGAATTGGGATTGTGTGTGTAATTTGATGTAAATTTTCCCCTTTTGTATGCTGTAAATATTCCCTGTCAATATCACCCTCCAATTGTAGTGTCAAAGATAAAAGGTCGTCTGTAGTTAGTAGGGTGGTGCTCAAAATAATTTTTTTTACATATTTACTGGGACATGGCTTTATGTTGTTCCTTTTGTTCCAAAATGAAAAGACACCAAATATGAAAGCAATCTGATTTTATTTAGGGGTGCCACATCAGCCTTCAAACTAAAGGTGTCTACAAAACGTTTCTATATGTATGGATCGAAAACAAAACCAGAAGTTTGTTTTATGAAAATCCACCCTCCACTCACTTTCTTTGTATTCTAGCAAACACAAGTTACAATAGCTGCACAAATAGCACTATATTGCTATGAAAACTCAAATTCAATGATAACAATCCAAATGTTCAGTTCATAAAATGAAGAGACACCATATCACATAATATTAAAAAACCCAAATATAATGAGAAATGTAACTCCTATTTCTGGGCCTGTTTCACCACTGTTGCCTTCTTGGCATCGGGGTACATCTTCCTGTGAGCAGCAACAACTTGGAGCAGAGCTTGCTTTTGCTCTTCATCCTTTGTAAGGAGCTTATTGTCGTCTTGTATCAATGCGACACCCCTTTCTGCCCTGTCGTTCACCACGACGAAGCCACTGGCGGCTTTCTTTGCTTCCTGAAAGCTGGTTTCTTGCTCCCATGAACCAGGATCCGTATCCATCCAATCAGTTGGGGTCCCTAGGATGCTGAAGAAATGCTTGGTGTGTTTTGTTATGAGGCCAGCGATTGGCAGGGCGGTTCCTCGTTTGATAGCTGGTCTCTTTGGAGAGGGGTTTTCACCGTCATTTTTCAATGCTTCAATCATATTGATCTTGCTTTCTTTGTCAATTCTGGTGTCAAAGAATGCAAATGCCACTAATACTGGGCTCATGTACCACGTGTGGCGGCCAAGTGCCTTCAAGGCTGCCTGAGCCATCTTCTGATTGATTTGTTCAAACTTTTCCAACTTCTTGAAGAGGTTAATGTCATTCAGGGGAGCCTCAATAGCTTGTGGAGCCCGAAACCAAGCCTGTACATACACAAGGCAGACAAAAATGTTGAAGGCTCGGAGTTCTCTCGCCTCTCGAAGTGTCAAGTGGAACTCTGACCGAAACATGAACACCTGTAGTGAATATAGTGCTTTTGCCATCCATCTGGCTCTGTGCATTGCTCCTGGAGCCATGATCCGGATTCCACGAGGTGGGATTCCTCCCATGTAGATGACAGTCAGTTCTAGGAGTTCACGATAATCATCTCGTGGCTGCTGATCTTTCAAACACACAAGAACGTTTTTGCTTCCAACACAGTGTCTACAGATCCCATTGAAGCCTTCCTCTCTGAGAATTGATCGTGAAGAAACTTCCTGTCCTCGGGGTTGGTGATTATGGCCTCCGAATCTGCATGCCTAAGATCAAACGTCTTCTCCAAGGAGGCCTTGAAGAATGCTTCCTTTTTCTCTTGGGTCGCACCACCCCGCTTTGCACCTTTTTGGAGGCTCCTCCATTCTTCATATAGCCTCTCCAAACGATGGATGCAGTGCTGCTTCGTCGTTGTAGGTAGGTGAGCTTTTTCCCAGAACTTCACAACCTCTTCAATGGTGAGGGTTGCACTCTCCCGGGCAGTGCGATTCTCCTTCTTCAGGTGATGGAAAAACAGGACAAGAGATTGATGCACAGTCGGGAGCTTGGCACCTTTGATGGCATCTCCAGAAGTGGACCCAATGAGATACACATTATCCTGAGCCCGAGTTTTCAATGAAACACTGGTACTAGCACATGCCATATCTGCAAAATAAGCAAGAATGTGGGTAAAATCCTGTTAATTCTTACTCCACAGGGTCACTCTCTACAAAAGAGCCACAGTCAATAAGTTAGGCCTACATATTACACACTATAAAAGCGTACCCCTGACCCCGGGAACCGGTACAAAACATGCATGAAAATTGCCCAGATAGTGATCACAGGAAGTCTCAAAACTGTATGTATAATATATTGTATATATATAATGTATAATGTGTATTTATGTATAATTATTATTTAATGTATATTTACTATATATTTATTTTTAATATTATATTTAATGTATATATATAATTATGTATTTATTTTGTGTATATACAGCCCAAAAAATGGGAATTCCTATTTTTGCATGGGGGAAAATTCATCACTGATGTGGCACCCCTACATATTATTAGATTCCATTCAAATTTGGTGTGGTTTCCTATGACACCAACAGAAACAACAATAGACCATGTCCCGGAGATAATCTGCATTTTGATTTTTTTGAAGCCCACCCTAGACTAGTTAGGCCATCGCACACATGTAGCAAATCTATGATTTCCCTCAGTAGTTATGTCCTTAGTAAATGTAGTTGAAGGTTCTGTGATCCACTAGTTCATTACGTTGCATCAATTAAATAAGACAGGTCCCTCCGACGCCCCATGGCATCTTCCAAGTGCCAGGTTTGCCAGGTTTGCTGCAATTGACTCCTTTAGCCACTTTGCTGCATTTTCATCTCCCGTCCACTTTGCTGCATTTGACTCCATTACGCACGAGGTAACGCCGAAGAAGAAAGGCGGGTCTCCACCTCGTCATAGAGGGGAGGAGTAAGTCGGCCCCGCTCATCCAACCCAGAACGAGGGGTTTGGCTTGAGAGGGCGGAGAGAGAACGTTTGGGGGAGGTTCGCAAAGGGTGAAGGGCGGGGCCTATATAACCCGCTGCGGGACGCTCCCCAAGCAGATGAGTCCAGGAGATGAGCTTTTACGGAGATGGGTCCAGGAGATGCGCTGGAGACCAGCAGGTGTGACCGAGCCGCCGTGAAACGTGTCGCGCTGCAGGAAAAGCGGACCGAGGCAACGCAAGGAGCGCACAAGGCAGCAGTACAGAGAAAGGAACTTCGCCCGCGCAGTTTGGGACCAAAGCTCGGCTTCTTGATGGCGGTGCCTTCTGGCCCGACCGTGCCTCGTACCCGCTGAACCTTCCTTGCTTCTAAAAGCCATCCATCTCCAAGCCATTCCTTCCTGCCTGCATTTCCCCGTGTAAGTGTGATCGTCCGTCTGTCTTTAACGTTGTCCTGGGGTTTATTAATTAAGCTTGTATAGGTAAGCTAATGATTTCACTGTGTGTCTGCTCCTTCCATTTTCTGTATATAACCAACTGCTATCTTTGCTTTGGCTTGTGTAAATAATTAATAAAACCTGTTATTCCTCCGTACGTCTTCTTCTTCTTCCTCTTTACATTCGGTCGCTTTAGAGGTTTCCAAATTGAATACCTGTGGCGCGATTTCGGCCAACGTCCAGGAATCAGGTTAGTCGGGGTAACTGTTCGGCCGCGGTGCCTTCGCTCGGCAAACGACATCCTTATCCGCGGACCGTAACAATATATATATATATATATATATATATATATATATATATATATATATATATATATATATATATATATATATATTGTTGGGGAATTGGGATTGTGTGTGTAATTTGATGTAAATTTTCCCCTTTTGTATGCTGTAAATATTCCCTGTCAATATCACCCTCCAATTGTAGTGTCAAAGATAAAAGGTCGTCTGTAGTTAGTAGGGTGGTGCTCAAAATAATTTTTTTTACATATTTACTGGGACATGGCTTTATGTTGTTCCTTTTGTTCCAAAATGAAAAGACACCAAATATGAAAGCAATCTGATTTTATTTAGGGGTGCCACATCAGCCTTCAAACTAAAGGTGTCTACAAAACGTTTCTATATGTATGGATCGAAAACAAAACCAGAAGTTTGTTTTATGAAAATCCACCCTCCACTCACTTTCTTTGTATTCTAGCAAACACAAGTTACAATAGCTGCACAAATAGCACTATATTGCTATGAAAACTCAAATTCAATGATAACAATCCAAATGTTCAGTTCATAAAATGAAGAGACACCATATCACATAATATTAAAAAACCCAAATATAATGAGAAATGTAACTCCTATTTCTGGGCCTGTTTCACCACTGTTGCCTTCTTGGCATCGGGGTACATCTTCCTGTGAGCAGCAACAACTTGGAGCAGAGCTTGCTTTTGCTCTTCATCCTTTGTAAGGAGCTTATTGTCGTCTTGTATCAATGCGACACCCCTTTCTGCCCTGTCGTTCACCACGACGAAGCCACTGGCGGCTTTCTTTGCTTCCTGAAAGCTGGTTTCTTGCTCCCATGAACCAGGATCCGTATCCATCCAATCAGTTGGGGTCCCTAGGATGCTGAAGAAATGCTTGGTGTGTTTTGTTATGAGGCCAGCGATTGGCAGGGCGGTTCCTCGTTTGATAGCTGGTCTCTTTGGAGAGGGGTTTTCACCGTCATTTTTCAATGCTTCAATCATATTGATCTTGCTTTCTTTGTCAATTCTGGTGTCAAAGAATGCAAATGCCACTAATACTGGGCTCATGTACCACGTGTGGCGGCCAAGTGCCTTCAAGGCTGCCTGAGCCATCTTCTGATTGATTTGTTCAAACTTTTCCAACTTCTTGAAGAGGTTAATGTCATTCAGGGGAGCCTCAATAGCTTGTGGAGCCCGAAACCAAGCCTGTACATACACAAGGCAGACAAAAATGTTGAAGGCTCGGAGTTCTCTCGCCTCTCGAAGTGTCAAGTGGAACTCTGACCGAAACATGAACACCTGTAGTGAATATAGTGCTTTTGCCATCCATCTGGCTCTGTGCATTGCTCCTGGAGCCATGATCCGGATTCCACGAGGTGGGATTCCTCCCATGTAGATGACAGTCAGTTCTAGGAGTTCACGATAATCATCTCGTGGCTGCTGATCTTTCAAACACACAAGAACGTTTTTGCTTCCAACACAGTGTCTACAGATCCCATTGAAGCCTTCCTCTCTGAGAATTGATCGTGAAGAAACTTCCTGTCCTCGGGGTTGGTGATTATGGCCTCCGAATCTGCATGCCTAAGATCAAACGTCTTCTCCAAGGAGGCCTTGAAGAATGCTTCCTTTTTCTCTTGGGTCGCACCACCCCGCTTTGCACCTTTTTGGAGGCTCCTCCATTCTTCATATAGCCTCTCCAAACGATGGATGCAGTGCTGCTTCGTCGTTGTAGGTAGGTGAGCTTTTTCCCAGAACTTCACAACCTCTTCAATGGTGAGGGTTGCACTCTCCCGGGCAGTGCGATTCTCCTTCTTCAGGTGATGGAAAAACAGGACAAGAGATTGATGCACAGTCGGGAGCTTGGCACCTTTGATGGCATCTCCAGAAGTGGACCCAATGAGATACACATTATCCTGAGCCCGAGTTTTCAATGAAACACTGGTACTAGCACATGCCATATCTGCAAAATAAGCAAGAATGTGGGTAAAATCCTGTTAATTCTTACTCCACAGGGTCACTCTCTACAAAAGAGCCACAGTCAATAAGTTAGGCCTACATATTACACACTATAAAAGCGTACCCCTGACCCCGGGAACCGGTACAAAACATGCATGAAAATTGCCCAGATAGTGATCACAGGAAGTCTCAAAACTGTATGTATAATATATTGTATATATATAATGTATAATGTGTATTTATGTATAATTATTATTTAATGTATATTTACTATATATTTATTTTTAATATTATATTTAATGTATATATATAATTATGTATTTATTTTGTGTATATACAGCCCAAAAAATGGGAATTCCTATTTTTGCATGGGGGAAAATTCATCACTGATGTGGCACCCCTACATATTATTAGATTCCATTCAAATTTGGTGTGGTTTCCTATGACACCAACAGAAACAACAATAGACCATGTCCCGGAGATAATCTGCATTTTGATTTTTTTGAAGCCCACCCTAGACTAGTTAGGCCATCGCACACATGTAGCAAATCTATGATTTCCCTCAGTAGTTATGTCCTTAGTAAATGTAGTTGAAGGTTCTGTGATCCACTAGTTCATTACGTTGCATCAATTAAATAAGACAGGTCCCTCCGACGCCCCATGGCATCTTCCAAGTGCCAGGTTTGCCAGGTTTGCTGCAATTGACTCCTTTAGCCACTTTGCTGCATTTTCATCTCCCGTCCACTTTGCTGCATTTGACTCCATTACGCACGAGGTAACCTCGGAGAAGAAAGGCGTGTCTCCACCTCGTCATCGGGGGGGGGGGGGGGGGGGAGGAGTCAGCCAAGCGCGAGGAACAAGGCGTGGCTTTGCCAACGCCTCATCAAGAGGGGCGGGATCGGTGAGCCCTCGCACCAATCAAGGCCGAGGCGAGCTCACCGAGGGGCGGATCCAACGCACGCGGGTTGATCCCAAAAGCACGTCAGAAAAGGGCAAGCGCGGGGTTTTATAGGAGAGAAGCGGACACGAATGGTTACGTGCGCGGACTGCCTCAACGTGCTGCCCCCTTGCGCTGGAGCTTTGCGCCGCCTCGTGTCGTCTTGGGCCCTGCTGACTGCGGAATCGACGCGAGAAAAACCAGCATCACGCCACCGGCCCTGACACCTTCTCGAAGCGACCTCCCTGGACCGTGCCCCGTCCTGCTGGCATTCAATCCAATAGGCCATTTCCCCCATGTAAGTGTGCCCGTTTGTCCGTCTTTCATGTTGTCTTGGGGTTATAAGTAAGACTGTTCATAGATAAGCTAATAATATTGCACTGTGTCTCCTTGCTCCTTTCTGTTCAGTTATTTTCTTATCCTTCCCATTCTCCTTGGTTATTTTTGGTCTTGTTAATAGTTCGCAATAAATCATATTTGTTCTTCCTACTTCTTCTTCTTCTCTTCTTCACATTCGGTTGCTTTAGTGATTTCCTTCATGGAATACCTGTGGCACGATTCGGCCAACGTTTAGGATCGGGTTTAGTACTCTTAATGGCTCGAACTTCGGGTTGCTAAAACCGCTCGGCAACTCGTCCATCTAAAACCGGGGTTCGAGCGGTACTTGTCTCCCTGTTCTGCAGAGGGACGGATAAAGGTATTCGGGATAAACCCTGGACCCATAACCCTGATCCGTTCCATCCCGCGGGAGAGCGTCACAAGTACCAGGACCGGGGAGACGGCCAGCTTAACAGGACAAGGGGCTAATCACCCCTTGCTAACGGGAGAGCCGTCCCCCATATCCGTAACAATATGTATATATGTATATATATATATATGTATATGTTATTATGTGATTTCATACCATCAGTGGTGAACCGCCATTAAGGCACCTCATCCAGCTATGCTGTACCTTAATGGGAGCTATAAGTACCGTCTGCCACACGGCACATTATCTCTGGTATCCACTCATTATATGGAATCGCCTGGATGCAGCTGGGAGTAACCAATCTAAATATAATTTCAGTTATCCATCTTTCTTAATGAGCGCACTTTATGACGTCACCGCCATGTATGTATGCTCTGCCTGTCAAGCTCTCAGAAGAACCCTCCGACAGAGCATAATTTTGATATTTTTTGATATTTGTTCAGACACTGTCATAAGTGTATGAAAAACTCACAGTTACCGACCTGGTTTTGCCCTGTTGGGGCTCATCAGGGCAATGCGGTGAGTCCTGCATACACTTATGACTCTGAAAACCTTTTGGTTATATACCAGTTATTATGCGATTTCATACCATCAATGGTGAACCGCCATTAAGGTATCCCATGCAGCTATCGCTGTACCTCAATTGGAAGCGATAAGTACCGTCTGCTAAACGGTACTTTATCTCTGGTATCCACTCATTATATGGAATCGCCTGGATGCGGTTGTATAAAATCAGCCGGGAGTAACCAATCTAAATATAATTTCAGTTCTCCAGCTTTATATATATATATATATATATATATATATATATATACACATATATATTTATATATATTTATATGTATATATATATTTATATGTATATATATATATATATATATTTATTTATATATATATATATATATATATATATATATATATATATATATATATATATATACATATATATATATATATACATATACATATATATATATATATGTACATATATATATATATATATATACATATATATATATATATATATATACATATATATATATATATATATATATATATATATATATATATATATATATATATATATATATATATATATATATATATATATATACATATATATATATATCAGTCACTATGCGACCTTCATATCATCAGTGGAGAACCGCCAGCAAGGTGTCCCATACAGCTGCTGCTGCACCTTGCTTGGAGCGATACGCACCGCCTGTCACGCAGTGACGTTATCTCTGGTATCCACTCATCATATGGAGTCGACCTGGTTGCGGTTGGGAGTTACTAATAATGGTATCTGTAATCTGGTTCTCCAACCTAATGAGCGGACAACATGACGTCATCGCCATGCACGTCCGCCTTGCCTGCAAAGTTCCAGAGGAACCATCTAGCAGTGCGTCATTATGGATTATAAATACAGATACTGTCACAAGTGCATGCAAAACTCACAGTTACCGACCTGGTTTCGCCCTTGTTGGGGCTTCATCAGGGCAACGCAGTGAGGCTTTCCATACACTTGTAACTCTGTGACCCTTTCGGTTTTTATATCAGTCACTATGCGACCTTCATATCATCAGTGGAGAACCGCCAGCAAGGTGTCCCATACAGCTGCTGCTGCACCTTGCTGGGAGCGATACGCACCGCCTGCCACACGGTGACGTTATCTCTGGTATCCACTCATCATATGGAGTCGACCTGGTTGCGGTTGGGAGTTACTAATAATGGTATCTGTAATCTGGTTCTCCAACCTAATGAGCGGACAACATGACGTCATCGCCATGCACGTCCGCCTTGCCTGCAAAGTTCCAGAGGAACCATCTAGCAGTGCGTCATTACGGATTATAAATACAGATACTGTCACAAGTGCATGCAAAACTCACAGTTACCGACCTGGTTTCGCCCTTGTTGGGGCTTCATCAGGGCAACGCAGTGAGGCTTTCCATACACTTGTAACTCTGTGACCCTTTCGGTTTTTATATCAGTCACTATGCGACCTTCATATCATCAGTGGAGAACCGCCAGCAAGGTGTCCCATACAGCTGCTGCTGCACCTTGCTGGGAGCGATACGCACCGCCTGCCACGCGGTGACGTTATCTCTGGTATCCACTCATCATATGGAGTCGACCTGGTTGCGGTTGGGAGTTACTAATAATGGTATCTGTAATCTGGTTCTCCAACCTAATGAGCGGACAACATGACGTCATCGCCATGCACGTCCGCCTTGCCTGCAAAGTTCCAGAGGATGGTGAACGTAACAATATATATATATATATATATATATATTGTTACGGACCGCGGATAAGATGTTAATTTGCCGAGCAGATGGCGCCGCGGCCCGAACCGTTTTTTACAATGACTAGACCCGATCCTGAAACGTTGGCCAAATCGTGCCACAGATATTCAATGGGGAAAAGACAAAGGCGACCCGGATGTGAAGAAGAGGAAGACAGAAGTAGGGAATACGAATATAATTTATTTGCTATTTACAACCAAAAGTAACCAAGGAGAAGGAAGGATAATAAAATAATTTACAGAAGAAATCAAGGAGACACAGTGAAATGCTAGCTTATCTACACAGGCTTAACTTATACCCTGGACAGAACAAACAAAACAAACTCACGTACACAAAAGGATGGAAGGACAGGAATCGTTTGGAGGGATGAGCAGGTGGAATCACAGGGCACAGCGAGCAGGTCCACTCCGGGCGGGAAGCGAGGAGCCGGCAGCTCCTTGTATTCAGCTTTACACCGCACACCGGCAGGGTCCCTCGCTGCCCCATCAGGGCTTCACGCGGCTGGTTGAAGCGGCTCTCTGCAGAACTCTTTCTTTGCACTTCTGGACTTGAACTCCTCTGCCGTCTCTGGCACACTTCTGGTTTCGCACTTCTCGCAACCCTTTCTTTGCACTTCTCACTTGGCCTCCTTCTCATCACTCCTTTCAAAGGCTTGCACGCACGCTTTTTATAATGCCGCGGGCGATCAAGCCGCCGGCCGCTAGAACACGCCCATCGGTGAGCTTGCCTCGGCCCTGATTGGTCGGCACGGGCCCTCTGGCTCCACCCTTGATGACGATGGGTGGCACGCCCAGGATTCGGCAGCTCCTCCCCCTTCTTCTCCAAGCCTACCTCGTGGCTAATGGAGTCGTGGTGAATGCAGTTGGCAATTGAGGCTTTGGGAATGGGAATGAAAGGGGATCTATCTATTTGGATTTGGTGCAATGGAGTGTCAATTAATGGAAGACAAATCCTTAGCCTAATACACAGAATAAGGAAATAACTACCAATAAGGAGGAAATCTATGATTGGCTAACGTGATTGTTTATGATATAACTACGGAACGACCTTTGACCTTTATACACAGACTGGAGGCAGGAGGGTCCACAATAAAACAATAAAAAAAACAATCCTCATATCCACAACACTGCACCCTACTCCTCTTAGGCACGTCCCAGGCCTCTTACCTTTACTTTTAGTGTGGCATGTAGGTGTAGTTCCCTCTACATTTAACCTGACCCTGAGTGTGACAGTTTTAAAACATAAATAAATATGTCCCGCTGCTCCATTGCACCCTACCTAACAGACTCACGCCCACAGCTAACCGAATTGCGGAATTATCTTCAAACTATACATTTACGGTGGGGGCGCATTATTTACAATGACTCTACTTTATTTACAAAACGCAACCCAGGACCTGTGATTGTTATTTTGGGGGGGAGACAGTCTGCTCTGCATCGACGCACCATGAAGCACCCAAAACGCACCAAAACACCCTCAAGCACCAATAGGTGCACAGTCACCACAGTTCTTAATAAAAATAAAACCAACAAACCCTTGGTGGTGGTCTTGCTCTTCGGCCCCCTCTGCTGGCTATTGTTATTTTCCTGTGGTTGTCATCTTCTTTGCTGGCGGCCTATTGTGACATAAAATGAAACTTGCACAGAACGTGTCCATTGCTTTTATTTATGGCCCACAGGGGGCCGACTATGTATGGTTCACCTGTGGGCATAGGTGCCCTGTGGCCGAGGTCCGCCAGCAAGATCTCGGGCCTTCATGGCCGGTTCCAGCAGAGGGCCCATGCCCCAACCCATGGGGTCCATAAGTGGTGCTCAGCCACAGACATGTGGTCCATAAGGTGGTGCATCGATGCAGACAGCTGGTTCCGGGAGTTTCGGGCGCCCAATGGCGGACTCATGCACGCTCCCCTCGGCGCCCAGTGGCGCACAGTCCTCATGTGGGAGACAAGGGGGGAAAAGACAGATGAGCGAGGGGTAAGGTCTCAAGGGTACACATCAATAAAGGCAATGCAAGGCGAGGTGCGTATGGAGACGGAGCAGAGAAAAGCTCGTCCCTACCATACGTCACCCCCCCTGTCACCGACACTACCCTTGCCCTTACCCCATATGTACAAAATCTACACATTACAAATTCGTCACTACTGTCACGTCTCCCCATATCTCTCCTATATCAAATTCGTCTCCACAATCCCTCTAACCAAAATTTGCCATCACCCAATTCATCATCAATCCTCATAAGGAGGAAGAGATGGAACATCAGCACAATGTCACACCCACGTCATGATGCGTCTCACATTCCAAACATTTGCATCAAAATAATAAAATAACAAAACATCCATGGCATGGTGTGGAGTAGCGTCACGTCAGGTGAGTGGATGTAGATGGCGCGAGGAGATTCTTAATCCTAACTATCCTCTAAATGACATTAACACACTTTACACTACCCGGGGTCTTTCCCTGCCAAACCATTGGCCATCTTACTCTATGTGGTTTTAGGAACCAAATTCCCATTGACCAAACTGTGGTGCTTCCTCAATTTGGGGTCTCACTCCCCCGATGCAACTCCCTGTGCCCTTGCACAATTTCAGGACTGGGGCGTGTAGCTCTCCCAGCAGGCCTACCCACCTGCACACCTCCACCACTGCAGTTGCCACCCGAGCTTACCTAGCTCCTCACCCTAACCTATCTAATTGGGGAAGGCCCCTCCTGGCTCTGTCACCCCTTGGTGCCCTCTGGCACTGGGCTACCCGGGTCCGTCCTCCGGATCCTCGTGCCCCATCCACAACAACTACCGGCTCCCAGAGCCCACCTGCGGCCTCACCTGGCCGACATCCTAACAGTGGCGGAGTGTCAACCAACTACACACACTAACAGGCTACACGCCTAGCCATTTCCACAACACTAATGCACCCATCCAAGTACCATTCTTCCACACGCACCACAGATGCCAATATCCAACCACAATTTACCTGTACCCTCTACCTAACACTTACACTACCCTCCCCGGGTATTCGTGATGGGGTCCATCCTCCTTTCCCCCATCCACACCTTCGCACCATCCACTCCACTCCACAGTTCCCACCATACTCACTCCACGACCATCCATTCCATACTCCATATATTCCAGACCATTTATTCCATACACCTGTTCTCCATACCTCTGCAGTTGCACACCTGTGCAATCTCACCTGGTGCCACCTGCACCCTCCTTCCTTCCTGGACCATTTGGTCAGCACAACTCACATCACTATCACTCAATCAAACACTGCTCCATACACCTGTCCAGTTGCACACCTGTGCAATCACACCTTTTAACCATACACACGGCATCATCTGAACTACCTGTTGCCCTGCTAACTTAGTGCTCCCTGTCTTCCCTTTAAACTAAGCACATACCACGTCATTATCATCCACACTAATCTACCTGCGTCCCCACTACAGGTATCATTGTCACTACCTAATCTTACCGTTACCTAAGGTCATCTTTAGGTCCCTACACACAATATTCGAACCCTCCCGGGCTAGTTTTCACTGCCATAAACCCCATAACTAGTGCTCCTTTGCCCCCGCTGTGAGAGATGGCAAAGTTGCCATCCCACCACATCGGGCATCTTCCACTACCAATTTTGCACACCAAATTCCAGCTAATTAAAAATTTGCCAATCACTACCAATCATCTGCCAATCATCACTCTGCCAATCTTTTGCCAATCATCAAATTTTGCTTTTTTTTAAATTTCGGGTCCAAAACACTATCCTCATCACACGTCTACTCACTTGAGCCTCTCGGTGCGCCAATTCATCTCTAAAGCTCGGCTTCGCAAAGCCGAGCAATGAATGCGGGTTGCTTGGTGCCGGCGGCTGGATCCGTCCGGCACCCGGTGCAGGG
Organism: Myxine glutinosa; assembly: GCF_964187855.1. Taxonomy (NCBI): domain Eukaryota; kingdom Metazoa; phylum Chordata; class Myxini; order Myxiniformes; family Myxinidae; genus Myxine; species Myxine glutinosa. The sequence continues at coordinate 116,812,666 of NC_136268.1, read as the reverse complement.
AAGGAGGTTTACCCGGGCCGAGATCCCACGCACCATCTCGGCACAGAGCCGTCCAATGGCCCGATCTCGCCCTGCCGGAACGCCTCAACCACAAAGGGTTGTCGTGACGACCCTTCCTACCGGGCCGCCCGCTCCGCTTAGTGGAGCACGGACGCGGCCGGTCAGAGCGCGGCCCGGCGTGGATCCCGCACGGCGGTTCTTTCGAAACCGCCGCGGAACCCCGCGGCACGCAAAGCTGCCCGGCACACCCCGAGGGCCCGCTTCAGCTATAAGTCGGTCTAACCGCTAACCCGGTTAGCGTCGATGCTCCACTTGCATGCTCACACACTGCAGCCCGTTCCTTGCTCATACATCCAGCCGTTCCCATGCTATTTGTCATTGCACCTTCTCTTACACACCCAGGTACACTCAATCCGCTTACAGACTTTGTCACACACCTGACCACCGCACGCCTTTGCACACACTCGTCGTTCGCACACCTCACCAACACACCTCTTCGCGCCCCCTCCTCGGTCACCTCCTCTGTGACAACCACAGGTGTGCTCTCACTTGCACACCCAACCACATGCCTCACTTCCAACTACAGCGTGCATACCCATACGCGCTCTACCATTCCAGGTGTGCATCCTTCCATTCCAGGTGTACATCCTCTCTCACCTGCCACAACTAACTCACGCTCCCTGTCACTCTCACTACTTTTACCACCACACTCGGTCGCGCATCCACCCTCACTCTCGACCGCGCACTCCGTCCTTATGCACCCGTCCGTTACACACCTTTCTCGCGCATCCTCTTGCGCACTCTCTCCCGTTACACCCTCTGTAACACTCACCACAGGTGTGCACTCTCTCGTTACATCCTCTGTAACACTCCCCACTACGCGCTTCCAGGTGCCCCCTCACACAGGCGCTACGACCAACTCACTCTCGACAGCACACTCACTCCTCGGCGCGCACTTTTTCCTCACACACCCCATAGTCGGACATTCTCGCACACCTCCTCCTTCGCACACCGTACCTGTCGCACACTTCACCAACGGCCTCTCATGAACACCCGGGTCCAAACCAACCCCCAAGCCGACTGAATCTCCCCTCACACCATATACATTTCCGCATATATCGCCACTCACCTTGGCACCTCGTCTCCGCACCTCCTCTGCCACCTGCAAACTCTTTATTTGGTTAGCAAGCACACCATCACGATTTGAGCACCGACCTTGAACATATTCCATCACCTCCTCCTTTATCTCCCTCTTAATTTCCCTCCATCTCTTCTTAATTTCACTCACCCCCTCTTCCACCTCCTCTAATTTTTGCTTCACCTCTTTTATTTCCCGGTGCGTCTCCTCAATTTCGTCCTCTCATGCCACCTTGACCGTTTCTATGTGCATCCTCACCTCCAGGTCCTTTGTCTCCATTGCCTCCGTCACCTCGTCCAACCTCGTTGTCAGTCCCTCACGCACCACCTGACATTCCCTCTTCGTCGCTATTAAGTCATTTTTTAGTTCTTTTTGTGTCGCCTTTAACCCTCCTAGTACCGCAGTGTTCTTTTGTACCTGCTCCACTAACTCCGTCTGTCCCACCGTCAGCTGTTCCACCTCCTGCGTCAGGTCCTCTATGCCCCCTTGTAACTTTGCCGACCCATTTCTCACCTGTTTCTCCCTACGCTTCTCACCTCGCTTTACCTCCTCGCGTACCCCCGAGACCTCCTCTTATTTCCTCCTTCATTTCTCCCAACTCTTTGGTAGATGCCACTCTCATCTGTTCCAACTCATCCCTCTGGGCATCCAATTTGGTTTCTAACCCGATTTTCACCTCCTCTATCTGGTTCCCCATCCGTTTGATTTCCCGGGCGGATTGCTCCCCTACTTCCCGCAATTTGTCGTCCATTGTGTTTTCTAACCCCCTTAACCCATTTTTCACCCCCTCTATCTGATTCTCCTGGGCAGCCATTCTATTTTCCACCCCCGTTAACCCATTCTTCACCTCTTTTATCCCGTTGTTTAACCCCTGATATTTATTGTCTAACGCCTCAAATTTATTGTCTAACCCCTCAAATTTATTGTCTAACTTCCCAATTTGGGCCCTGGTACCCCTCGCTTCGTCCCTCATTCTGTTTTCCAATCCTACATTCCCCATATGGATGATTGCCTGTATTTGCGCCATGAGGCCCTGCATGTCAAAGCCCGCTGGTAGCGTGGGCTCGGCTACCGCACCCACGTGCGAGGCGCCATTTTGTGCGCCTGAAACCTCGTGCGCGAGGGCGCCATCTTGCGCACCTGATACCCCTACAACCACCTCTTCATTGCTCTCCTCTTTTTCTTCCCTCTGGTCCTGGGTCGATTCTACCCCCCCTAACTCTACCCCCACCAGCATCCGATTGCCTTGACTATCCATGGCACGACTCAATTTGGGCTGTTGTAACAAAATTTCGGCCGCTCAAAATTTTGACCAAATTTTTTTTTAGATGTTGAAAAATTTGGTTCGAGCCTCGAATCTCACTCCCGGCACCAATTGTTACGGACCGCGGATAAAATGTTAATTTGCTGAGCGAATGGCGCCGCGGCCCGAACCGTTTTTTACAATGACTAGACCCGATCCTGAAACGTTGGCCAAATCGTGCCACAGATATTCAATGGGGAAAAGACAAAGGCGACACGGATGTGAAGAAGAGGAAGACAGAAGTAGGGAATACGAATATAATTTATTTGCTATTTACAACCAAAAGTAACCAAGGAGAAGGAAGGATAATAAAATAATTTACAGAAGAAATCAAGGAGACACAGTGAAATGCTAGCTTATCTACACAGGCTTAACTTATACCCTGGACAGAACAAACAAAACAAACTCACGTACACAAAAGGATGGAAGGACAATAATCGTTTGGAGGGATGAGCAGGTGGAATCACAGGGCACAGCGAGCAGGTCCACTCTGGGCGGGAAGCGAGGAGCCGGCAGCTCCTTGTATTCGGCTTTACACTGCACATCGGCAGGGTCACTCGCTGCCCCGTCAGGGCTTCACGCGGCTGGTTGAAGCGGCTCTCTGCAGAACTCTTTCTTTGCACTTCTGGACTTGGACTCCACTGCCGTCTCTGGCGCACTTCTCCTTTCGCACTTGTGGACTTGGACTCCTCTGCCGTCTCTGGCGCACTTCTGGTTTCGCACTTCTCGCAACCCTTTCTTTGCACTTCTCACTTGGCCTCCTTCTCATCACTCCTTTCAAAGGCTTGCGTGCGCGCTTTTTATAATGCCGCGGGCGATCAAGCAGCCGGCCGCTAGAACACGCCCATCGGTGAGCTCGCCTTGGCCTTGATTGGTCGGCACGTGCCCTCTGGCTCCACCCTTGATGACGATGGGCGGCACGCCCAGGATTCGGCAGCTCCTCCCCCTTCTTCTCCAAGCCTACCTCGTGGCTAATGGAGTCGTGGTGAATGCAGTTGGCAATTGAGGCTTTGGGAATGGGAATGAAAGGGGATCTATCTATTTGGATTCGGTGCAATGGAGTGTCAATTAATGGAAGACAAATCCTTAGCCTAATACACAGAATAAGGAAATAACTACCAATAAGGAGGAAATCTATGATTGGCTAACGTGATTGTTTATGAAATAACTACGGAACGACCTTTGACCTTTATACACAGACTGGAGGCAGGAGAGTCCACAATAAAACAATAAAAAAAACAATCCTCATATCCACAACAATATATATATATATATATATATATATATATATATATATATATATATATATATATATATATATATATATATATATATATATATATATATATATATATATTGTTGCAGATTTGAGAATCCTGCACGTTGATAATTGTTGTAAATATCACCCTCTGTAAATAATAGTAATTCCTTGTAAATACCTCCATTAATTGTAAAGGTCAAAGGTCGTCCCTTTAGCTAGTCCATCGCATACACGTAGAAAATCATAGGATCTTCTAAATAGTTATCTCTTTATTCTATGTCAGTATAAGGCTCTGTTTCCCATTTGTTGACTCTGCATTGCACAAAATGAAATAAGGTAGAATCCCCTTTCAATTGCCACCAAAACGCAATTGCCGGCAGCGTTCGCTGCCCTTTGGCTGGGGCTCGCTCGAATCGCCCCAAAACCTCCATTACGCACATGGTTAAGCTGGAGAAGAAGGAGGAGGAGCCATCGGATCACGGGCGTGGCACCACCTCGTCATCAAAGGTGGAGCCAGCGAGCCCCCACCAGCCAACCAGGGCTGATGAGATACCATCACGGGCATGGCGCGCATTGATCTTGAAGCGCGTTATATAAGCGCCCGCGCAAGCCTTTTCGCAGCAGATGCGTGACCCAGGTGAATTCTGCACAAGCGAGATTTCTGCAGAGAGCCGCTTCAAGCAGCCCCGTTTCAACCAGCCGCGTGAAGCCCTGACTGGGCAGCGAGTGACCCTGCCGGTGTGCGGTGTAAAGCCGAATACAAGGGACTGCCGGCTCTTCGCTTCCCGCCTGGAGCGGACCCGCTTGCTGTGCCCTGTGGTCCCACCTTCGCATCCTTCCCACCATTCCTGCCTGAGAATTCCCCATTTGTGTAAGTCTGACTGTTGTCTGTTTGGCTGTGTTGTCTGGGCATTAAGTTAAGCCTGTAGATAAGCTAGAATTGCACTGTGTCTTCTTCCCCTTCTGTAATTATTTTCATATCTTTCCTCCTCCCTTGGTTTCTTTGATTTGTACATAATTGGTTAATAAATTCCTGTTCCTCCTTACTTTGGCTTCTTCTTCCACATCCAATCGTCTTTGTGATTTCTCCCATTGAGTACCTGTGGCACGATTTGGCCGACGCATATGAATCGGGTTTAGTCTTTGTTAAATGGCTCGAACCGCGGGCTGCTAAAAACCGCTCGGCAAATAACATCTTGTCCGGGGTTCGAGCGGAGTTACCCACCTGCCTCGTGGAGCGGGGTAGCTTCAGGATCGGAGACGGCCAGTGCAAATAGAAGGGGGATTAACCCCCCCCCCTCCGCTAAGGGGAGCGCCGTACTCCGTTTCCGTAACAATTGGTGTCGGGAGCGAGATTCGGACCCGAAGTGCGCTTAACGCACTCAAAATTACAAGGACCTAAATTATTATTTATATTCCAAATTAAAAATCGTGCCATGGATAAATCAAGGTGACCGGATGCCGGTGAGGGTAGAAGAAGAAGTGGTAGAGTCGACCCAGGACCAAGGGGAGAATTTGGGAGTAATGGAGGAAAACAATACGCATTCGGTAGCGGAGGTTTCAGGCGCACGAGATGGCGGCGCCTCGCATGAGGTGGGAGGCGCACAAAATGGCGGCTCACACTTGGATGCGGCAGCCGCGCCCGCAGCACCGATGGACTGGGGCGTATTTATGCAACACATGATGGCCTTTGTGGCAGAAACAGGGGATAGCTTCAAAGGATTGGAAAGCAGAATGAGGGACGAAGCGAGGGGTACCAGTAACCAAATTGGGGAATTGAGGAATGATATGGGAAGCCAAATCGGGGGGCTCGATGGCAAAATCGGGGGGCTAGAACCCAAATTTGAGGTTTTAGACAACAAATTTGAGGGGTTAGACAACAGGTTGGAAGGGCTAGAAGGTAAATTTGGGGGCCAACTGAAGGAGGTGCGTAATCAAATTGGGGAAATGAAGGAGGGGTTAACGGGGTTGGAAAATAGAATGGCTGCCCAGGAGAACCAGATGGAAGGGGTGAAGAATGGGTTAGGGGGGTTAGAAAACACCATGGAAGGCAAATTGAGGGAAATAGGGGAGCAATCCACCCAGGAAATTAAACAGATGGGAAATCAGACAGAGGAGGTGAAAATCGGGTGAGAAACCAAATTGAATGCCCAGAGGAATGATTTGGAACAGATGAGGGTGGCATCGACCAAAGAGATGGGAGAAATGGGGGAGGAGATCAGAAGAGGTGTGGGCGAAGAGGTCGTGGGGGTACGCGAGGAGGTAAAGCGGGGTGAGGAGCGTATGGAGAAAGAGGTGAGAAATAGTACGGCTAGGTTACAGGGGGGCATAGAAGATCTGACGAGGGGACTAGAGCAGCTGACGGTGGGACAAAAGGAATTAGGGGAGCAAGTGGAGAAGAACACTGTGGTAATCGGGGGGTTGAAGGCGACACAGAAAGAGATAAAAAGAGGAACTTATAGCGACGAAGAGGGAATGTCAGATGGTACACGAGGGGTTGACAAATAGGTTGGATGAGGTGACAGAGGCAATGGAGACAAAGGACCGGGAGGTGAGGACGCACATAGAAATGGTCAAGGTAGCGTTAGAGGACGAAATTGAGGAGACGCACCGGGAAATAAAAGAGGTGAAGCAAAAATTAGAGGAGGTGGAAGAGGGGGTGAGTGAAATTAAGAAGAGACGGAGGGAAACTAAAAAAGAGATAAAGGAGGAGGTGATGGATTATGTACAAGGTCGGTGTTCAAATCATGATGATGTGCTCACTACCCAAATAAAATTTTTGCAGGTGGCGAAGGAGGTGCGGAGACGAGGTGCCATGGTGAGTGGCGATATATTCGGAAATGCATATGGTGTGAGGGAAGCTTCAGTCGGCTTGGGGGTTGATTTGGATCCGGGTGTTCGTGAGAGGCCGTTGGTGAAGTGTGCGACAGGTGATGGCCTTTATGGTGCGATGGTGCGAAAGAGGAGGTGTGCGAGAATGTCCGACTCTGGGGTTTGTGAGGAAAAAGTGCGCGCCAAGGAGTGAGTGTGCTGTCGAGAGTGAGTTGGTCGTAGCGCATGTGCGAGGGGGCACATGGAGGCGCGGAGTGGGGAGTGTTACAGAGGATGTAACAGAAGCATGCACACCTGTGGTGAGTGTTACAGAGGGTGTAACGGGAGAGTGTGCGCAAGAGGATGCGCGAGAAAGGTGTGTAACGGATGGGTGCATGATGAAAGAGTGCGCTGGCGAGAGTAAGGGTGAGTGCGTGACCGAGTGTGGTGGTGAAAGTAGTGAGAGTGACACGGAGCATGAGTTGGTTGTGGCAGGTGAGAGAGGATGTACACCTGGAATGGAAGGATGCACACCTGGAATTGTAGAGTGCGTATGGGAATGCACGTTGGAGTTGGTAGTGAGGCACGGGTTGGGTGTGCAAGTGAGAGCACACCTGTGGTTGTCACAGAGGAGGTGACCGAGGAGGGAGCGCGAAGAGGTGTGTTGGTGAGGTGTGCGAACGACGATTGTGTGCAAAGGGGTGCGGTGGTCAGGTGTGTGACCAAGTCTGTAAGCGGATTGAGTGTACCTGGGTGTGTCAGGGAAGGTGCAATGACAAAGAGCATGGAGACGGCTGGATGTATGAGCAAGGAACGGGCTGCGGGGTGTGAGCATGCAAGTGGAGCATCGACGGTAACCGGGTTAGCGGTTAGAGCGACGTATAGCCGAATCGGGCCCTCGGTGCGTGCCGGGCAGCTAGGTGTGCCGCGGGGATCCGCGGCGGCTTCGAAAGAACCGCCGTGCGAGATCCATGCCAGGCCTCGCTGTGACCGGCCGCGTCTGTGCTCCGCTAGGCGGAACGGGCGGCCCGGTAGAAAGGGTCGTCATGGCGACCCCTTTTTGTTGAGACGTTCCGGAAGGTCGAGATCGGGCCATTGGACGGCTCTGTGCCGAGGTGGTGCGTGGGATCTCGGCCCCGGTAAGCGTCCTTCCCTGCACCGAGTGCCGGACGCATCCAGCCGCCGGTACCAAGCAACCCGCATTCATTGCTCGGCTTTACGAAGCCGTGCTTTAGAGATGAATTGGCGCAACGAGAGGCTCGAGTGAGTAGACGTGTGACGAGGATAGTGTTTTGGCCCCGAAATTAGAAAAGCAAAATTTGATGATTGGCAAAGGATTGGCAGAGTGATGATTGGCAGATGATTGGTAGAGTGATTGGCAAATTTTTGATTGGTTGCAATTGGATGAGCAAAATTGGTAGTGGAAGATGCCTGATGTGGTGGGATGGCAACTTTGCCATCTCTCACAGTCGGGGGCAAAGGAGCAATAGTTTTATGGGGTTTGGCAGTGAAAACTATCCCGGGAGGGTTAGGATATTTTGATAGGGATCTAGAGAAGAGGACCTTAGGTAACGTTAAGGTAAGGTAGTGACAATGATACCTGTAGTGGGGACGCAGGTAGATTAGTTTGGATGATAATGACGTGGTATGTGCTTAGTTTAAAGGGAAGACGGGGAGCACTAAGTTAGCAGGGCAACAGGTAGTGCAGATGATGCCGTGTGTATGAGTTGTCGTGAGATTGCACAGGTGTGCAACTGAACAGGTGGATGGAGCAGTGTATGAGTGAGTGATAGTGATGTGTATTGTGCTGACCAAATGGTCCAGGAAGGAAGGAGGGTGCAGGTGGCACCAGGTGTGATTGCACAGGTGTGCAATGACAGGTGTATGGAGGATGGTTGTGTGAAATACATGGAGTATTGGAATGGATGGTCGTGGAGTGAGTATGGTGGAAACTGTGGAGTGGAGTGGATGGTGCGAAGGTGTGAATGGGGGAAGAATGGACCCCCATCACGAATACCCGGGGAGGGTAGTGTAAGTGTTAGGTAGAGGGTACAGGTAAATTGTGGTTGGATATTGGCATCTGTGGTGCATGTGGAAGAATGGTACTTGGATGGGTGCATTAGTGTTGTGGAAATGGCTGGGCGTGTCGCCTGTTAGTGTGTGTAGTTGGTTTTGGCACTCCACCACTGTGAGGATGTCGGCCAGGTGAGGCCGCAGGTGGGCTCTGGGAGCCGGTAGTTGTTGTGGATGGGGCCCGAGGATCCGGAGGACGGACCCGGGTAGCCCAGTGCCAGAGGGCACCAAGGGGTGACAGGGCCATTAGGGGCCTTCCCCAGTTAGATAGGTTAGGTGAGGAGCAAGTAAGCTCGGAGGCAACTACAGTGGTGGAGGTGTGCAGGTGGGTAGACCTGCTGGGAGAGCTACATGACCCAGCCCTGAAATTGTGCAAGGGCACAGGGAGTTGCATCGGGGGAGTGAGACCCCAAATTGATAAGCACCACAGTTTGGTCAATGGGAATTGGTTTTTAGAACCCATAGTGTAAGTTGGCCAATGGATTGGCCGGAAAGACCCCGGGTAGTGTAAAGTGTATTAATGTCATTTAGAAGGTAGATAGGATGAAGGATATCCTCGCACCATCTACATCCACTCACCTGGGATGACGTACCTCCACACCATGCCATGTTTTTATTATTTTGATGCAAATGTTTGGAATGTGAGATGCATCATGATGTGGGTGTGACATTGTGCTGTGTTCCATCTCTCCCTCCTTATGAGGATTGATGATGAATTGGGTGATGGCAAATTTGGTTAGAGGGATTGTGAAGACGAATTTGGTGTAGGAGAAATATGGGGAAGACGTTACAGTTGTGACGAATTTGTAAATGTGTAGATTTTTGTAAATATGGGGTAAGGGCAAGGGTAGAGTAGGTGACGGGGGGGTGACGTACGGTAGGGATGAGCTTTCTCACTTCGCTCTCCGTACGCACTTCGCCTTGCATTACCTTGTTTGATGTGTACCCTTGTGACCTTACCCCTCGCTCATCTGTCTTTCCCCCCTTTGTCTCCCACATGAGGACCTGTGCGCCACTGGGCGCCGAGGGGAGCGTGCGTGAGTCCACCATTGTGCGCCCGGAACTCAAAGAACCAGCTGTCTGCATCGATGCACCACATTATGGACCACATGTCTGTGGCTGAGCACCACTTAAGGACCTTAACCCATGGGTTGGGGCATGGCCCCTCTGCTGGAACCGGCCATGAAGGCCCGAGATCTTGCTGGCGGACCTTGGTCACAGGGCACCTATGCCCCACAGGTGAACCACACGTAGTCGGCCCCTGTGGGCCATAAATAAATAAAAAAATTGGACACGTTTGGGCAAGTTTTATTTACACCAATAGGCCACCAGTAAGAAAATGAAAGAACGACAACATCTGGAAGAAAGCAAATAGCCAGCAGAGGGAGCCAAAGAGCAAGAGACCACCAGCAGGGTTAGGGGTTGTTTGGTTATTTTTATTCATGAACAGTGATGACTGTGAACCGATTGGTGCTTGAGGGTGCGTTGGTGCGTTTTGGGTGCTTTCATGGTGTGTCGGTGCAGAGCAGACTGCCCCCCCCCCCCCAGAAAGAACAATCACAGGTCCTGGGTTGCGTTTTGTAAATAAAGTAACGTCATTGTAAATAATGCTCCCCACCGTAAATGTATAGTTTGAAGACCAATTCTGCAATTCGGTTAGCTGTGGGTGTGATTCTGTTAGGCAGGGTGCAATGGAGCAGGGGGACATATTTATTGGTGTTTTAAAATTGTCACACTCAGGGTCAGGTTAATTGTAGAGGGAATTACACCTACGTGTCACACTAAGTTAAAGTTTTATAGGCCCGAGCACGGGCCTGAAGGAAGGAGGGTGCAGTGTTACGAATTTGAGAAAGTGTAAAGAATGTGAGAATTATGGTTTTGTTGTGTGTAACTGACCCTCGTAATGTAAAGAAAGGTCGAAGCTCGTCCTCTTAGTTAATTCCATAAAGCGTACATGAAGGACACCATATATCTTTTTTGACAGTTATATCCTTATTATGTGTATTAGTGTAAGGCTGTGTCGTCCATTAATTTAAATACTCCATTGCACCAAGTGAAATAAGAGTAGATCCCTCCAACATGGCATCTTCCAAGTGCCAGGTTTAGCCTCTTTGCTGCATTTCATCTGCCGTCCACTTTGCTGCAATTGCCAACTGCATTTTGGGCGGTTTTCTTCATCCACCATTGGCCACGAGGCAAGGTTGGGGAAGAAGGGCGTGTTTCGACCTCGTCATAGAGGGGAGGAGTGAGCCAGCCCCGAACAACCAACCAAGTACAAGGGGTTTGGCTTGAGAGGGCGGAGAGAGAACGCTCGGGAAGGTTCGCGGAGGTTCGAGGGTGTGGCCTATATAATCCGCCGTGGGACGCTCCCCACGCAGATGAGCTGGGAAGAGAGTTGAGAGAGTTGAGAAGAGTTGAGTAAGGAGAGTTGAGAAGAGTTGAGTTGAGTAAGGGATCCCTGAGCTTGTGAACGAACCGCAGCTTGTGAATGAACCGCAGCTTGTGGACGAACCGCAGCTTGTGAACGAACCGCAGCTTGCGACAGCGGTGACGACAGTTGCGGCCAAGAAGCCACGTCGCTGTGCGGAGACGATTGGGGAGAGTCGGCGGCTGCTCAACTCGAGCCGGGAACAAACCCACCACCCGCATCCTTCCAGCTCTGTGAACCAGGGATCACACCCACCACCAGCATCCTTCCAGCTCTGTGGACCACTTGGACCTTCCTCCCCCTCCAAGCCATCCACCTCCTGCCAGTCCTGTCATCATTCCCCGCGTGAGTCTGTCTTCTGTTTGTTCTGTCCAGGGTTAATTAAGACTGCTATAGGTAAGCTAATTTGCACTGTGTCTCTGATTTCTTCTGTTTTTATTTTATTATCCTTCCTTCTCCTTGGTTACTTTTGGTTGTAAATAGTAAATAAATTATATTCGTATTCCCTATTTCCCCTTCTTCTTCTTCTTCTTCTTCACATCCGTGTCGCCTTAGTCTTTTCCCCATTGAATATCTGTGGCCGGGCGCGGCGGCCATCCGCTCGGCAAAACAACATCCTAGCCGTGTCCGTAACAATATGTATATATATATATATATATATACAGTCACGTGAAAAAGTAAGTACACCCCATGTAATCAACATATTTCAACATACAGCTATCTGATCTTCATTTCAACAATATTGATAGATAAAGGTGATATAATATAACAACTATCATGAAACATTTACATTTTGTAGTCCATTGTATGATTTAAATAAACATGAATGCAAATTTCGCATGTGGAAAAAGTAAGTACACCCCTGCATTTATCACTACTTCAAATACCTAAAATTAGAATCAGGTGCACCAACTCAGGTGCAAATTATTAGAACATCGTTTGAGAGGATCTTGGAGGAACCTGTCTTATTTAAACCTCAGACTTTAGTTTGGTTTGCTCTTTGTTGTTGAAGTGTGTGGCTTCACCATGCCTAGATCAAAAGAGCTCTCTGAGGCCTTCAGAAAGAAGGTTATAGATGCCTACGAGTCTGGGAAGGGATTTAAAAAGATCTCCAAACAATTTGAAATCAATCATTCGACTGTCCGGAAGATCATCTACAAGTGGAGAAGATTCCAAACAACTGCCAACTTGTTCAGGCCAGGCCGCCCCAGCAAGTTCAGCCCGAGAGCAGACCGCAAGATGCTGAAAGAAGTCTCTGAGAACCCCAGAATATCATCACGGGACCTACAGGTAGCTCTTGCCACTATTGATGTCAAAGTGCACAAGTCTACCATTAAAAAGAGGCTGCACAAATTTGATCTACATGGGAGGTGTGCCAGGAGAAAATCTTTGCTGTCCAGAAAGAACATCAGGGCAAGACTAAAGTTTGCAAATGAACACCTAGGCAAAGACCAGCACTTCTGGAACAATGTGCCCTGGACAGACGAGTCAAAGGTAAGGCTATTTGGCCACAGTACCAGAAGACATGTTTGGCGAAAACCAAAGACAGCATTTGACCACAAGAACCTGATACCAACTGTAAAGCATGGTGGTGGAAATATTATGGTTTGGGGCAGCTTTGCTGGGTCACCATCATAGAATCCACTATGAATTCTTTTTTGTACCAGAGGATGCTTGAGGATAATTTAAGGCCATCTGTCGGGAAGTTGAAGCTCAACCGAAGGTGGACCTTACAACATGACAATGACCCTAAACATACCAGTAAATCCACCAAGGAATGGCTGAAAAGAAAGAAATGGAGGGTTCTGGAATGGCCAAGTCAAAGCCCTGATCTAAATCCTATCGAGATGTTGTGGGGGGATTTGAAACGAGCTGTGCATGCAAGAAACCCCTCAAACATCGCACAGCTGAAATAATTCTGCATGGAGGAGTGGGCAAACATTTCTCCCAGTCGATGTCATCGACTGGTAGACAGTTATAAGAAACGCCTACTTGAGGTTGTTTCTGTGAAAGGGGGCAATGCCACCTCTTAGAGCCAAGGGTGTACTTACTTTTTCCACATGGGAAATTTGCATTTATGTTTATTTAAATTATACAATTGACTACAAAATGTAAATGTTTCATGATATTTGTTATATTATATCACCTTTATCTGTCAATATTGTTGAAATGAAGATCAAATAGCTGTATGTTGAAATATGTTGAAAAAGTCAAAACTTTACATGGGGTGTACCTACTTTTTCACGTGGCTGTATATATATCCCTAACATCATCCCTAACAATATATATATATTGTTACGGTTCTGAGAGTGAACATATACCATCATTAAAGGTTAAAAGTTTGCCCCCATAGTTAGTCCACACGCAATACGTAGGCCACCTTAGAACATTATTTATGTCATAGTATGTCAGGATAAGGCCATTACCATTAGTGATACCTGCATTGTGTAATAGAAATAAGAGTAGGCCCCGTTCATTTTGCGGCCCACCCTCCAAATCGACCTTGTTGAGCAGCATCCATCCTGCGCCCCGATTCGGCTAATCCACCTCGTTTGCCAGCAGCGTTAGCTGCCAGTTGCTCGCTCAAACTAGTTGGGTGGCCACGAGGTATGCCGGGAAAGGGGGAGGAGCACGATGTCGGGTGTGGCCACTTCAAGCAGCACGTCAGAAGGCAGTGACGGTGAGAGCCAACAACCAACCAGGGCTCGGGTGACATGGCGTGAGGGGCGTGGTAAGGGCGCGGCTGGCGAGTTCCTGGGGGTTTGCTGGGCGGCGCTATATAAAGGCACGCACAAAACCCTTGTACAGGACTTGAAGGAATTGCGCTTTACCAGAAGGACTCGCTGGGGAAGGTTGGCTTTGTAAAAGACTGCCCTTATGAGAGAACTATATAACAGGACTCGTGAGGAAAGGGCGTGTAAAAAGGACTCGCTGGGGATGGTTGGCTTTGTAAAGGATTGTCCAAGATTGACGCAACAGTGCGCATGATAAAGGCCTCATGAGGAAAGCGCATTGGGAGAGGACTGCAGCGGATACGCACTTTGAAAGAGCACATATGCTATTGAACTTGCATTGGAGAGCGCCTATTGAGTGGTATTGGGAGCACGTATAGCGCCAGTGCATTTATTACGTATGTGGCTGAGCCGCGAAGTAACCGCCAGCCAGCCTTGCCTTTTGCCCAGTAATTGTCCGCTCCGCGTAAACGACCCGCAGGGAGCTTCTGCCGCCCTGACCATCTGCTTCATGGTACGAGTCGAGGACCCGAGTGAGCTGACTGGACGCCATCATCCCTGGACCATTGTGGAAGTATAAATCTTTACTTGTAATTAGTTATGAGATTGGTGAGTGAGCAGGTGGTTTAAAGAATGTCAGGAATGTACCTCGGAGCATGGAACCTGTGAGTCCTTTGTTCACCTTGTCACGGCCCCAGGCTAACACACATTCCTAGGCTCTTACTATTGTTTAAACATCGGGATGCAAATGAAGGATTGGAGGAACTCCCAGCAGGAGGGGAAAGGATTAAAACTTGCGCAGGAGGGATTAAAAGTTAGCGGAAAGAGGATTAAAAACTTACGTGTATTCGTGCGCTCATAAAACGTGAACAGCGTCCTGGTAGAGGGAGACTTGTCACCAGAAGCTTTGTCCAACAGAACGGAACGAGTGTCCATGTGAACAGCACTGCGCAGAGGACCGGCTGAAGAAGAAGAATCATCGAGTTGAATTCCCAATCCATTTAGCTATTGTAGTTCTGTGGCGGACACAAAAGCCCACTGGCGTGGTGACATCATTCCACGCACCAAGTGGGCGGTGGCCATGCCCGAGGGGTAGGCGTGGCCTCATGATATACACCGGGCGACCAGCCCGGAGCAGTTCAGTGTTACAGTGTGCTCTTACAATAAAGACGTTTATATGTTACCGCTTGGCCGCTTCCTCCTTGCTCACAAGCAGCGCGCGTAACGCCGCGCTTTACTGGTGACCCTCGACGTTGGATCTGCCGTAGCGATCCTTCCGAACACGACACCATTGCAATGGCCAACGACAAGGCAATGGCGATTAAACTTCCCGAATTTTGGGAGGCCCAGGCCGAAGTCTGGTTCGTTCAAGCCGAAGCCCAATTTCAGCTTTGGCGCCTCACCAACGACGACCTGCGCTACTGCCATGTCGTCGCCTCCCTCGGGCCCGGCACGGCCGCTCGAGTTGTGTCCGTCCTTCGCCACCCACCGGACGGCCACAAGTACGAGGCACTCAAGCGGCTACTCCTAGCCACGTTCGGCCTCACGGACGACGCACGGGCCGACCGCCTCCTGGATCTCCCCGAGCTCGGTGAGACGAGCCCGTCGGTCCGAATGGACCATATGCTGTCACTGTTGGGCGACGAAGCCCCCGGTTCGCTATTCCGGGCGCTTTTCCGGCGCCAACTTCCAGCGCAGGTTCGCCTCGCATTGGCCGGGACCGAGCTAACGGAACCCCGAGCATTGGCAGCCCAGGCGGACAGGTACTTCGCCGCTTCGGACACGCGGGCGAGCGTCGGCGTGGCCGTCACGGCCCTCGACGCTGATGTTCAGCAGCATGTTCCACAGCATCAGCTTCTACAGCGCGCTGATGTTCAGCAGCATGCTGATACGCACCTCGTGAACGCCGCCACGCCCCGCCCACCGCCGCGGTGAAAACCACCACCGCGGGGAAACCCGCCAACTCCACCGGCCTGGCGGAGCCAGCCGCGCTCCTCCAGCTCCACCACCTGGTGCTGGTTCCACGCCAAGTTCGGCCACGAAGCTCGGCGGTGTCATCCGCCGTGCTCCTTCAACGGGTCGGGAAACGCCCGGGCCGGCGCTCAATAGTGGCGATGAGCGCCGGCCGTTCGAACAGCCTGCTGTTCATAACGGACACCTTCTCCGGGCGCCGTTACCTGTGCGACACGGGAGCGCAGGTGAGTGTCATTCCCGCCGGCACGTCAGACAAGCACGCCGCGGGTGGGGGCCCCGCGCTGCTTGCCGCGAACGGGACGCCCATCCGTACGTACGGAAAATGCTGCCTCTCTCTGCGGTTTGGAGGGCAGGTTTTCCGATGGACGTTCGTCACCGCCAACGTGCCCATGGCACTGCTTGGCGCGGACTTCCTGTGCGCTAATGGGCTCCTGGTCGACGTCAAGCGCAGACGGCTTGTCCAGGCCGAGACGTTCAGCTCGCTCGCTTGTGCGTTGCCCAGCTCAACGAGCGGCTTGCCAAGCGGCTTGCCGAACGATTCGGTTCCGGCCACGTTGGTCTGTACGCTTCCGGCAGCGGACGCATTCGCCCGCCTCCTCGCCGGCTTCCCGGCCCTCACGCGGCCCACCTTCTCGGCGGGGGCCGTCAAGCACGGGGTGGCCCATCACATCCCCACGTCGGGGCCGCCCTCCTGCGGGCGGACCCCCGGCACCGCCCAGCCCCGCCGCCACGCCGCCCCCCGGTCCTGCACCCATCCCAGGGGCAGCCAGGGGCATCCCACCTGGCATCCCTGCACCCCGGACGCCGCCAATCGCCAGGGGGCGCTTCGGCCGGGTCATTCGTCTGCCCCGCAGACTGGCCCTCCAGGTGCGCGGGAATTCTGGGGGGGCGCGTGTGGCGGACACAAAAGCCCACTGCCGTGGTGACATCATTCCACGCACCAAGTGGGCGGTGGCCACGCCCGAGGGGTAGGCGTGGCCTCATGATATACACCGGGCGACCAGACCGGAGCAGTTCAGTGTTACAGTGTGCTCTTACAATAAAGACGTTTATATGTTACCGCTTGTCCGCTTCCTCCTTGCTCACAAGCAGCGCGCGTAACGCCGCGCTTTAGTTCCTTATTATTTTGAAACAAGTGATCTATTAATTATAATAAATCTTTACTTTGTAAAAGCTGTTTCGTTCATTGGAGTCTCCTGAGTCTTCTCAACATTCTCCAACAATGTGGTGAAGCCCGTACCGGGATCATTTGGGCATCGACAAGGTCATTCTAAAAGGTAAGCGTGGTTTCTTGTCGATTGTCCCATTATGATCTACGAACCTGTGTATAGCTATTGTGAATATAGATGGAGGAGGTGGTGGGTGGGCGACTCCACAATGCACTATTGGTGCACAAAAGCCCTGAAAAAAAAAAATACAGATGAGACCCTTTTTGCTCGGTGCTGTGTATTTCACAAATATCCATTTTTGAGCTGGCTTTGGTGCTGTGTATTTCACAAAGATCCATTTTTGAGCTGGTCTGGGTGCTGTGTAGCCACAAAGAACCATTTTTGAACTGGTCTCAGTTTTGTGGACACACAAAGAACCATTTCTGTATGATTGATATAATTTATCGTCGACCTTGTAAAAATATATGTAACGATTTTTAACGTTGTAACGTTGTCCGAAGTAGTGTCCTGCAGATGTCTGCTCGTTCCTTTTGCTGAATCGTAATTCCGTTGAATTCTCATTACGATGCGGAATTGAATACGCTATAATACGCTATAATTGAATTGAAGACGCTATAATTGAATACGCTATAATTGAATACGAATACGAATTGAATACGAAATTGAATACGCTCCCTTCTCCTTCTCCTTCTCCTTCTCCTCCTTCTCCTTCTCCTTCTCCTCCTTCTCCTTCTCCTTCTCCTTCTCCTTCTCTCTCTCTTTTTTCTTTCTGTCTTCCCCGATCTCTTTCTTCATTTTGCACTTGAACTCACTTGGGTTGAGGCTCATATAAGGCGACTGAAAGTGATAAATAGCGAATGACGCCTCTACCCTACCTTCTTACCCCCCTCCCCCCTCCCTTCGTCCTTACTTTCCCTCCCCTCTCTCCCCTTTCTTTTGTACACCGCACCTTTCCTATGCCATCTCCAGGCATTGCAAATCGTCATTGCTGGGCACCGAAGGGGGCTCGGCAGTGACGCATGCTGAAAGGGAGTACTCAGTTTTCACTCTCGTTGTTTGTTTAATTTCTTTCTTGTTTGTTTGTTTGTTTTCTTGTTTATTTGTCCGGGCGATATCTCAGCCATCCTTTGAGCTAGGAAGCTGAAATTTCGGCACAATAGTGAGCAAGTCCTTTGTCAAAAAAAAAAACTGTATTTTGTTTTTTGATTAATCAAATAATTGAGGAGTTATTTAATTATTAGCGATTAATTAAGTACTTATTTAATTAATCAAATTTCCTTTCTCATTTGGCCAATATCTCAGGCACCTTTTGAGTTAGGAAGCTAATATTTGGACATGACAGTGACCAAGTGATGTGGTTATCAAGGATATTTTTGATTTATTGATTAATCATTTAATCGATTAATTAATTTATTGATTAATTGATTAATTATTGATTAATCAATTAATTATTGAATTTTATAAATGACTTATTTAATTAAATTCCTAAAAGATACATCTTCGGATGAAGCACTTGTGGTTTAGTTATGCTATTAGCCAATTGATTAAGAAAATATTTTGTGATAATCTTTTATTGATTTTAATTATACAATTAATCAATCAATTAGCGTACACCTCTCCCTCCCAATGCCGCGCTGTAGGATATTTAATTATTTGGCATGGGGGCGGTGTACTTTGAATGTATCTGCACTTGTTAGTTTTATTTTTTTACTTTTCAATCTTTCCGTTCATTTTCTTGGTCATACAATGTTTTGAAGACATGTATGTCATGATATATGCAAACTGTTTATACAGGAAATGTTTGTTGTTCATGTTTGTTGATTATGAGAGATGATTATAAAGTCATGATGATTACTATGAATGATATCATCGGGGTCCGATGCAGAATGATTGCACGGGCTTGGAGAAGAGCTTTCAAGCCCTATATGATCAATTGTGTATTACAAACAATTGAGTTTCAAAATTTTAGCATAAAATGAATCAAAAAAAATTGGCAAATTATGAATTGATTGTCGTTTGTTCGTAGAACATTTCAGGAGTTTTACGAAATTTTGATTGCCAAGAGGTTTTGGGTACTATTGAAAATGAGACATTTTTCCCAATGAAGTTTCATATCTGCCATCAATTTTGGCTGCCTCACGAATGAAGGATGAGTTGCCTTTAGTGGTTGCAGAGTCAAATTTGTGGTGACCAGGCAAAATTGAAAAAAATATATATGTCAGATATGACCCTAGTACAGAACAGTGATTCGTCAATTAACATGAGGTATGGGTCAGAGGTGACGACCGATGATCTTCGATCTCAGTCAATAGATAAATCTATCCTGACATCATTGGGGAAAGGGCTTATGCAGGGAGTCATCTAAAATGATTAATTTGATTTATTGATGAATATTGATAAATTAATTGAAATTGAATAATTGAATTGATTTAATTGAATAAATTGAATTGAATAAATTGATTGATGAAAATGCGGTCTCAAGAAAGAAGCTTTGACATCTTTGTGAGATATTATCAATGGGAAGACAACCTTGGAAAATTGAGCAAGGTGGTAAGTCTATATATAGATATATATGTGCGGTTACCATTGTGTGATTCCCCCTTCGACAGAACGCGATACCTGTGGAGTCACCCATTTCATACTGACCCATTTGGCTCATCTGCAATACCGATCTGTGAGATTGGGTTGTGCAAAAGCCACAGGTGAGAGAGATTCTCTGGAAATCACCGTTTGAACAGGTGGAGAGATCCTTTCTGGAGGTATGAGTGAAGCTTTAGAGGAACAAGCTACAACACATCCAACGCTACTTTGATAAAAGGTGGAACAAACCCCAGTAGATTTTATTTATAGTACATATAGTACAGGTGTGTACAGGTGCATTCCAAAGTGCAAGTCCAAATAGTTATCTGATACATTGAATGAGTAAAGAGTGTTATTCACATACAGGCAAAATGGGAAATGGAGCCTGCAAGAATACACAAGGACAACCAGATATTCCACAACAAGGTACTTGTACATATTATATGTACGACCGTTATGGCGCAGAAGCTATAAGGGAGGTCGAGAATTGGCATTTCTGGACAAAGGGACATGCTAAGGAGTTTCCAAGAGATGGTACATTTGAGCGAAGTCGATTGGAAAGATTAGGACAAAAATTGAAAGCCAGGAAGAGACAGAATCTAACGGTAGACTGGCTTGCATTCCATCTTTGGGATGGTGAATCCAGACAATGGGAACAGCAAGAACGGATAACGGACCTAGAACTTAAAACAAAAAGGATACAGGATACATTGGAGGAGATAAATGCACAACTGCCCTCGAAAATAGGAATAAAAGTGACAGTTGTCCCATCTGATTCCCATTTGTCTCCCCAAAAAGAACAGTAAGGAGAATTTTCTTATGATCCAAGGGGAAATCAGAAATCTACTGACAGAAACCGGTGTTTCAATTGTGGAGAGATGGGACATTGGAGAAGAAGATGTCCGTATGTCAACAGGAAGACAAGTTCATCGGGCAAACCAAGCTCAAGGGTACCAGTGCTTACCGGTACCGCAGACAACGATTAGGCCCTCATTGCTGCAAATCCCAAATGATGATTGGCCTCAACAGAGTAGATCACTGGACAAACATGAATAACTGTCGATGATTCTTGTGTCTGAAAAGTTTTCGGAGCAAGAATGATTCATTTTTTTCTTTTTGCTTGTTAGCAAATTAATAATTAATTGATCAAATGCCGAAATTGGATCTTTTATTTTGGGCACAACAATTTTTAAATTTACAAAGTTTGGAACAATTGATTTGCAAATTTTTTGGAAACCAAGTGACAAGAGTCACATGATGATCAGGTGGGAATTTCGGACTATTGTTTCGCATGATTGATAGGTCAGTGGTCAACTGACATGTAAATGAGTGTGTTGTAAAATTTGGATAAATTATTGTGAGAATCAAAAAGGGTAATTTCAATGTGACATTATAGGGGTTTTCTAAGAATAAACTTTTTGGTCTATTTGTGTATTAGCATTTATAAAATTGAAGGACAAATTTTATGAAATTGAAATAAAATTGACACCCATCTTGATCTGTAAATAATGGTTCGAACGCAAACGAATACGCATAATGCATGTGTGTGTGTGTGTGTGGTGTGTGTGTGTGTGTGTGTGTGTGTGTGTGTGTGTGTGTGTGTGTGTGTGTGTGTGTGTGTGTGTGTGTGTGTGTGTGTGTTGTTTGTGTGTTAATTTGGCTGCCCTTCAAACTATCTGGCATGAAACACTGTGATTTTGTTTTGTGTGGGCGTTATCTCCATTTGCTGGTTGGAGAAGTTGGGAGCCAGTTCTCTCAGTACTCAAAATCTTTGTGTTTTTTTTTTTTTTGTCGTTGTTTTGTGTATCAATCTTACAAGATTGTTGACACCGACAGTGTGCCTGTCTGGAAATGGATAGTTTTATGTGGATGGGATTGAATATCCAGAGAATCCGTAAAATAAAATAGAAATATAATTTGATTATGAAAATTATCTCTTTTGTCAAGGGAGATGGAATATAAAGATTTGATTTGCTGAGTTATGAGCAGCCATTCATTAATAGTAAAAATTGGGAGTAATCTTGGGATTCCATTTTGATAGAATTTATATGAGAATCAAAGCTATTTATGGATATGAGCTTCATAAAAAAATGTGGGAGTATAAAATTAGTCAAATTTGGGAGAGGTCTTACACTGACTTCCCAGAATACATAATTTACACAGGGTAAAGGAATTAATTTATCGTAGTGGATTGTTAACAGCAGCCTGAAAATGTCCTGAGAGTGTGCATCCATGAAATCAGAAATCCCAGATTTGTTTTTAAAACAAAATTTTGGTAGAGGTCTTATGTGGACGAATACTTGCTTGGTAGATAAAAACGGTACTGCATGTTGGCAGCCACTTCGGTGGCCATTTAGACCGAACAAATTGGGAGAACCTGTAATTGAATATGTAATTTACAGATGAGTATTTGGGAAAAAAAAGAAAAAAAGAGAGAAAAAAAAAGGGAATTTATTGATTTGGGAGACATTTTTCGAAGGTTTATTAAAATGTTGCAATATGACATTTGGCAAAGGAAAATTATTGGATGGGAAAATTAGATGTTTATAAAATGAGTTTGTTGACCCATTGAAGTTAATTCTTTGAATTGTTGTTTAATTAGCATTTTGAGTTCAAATTGGAAATAGTTTGGTAGAGCTTTGGTTAAAACCTTTGGTTGCGGTATTTTGGAACGAATTGATAAACCATAGGAGATTGATAAGAATAGAAACAAATATGGACCCAAAATAGAAAGTTGGATTCATGCCTCTCATTGCAAGCGAGCACATGGGGCTAAGGTGGACGGTCCCACAGAAAATGAGGCTGCACTTAGCAGCCCAGCAGAACATTCAGTGGCAGATAAATGATAGTCATGATTTACATTCATTTGAATTAAATTTTAACACCCCTTGCATTGATAAACATTGCATTTTCAACATGTAGTATTCCTACTTGGGATAGTGACATTTATTTGCCTACATGACATACAATTACCTACTGATATTAGTACAGCATGAGTGATAATGTATCACAACTACACTCATGATCAGGGGATTTCGTTCGACCCCGGGAGATAGGGGGATCAGAGTAAGACAAATAATCAGATTTATGTTACATATTAAGGGATTTTTCTTTATTTACCTTTTAGGAAGCTTGTTAGTTTGGTATATAATGTTGAATGTCATTGACATATAATTATGTTATAGGTATGAACATATACAAGGGGTAGCTCACATGTTTTACAGATGGCTACAGGTGGGACAAAGGGAAAGACCTTATCAAGACAAGCCGACAAATCAGGGGAAAACAGAGACTTCTACTTCGGATACTCCTTGAAAATGGTGATATTAATCCGAGGAATGAGTTCTCTAGTAGTGGGGACTCTGTGTTGCATGCATTATTTCGGGGTAATGAGAGAACAAAACGCAACATTGGTGGCCGATATACAGATATATGATTATGCGGGACGACATAAGCAAAAGAGAAGTTTGATGGAAGATAGGGACACACCTTTAGAACCCGATGGATTACATGGGATTAATACTTTTTTACATTTAGCCCACACAAGGGCTGATATAGCAAATGAAAGTAATTGTTGGATATGCACACAAATGCCGCATTCTAGTGAGAACGGAGTACCATTGGAGGCAGTTCCTTTTGGTTGGGATGAATTATGTAGTCGCTTCCCAAAGAGGTTGGTAGCAACAATACCTTATTTACCAATGGCGATGATGCTAGGGGATGTTGGTTGGGAAAAAGGGGGATATCAATGTGAGGAATTTGCAGACAGTTATAGGCCTAAATATGACAATGAAGTTATGCCCCCTTACGTAACTATTCAACAACAAATGAAAGGGCTCCTATGTTTCATCTGACATCGAACAACAGAGAATAATAAGTTTATGGGAAACTCCACCTGCCACCATTATAGTTACGAGTTGGGCTATATGAGATTGCTTGTCCCAGTAAGGGACACTAGCTTAAAGATGATATCTTTGTATTGGGAAGGAAGATACTACATGGACCTATAATAATACATATTTTATATGTGGACACAAGGAGTATGTGTATCTCCCACTGACATGGTCAGGATCATGTTTTCTTGGGTTTGTGCTTCCACACATGCGCTTGTTAACAAAGTCACCAACGCATATCCTGCATTCTAGGCAGAAAAGAACTATTAGCATGGGGGAATGGGTTGGTTGGAATGGTAATATTTCCATTTTATGGAACCTGGAAGGCAGGACATGAACTATGGCAAATGGCATTGGCTAAAGAAACATTGGCAAATAAAACAGCTAGTGGATTGACACAACTTACAAGTGAGCTGGCAGCGACAAGAACCATGGCATTACAAAATCGTATTGCATTAGATATGCTGTTAGCAGAAAAAGGAGGTACATTGTCAGTCATTGGTACAGATTGTTGTATGTACATACCTGATAATTCAGAAGAAGTTTATAACATAGCCGATACAATCAGACGAGAGGGAGCAAGATACCATGATTATGTAAAAGGGGTGCCTTTGCATGGTTGGGAAACACATTTGGAGGAGTAGCAGCTAAGATACTCCAATACTTGTTTGTTGGTTTGGTAGTTATATTGGCAATTGTTTTAGTGGTGGCTTGCTTGAAAGCCTTAGTGACTGTGTGTTTGAATAAGGTAACCAACAACACTATGATAATGCATGAAGTGACAAATGAGGAAAGAAATGTGGAACCACAAGAGGAAGATTTTATGATGATATGAATAATACCGAGGTTAAAAGAATGAATCAAGTAATGTTGTAAATGAATACAGTAGAGTTAAGATAATGGCATAACGACAATGTTATGAATTGTGTCAGTTTTACAAGATCAGTGAACTCATATCACCACGAGTGACACACTGTTAATAATAAAAAATAAAAAATAAAAATAAATAAAAAGTGAGGAGGTATTATGATAATAATACATTATGCTTAATTTGTTGGTTTGCAAAATTTGTTGGGAATTAGATATTCCTGTTTGTGATTGTAATCATATACACACATTATTAATGCATTTATTTTCTGTGAGTAGTGTTAAAATAACTGCATGAGTTTTAATTTTCAAACTATATTGATTTGAAAGCAATTTTAAATGCTATTCTTAGTTTAGTAATAAAATACATACCTGATTGAATATTATTTGTGTGACGCATATAAATGAATATAACTTTTTGAATGTTTTAAGGAAAAACAACAAAGTGTTGAATGTGAAACTGTCGGAAGATATACATGATTATGCTGATTTCATGGTAAGATGTACCCAATCTGATTCAGTGTGTGTGGAAAGCAGATTCAGATGTGACTGAGTAAAAGGATAAGACGAGATCACATTTTGAAGGGAGTGCTAACGGAATTGGGAAGAAGTTCGAGAAAGAAAATTTGTGGCTAAAAAATGAAGTTAATCTTGGCATACACCTCCTTCTCAAAGAATGATGAAGACAAACTCCTTTGGAAGATTGGAGATGGATGCTTACCTTCACCAAGGAAAATTTATGTGACCATTTGCCTGGATCACACTGCAACATATGAAAGAAAGGCGATCACTTACTCTTGTTCGAAGGCTTCGAACATTCATCACATCAGCAATTGCAGGACAACGACATTTTACCTGCAACCCCTACGAAATGCGGGGACATATGTTATTACTTCACCAACTTCCGGGGAGCCAGCATGGAGCTGCAAGCAAACGGCTGTGCCTTTTCACAACAGCTGTGCACGATTCTGCTGGTTGCTCCTGGTATGGACCGTGGATGACCTGAACACCATGGTCCCAACATCATTGTGGATGCATCTGGCATCCCTGTTCCACATCTTGCTGGCCAAACAACGTCACACCAATACTTGCTGCCCACTCATAATGAGGGAGGAGGCAAGTCGACGACAACTGGGCGAAGGCCTTGTTCAGGAATTATTATGGTTCACAGAAAGAATGGCAAGAATGCTACAGGGAGAGCAGGGTCAGTCTATGACTCCGCGCAGTTATTACAACAGCGAAACCCTACACGAGGTAGTGCAGGTGTTATGAAGACATTAGAAGAAAATGTTTCATACCTGAATTCAAACACAAGTGATCAGCCCCTTCCTTTCAAACAAAGAGTCAACATTTGTTTGGAGGCAAACGTTTTTGCCAGATATTTCAGATGCTTCATAAACTTGAAAATGGTGAAGTGAAATTGTTGTGTCTTGGTGATGGTGAAGTGCTGTTTTGCAAATATATTTGTGATGTAAATGAAATAGATTGAATTAACAATATGGAAGGAGTCAATGACCAACGAAATGTTTTGTGATCAGATTCTTCCAGGATGACGGTGTATGCCTAAGGGAATTGGATATACCAAATTTGTGGTTTGAGTACTTGTATTGATGTTTAGATTAATGGTTAATATAAACAAAAACAAAAAAATGAGGGATTGTGGAAGTAAAAATCTTTGCTTGTAATTAGTTATGAGATTGATGAGTGAGCAGGTGGTTCAAAGAATGTCAGGAATGTACCTCGGAGCATGGAACCTGGGAGTCCTTTGCTCACCTTGTCACGGCCCCGGGCTAACACACATTCCTAGGCTCTTACTATTGTTTAAACATCGGGATGCAAATGAAGGGTTGGAGGAATTCTCAGCAGGAGGGGAAAGGATTAAAACTTGTGCAGGAGGGATTAAAAGTTAGCGGAAAGAGGATTAAAAACTTCTGTGTATTCGTGCGCTCATAAAACGTGAACAGCGTCCTGGTAGAGGGAGACTTGTCACCAGAAGCTTTGTCCAATGGAACGGAACGAGTATCCATGTGAACAGCGCTGCGCAGAGGACCGGCTGAAGAAGAAGAACCATCGAGTTGAATTACCAATCCGTTTAGCTATTGTAGTTCCTTATTATTTTGAAACAAGTGATCTATTAATTAAAATTAAAATTAATTTAAAATGTCAATTAATTAAATGATCTATTAATTAAAAATGAAATCCCACACGAGGCGCTTCACTACTGTCGGGGCATCGGACTTGACACATGGGTAGGCCTCAACCCATTTGGTGAATGTATGTATGATCACCAACACATAGCGAAATGACATACTTGGTGCCATTTCTGTGAAATCGAACTCGATATTGGCGAACGGCCCGATTGGCGAGGGCCGTCCCCCGTCATGTGCGTGTCTCGGCAGCGCCCCTCTATTATGTTGTTGGCAGATCACACACGATCGGCACACCTCGGATACAATCCGTGATAAACCCGGTGCCGCCCAAGTATAGTTTATCTGTCCCATCACCCCCCTCTGGCACACATGGCCATTTTGATGTGCCATGCGTGCCAGCCAAGGCAAAAGGCCTGGGGCGCTATAGGTTTCCCGCCAAGGGTCCACAATTCACCTGGCCCGGGACGTATCGTCCCTCGTTTAATCCAGTCTTCATGTTCGGCCGTTGTCGCAGCGTTTTGCAAATTTAGGATGTCGTCTTTAGTTGGCGTGGCAGATGGCTCTAGAGTTGGTATGTCAGCAATCTGTGCGAGCGCCCCCTTCGCTCGCGTTACCATCGGCATGTTGTGTCCTATCTGTTGATTTGCGGCCTGTGATGCCGCCTCGTCCGCTCTTGCATTGCCCCGGGCAACGTCGGTGTCCGCCCTTTGATGGCCGCGACATTTTATCACCGCGATAGTGCGGGGAAGCAAAATGCTCTGAAGGAGCCCTTCCACTAATGCGCCGTTCTTTATCACCGAACCTGCAGATGTGAGGAAACCTCGCATCTTCCAAATTGCTCCTTTGTCGTGGACTACCCCGTGTGCATAGGCTGAATCCGTGTAAATGTTGATAGCAAGGCCTTCTGCCAAGCTGCAAGCTCTGGTCAAGGCGCACAGCTCCGCCTGCTGTGCGGAAAACGTAGGTGGAAGACGCCCGCTTTCTAACGTCTCGCTATCTGAGCATACAGCATACCCGGATAACAGAAAGCCATCCCATGCACGCCTAGCCGATCCATCGACATAATGCGTACAATCGGGGTAGTCCAGGGGATTGTCCTTCAAATCTGGTCGCACAGTGGAGACTAGCTGTACGACGTCGGTGCACACATGGGGTTCACCCTCCTCAGGGGTGGGCATCAGTGAGGCTGGGTTGAGTGTCGTGCAACGTTCAATCGTGACGTTGGCCGTGGTGATCAGTGCAGATTCGTATTGCATTAATCTGGTGTTAGACAAATGCTGTGTGTTTCACTGTAACAACAGCGAAGTGATGCAATGCGGTACCCGTAACGTTACCGCGTGGCCCATTACAATGTCCGCTGTGCTTTCTACTGCGTACCTGGCCGCTGCCATGGCTTGCAGGCACACCGGAAATCCTTGCTCGACCGGGTCTAACTTTTTACTGAAGTAGGCCACCGGTCGCTCCTTTTCCCCATGAGTCTGCGTCAAGACGGACTGGGCGAAACCCCCCACTGCGTGAGTGTATAAGGTAAATGGTTTTGCATAATCTGGGAGTCCTAATGACGGTGCCAGGACCAACGCCTTTTTTAGACCCTCAAAACATCATGTCAAATCATCCGTCCATTCCAATTGTCGCGGGGCGCTTGATTTGGTAGCCTCGTACAGAGGCTTAGCCAGCAGCGCAAAATCAAGTATCCAAGTGCGGCAGTATCCCGTCATACCTAGGAAACGCAGCATTTGCCGTTGCGTGCGCGGACGCGGTATCTCCATGATGGTGGTCACTCGTCCGGCATCCAATTCCCGTTTCCCATGCGAAATGGCGTGACCCAAGTACGTTACAACTTTCCGCACAAATTGCAGCTTAGGTCTGCCTACTTTGTGGCCTTTGGCCACCAAGGCCCTTAATAGGGCCATTGAGTCCTCCTCGCAAGCCTCCTTAGAAGGGGAGCAAATCAACAAGTCGTCAATGGATTGCAGCAACACTGACCCTCCCTTCAATTCCACATCCGCCAGGTCGTGGTGCAGCGCCCGGGAAAACAGAGTAGGGCTATCTGAAAAACCCTGTGGTAACACTGTCCAAGTATACTGCCTTCCTCTATGGGTGAATGCGAACAAATACTGTGATTCGAGCACGATGGGCACAGAGAAAAATGCAGAACAAAGGTCAATAACCATGAAGTATATTGCGTCCTGTGGAATTGACATCATAAGGGCCTCCGCATTTGGCACTAGTGGGTGTATGCCTTGTATCACTTTGTTCACCTCCCTTAGATCCTGTACAAATCTCCATTTATTTTTCGTTGGCTTTTTCACTGGCAGAATTGGCATGTTACATGGGCTGTTAGTTTCCACAATTATTTTCTGCTCCACCAGAGATTGGATTACTGGTGCTATACCCACGTCGGCCTCGGCTCGTAGCTTAAATTGTTTCACGTTTGGCAAGCGCATTCCCGGCTGCACTGATATCACTAGAGGTTCGGCGTCTCGCATTCGTCCGACCTCATCGTCCCATCGAGACCACAATTCGGCCGGCACCTCCGCTTGGAGGTCATCTGACTCACCCGGGTCCGTTAGCACCGCTCGCATGACATAGTTGTCTTTAGGATGCAGGGTTGCCTCTTCGAACACTCCGTCCCTCTGTTGTCTTTTAATTTCAATCAAGTACCCTTCACTGTTCTCGAGTTGTCTTATAGTCCAATGTCCCTCTTTAAACCAATAACCATGAAACGGAGTTTCCTGCAATCTCCCGACCATCCAGCCTATACTTTCTGATGGCCATCCTTTGCGAGTAGTGAGGGTAACGTGGGCGACCACTCCGGCTGGGTATTGGGTCAACTTACGCTGATCCGCGGATAGGATTACCTCGATACCTATTCCCTCGCGACCAATCCATATGCGTGACAAGGATAGGGGCGTTTGCTTACCCAGCGCTCCCTTAACCCTCTCTCGATAGTCTTCGTCCGTGCCCTGTACGTCATAATAGGCCGTGCAGTGGGCTGGATTGTCCTTTATGTGTTCTATTGAAATTCGGTGTAATTGTAGCCAATCGCGCACGCACTGGTTCTCTAAGCCCACCTGGTCTACGACGTGCATCCAAGTGGCCAGAGCCCCTTCGTTCAAGTGCCACCAATATGTGGTGGGGCCTGGACGAGACAGCGCCATCATCAACAAATCATGTTTGGATTCAGCAACATCTACAAAGACTCCCTGCTCTGTGCACAAAATTTGACAGCCCAACCGGCAAAGTAAATCCCGTCCCAACAGATTCGTCGGGGCGGTGGTAGTCATGAAAAAGGCATGTTTGGCCTCTAGCGGGCCGCACGTTACTCGCACCTCCTCTGATATAGGAAGCGCATGGGGTGAGCCCAAAACGCCCATTATTTGAACGCTTTTCCTAATGGGGCGCAAAGATGGCAATTGCCCTTTATTAATTGTACTGCGGGTCGCCCCTGTATCGACAAGAAAATCTAATTGTTGCCCGTCCACCTCCAAGGTCAGGGTCGGTTCCTCTGTCGGCGTCATAGTCAAGAGGGGACACTCCTTGGGCGGCCCGCTGGTGTCCCGTCAATAGGCCACGCGATGGCCCTGGGGCAGAAACCCCTTACGGGCAGTTGGGCAGTCACGTCTCCAGTGTCCCAATTGCTTGAAATGGAAGCACGGTTCCTGTGGAAACGGCGGAGCTGCGGGCACGGATCGCCCATCTACACCACGCCGCCCACGCAACCGTCGGTCTGGCGGCCCCCACTGTGACTGGTTTACTTGTTGCCATTGAGGCTGGCCCTGAGGGGGGGCCCAGGTCCCCTTAGTTCCAATTCTGTGTCCAATGATTGGGGGGTGGTCCATAGTTTTGGGAAGGGGGTCCTGGTGGGGGCCAATTTTGGGGAGGGGGCCCTTGTACGGTCCAAATTTGAGGGTTTCGAGGAGGAGGGGGAGGAGGCGGGGGTAGTGTCCATTGTGTAGGAAATTGCTGTCTAGCCTTATCCATGTCGAATTGCCCATTATCGTCGACATATACATCACACCAGTCTTCCCCATCACAGGTCCACTCTCCATTGGGAGAATTACCTCTATAGATGGGCCAATCTCCGGTTTGTCGTTCGCGGTTGCTATGGAAACCCGCCCTCCAATTCTGATAGTTAGCGCGTACGTGGTGCCGATTTTCCTTCTTATCTTGATGAAATTGGGCCCGTTTTTCCTGGACTAGCATTTGCAGTATGTCCTCCTTTACCTCGGCCCTTTTATCATCGCCGTCGCTACACTGTTCGGCTGCCTCGACCAACTGGTCAGTCGGGGTATTCCTCCATGCGAGCAAAGCCGCTTGAATACGCTTCTTTATCGCGGGTCTCAGTCCCTCTCCCAGAAAGTTGTTCACCACTGCGCAGGGAAGGTCTCGTGTGTGCACATGGCCCAATCCTCCCCACTTTAACAATGTCCTTTCTACCCGATCTCTCCAGTCCGCAGCCGCTTCGCCGGGTTTCTGTTTTAAGGCATATATTTTGGCCCAATCAGGCCCTCTTGTTGGCACTAACGCGGTAGCAACCCCAACCATCAGTCACCCGAAGAGGTGTCTCCAGGCATCTATGGCTAGGCGCAGGTCTGGTTCCTGATTCGGCCATTCTGCCTGTCGTTTCGCATGCTCCCTCACCCGCTTGGGTAATATAGCCTTTCCCAGGTGACAGATGTCCCGCCAGTCCGCGGTTGCATCAGAGATCCACAATGACATAAATTCGGCCACGTCCCCCGGTTTGTCAACTAGCAAACCCTTTATTCGTTCTCGCATAGAGGTCAAATCTGTTTCTCTCCATGGTGCCCTGACCAGTATGGGTCGCGGATCGCCCCCTGCTTACGCTGGTGGATCAAAACCTATGTGTTTCATAGGATACATTCCGGTGATAGTCTGAGGGGTCTCATTCCCACCATAGCCCACCAATGAGGGGTATAGCCCTCCCTGTCCAATTGGTGGCGGGAACCCTGCGATGTCGGTCCCGCCATTTATCCCGTTGGCCCCGCGCTGTGCAAACGGATTGCCCGGGCTCAGATGGTTCTGGGGGGTAACAACTTTTGTGCCGTGGGGTGTCGGCCCCTGGGGTAGCTGGGGTGCGATGGTAGCGGGGTTGCAAGGAGGAGGTGGCGGGGGCGTGGAAAGGGAATGTGGCGCCTGAAACCCCGGGACAGGGCTTAGGTCTGGGGCCGGGGAGGGTACTACCTCCCCTACCGCGGGGTCTGGATCTTCAACGAGCAGCATCAGTCACGTGTTGGCTTGCCTAGCCAAATCCTTAATCGCCCTATTCTGCAATTTGTTTGCCTGCTTCCTCAGGCCCTTTAGCTTTGATACTTCACCTGCCAGGCTGGCCTGTCTCGACCTCGCCTGTCGCTTCAATGCCTCCTCCTTCCACCAACTAAAGATTTTCCAATAGTCGGGCGGAAAGTGTTTCATTTCCTGTTCTAACTTATCTAATGT
Organism: Myxine glutinosa; assembly: GCF_964187855.1. Taxonomy (NCBI): domain Eukaryota; kingdom Metazoa; phylum Chordata; class Myxini; order Myxiniformes; family Myxinidae; genus Myxine; species Myxine glutinosa. The sequence goes on along the minus strand of NC_136268.1, from coordinate 116,780,827 downwards.
CCCATACAGCGCATCCAATTTCTCCAGCGCGAAAGACCCTTCTTCGGGCCATGGTTCGCCCAGGCCCCTAGTCAGCGCAGCCCATCCCTTTCCTGGTCTCGCAGCGGCATAGCAATGCCTTTTAAACATAAAATATGCTGGTGTATTTCTGAGAGGCTCACCCGCCTTCACAGATGGATTACCCATCCATGGAGAATTAGGTTTATCGACGTTGCCTTGTTCCCGAGAGGTTCGCCCGCCTGCACGAGTTACGGCCGCCTAATCTCACTCTTCCCTCCGTATGCTAACTAGACCTTACATTCCGGGCGTCCGACGCCCTTGTGACGCTTTTAACCTTACTTACGAAACCAATCTATTCCCTACCTCGTGCGCCCACTTGGGGCACCTTACTCCCGTCCGTAACATTACCCGATGGATCCATAAACAGTCAGTTGCTCCGGGACCCAAGCGGTCCATTCTTAAATTTGGTTCTTGGAACAGGCTCAAAGCAGGGGAACGGAACAAACGGCACCGAGCGAGAGAGTGGGTTACAATTTGGACTGACCCCAAGTCTATAAAGGAAAAAACAAAAGAAAACCAAACCTCACCTGACCCGAATCGAGCCCGGCCAGCCTCTCCACTCACTCGCCTGGACCCGCGTCCCGGACTGCCGGACTGATCCCACCGCTGCCACCAATTGCCAGGATCCGTTGACTTAGGACTCGAGACTGAGAAGGAACAACTGATATATTTATTGGATTCATCACACACAGGCTGTGGCAAGCAAAATGTCAAAATAGAAGCTCACAAAGACCAACGTTCCAACAAATGCTCTGAAATAATTCGATCAAGCTTCACTTTATAAAGGGAATATTGGGGGGTGACTTTAGCTCACAAGACAAAGAGAAAGAGTGGGCTCATCGGTTACTTCATCCAAGGCCACTCATGGGTAAGTTTTGATAAGATGGTCAGCAGCATGCGTCAACATGTTTATGGCTTCCTCATAGAACCTTGGTTTTGGAAGTACAAAGGGAGTGGATAATCGTATTTATGCCAACATAAAATAATTTGACAAAGTCTCGTGGGAGACTAGAAAGATACAGTTGGTCTTTCACAGAGTAAGGGATAATTCCTTATAAGGATATAACAAGCTGAAAAGGACATAAAAGGAAAAAGTATTAAAAAAGGATACAGCAATCACTCAAAACAAAACATATAATTGATTATACTTGGTAATTGGTCAAACAGTCAATAGAATACAAGGGGGGGGGGAGGGGTCTCAAGCCCCACATACCGCCCTTTTGGATGGAATGTAAGGTCTGTAAGGTAAGGATGGAATGTTATAAGGATATAACAAGCTGAAAAGGACATAAAAGGAAAAAGTATTAAAAAAGGATACAGCAATCACTCAAAACAAAACATATAATTGATTATACTTGGTAATTGGTCAAACAGTCAATAGAATACAAGGGGGGGGGGGGTCTCAAGCCCCACATACCGCCCTTTTGGATGGAATGTAAGGTCCTTACATGGAATGTAAGGTCTAGTTAGCATACGGAGGGAAGAGTGAGATTAGGCGGCCGTAACTCGTGCAGGCGGGCGAACCTCTCGGGAACAAGGCAACGTCGATAAACCTAATTCTCCAAGGATGGGTAATACATCTGTGAAGGCGGGTGAGCCTCTCAGAAATACACCAGCATATTTTATGTTTAAAAGGCATTGCTATGCTGCTGCGAGACCAGGAAAGGGATGGGCTGCGCTGACTAGGGGCCTGGGCGAACCATGGCCCGAAGAAGGGTCTTTCGCGCTGGAGAAATTGGATGCGCTGTATGGGACATTAGATAAGTTAGAACAGGAAAAGAAACACTTTCCGCCCGACTATTGGAAAATCTTTAGTTGGTGGAAGGAGGAGGAATTGAAGCGACAGGCGAGGTCGAGACAGGCCAGCCTGGCAGGTGAAGTATCAAAGCTAAAGGGCCTGAGGAAGCAGGCAAACAAATTGCAGAATAAGGCGATTAAGGAATTGGCTAGGCAAGCCAACACGCGACTGATGCCGCTCGTTGAAGATCCAGACCCCGCGGTAGGGGAGGTAGTACCCTCCCCGGCCCCAGACCTAAGCCCTGTCCCGGGGTTTCAGGCACCACCTTCCCTTTCCACGCCCCCGCCACCTCCTCCTTGCAACCCCGCTACCATCGCACCCCAGTTACTCCAGGGGCCGACACCCCACGGCACAAAAGTTGTTACCCCCCAGAACCATCTGAGCCCGGGCAATCCGTTTGCACAGCGCGGGGCCAACGGGATAAATGGCGGGACCGACATCGCAGGGTTCCCGCCACCAATTGGACAGGGAGGGCTATACCCCTCATTGGTGGGCTATGGTGGGAATGAGACCCCTCAGACTATCACTGGAATGTATCCTATGAAACACATAGGTTTTGATCCACCAGCATAAGCAGGGGGCGATCCGTGACCCATACTGGTCAGGGCACCATGGAGAGAAACAGATTTGACGTCTATGCGAGAACGAATAAAGGGTTTGCTAGTTGACAAACCGGGGGACGTGGCCGAATTTATGTCATTGTGGATCTCTGATGCAACCGCGGACTGGCGGGACATCTGTCACCTGGGAAAGGCTATATTACCCAAGCGGGTGAGGGAGCATGTGAAACGACAGGCAGAATGGCCGAATCAGGAACCAGACCCGCCCCTAGCCATAGATGCCTGGAGACACCTCGTCGGGCGACTGATGGTTGGGGTTGCTACCGCGTTAGTGCCAACAAGAGGGCCTGATTGGGCCAAAATATATGCCTTAAAACAGAAACCCGGCGAAGCGGCTGCGGACTGGAGAGATCGGGTAGAAAGGACATTGTTAAAGTGGGGAGGATTGGGCCATGTGCACACACGAGACCTTCCCTGCGCAGTGGTGAACAACTTTCTGGTAGAGGGACTGAGACCCGCGATAAAGAAGCGTATTCAAGCGGCTTTGCTCGCATGGAGGAATACCCCGACCGACCAGTTGGTCGAGGCAGCCGAACAGTGTAGCGACGGCGATGATAAAAGGGCCGAGGTAAAGGAGGACATACTGCAAATGCTAGTCCAGGAAAAACGGGCCCAATTTCATCAAGATAAGAAGGAAAATCGGCACCACGTACGCGCTAACTATCAGAATTGGAGGGTGGGTTTCCATAGCAACCGCGAACGACAAACCGGAGATTGGCCCATCTATAGAGGTAATTCTCCCAATGGAGAGTGGACCTGTGATGGGGAAGACTGGTGTGATGTATATGTCGACGATAATGGGCAATTCGACATGGATAAGGCTAGACAGCAATTTCCTACACAATGGACACTACCCCCCCCCCCCCTCCTCACCCTCCTCCTCGAAACCCTCAAATTTGGACCGTACAAGGGCCCCCTCCCCAAAATTGGCCCCCACCAGGACCCCCTTCCCAAAACTATGGACCACCCCCCAATCATTGGACACGGATTTGGAACTAAGGGGACCTGGGCCCCCCCTCAGGGCCAGCCTCAATGGCAACAAGTAAACCAGTCACAGTGGGGGCCGCCAGACCGACGGTTGGGTGGGCGGCGTGGTGTAGATGGGCGATCCGTGCCCTCCGCTCCGCCATTTCCACAGGAACCGTGCTTCCATTGCAAGCAATTGGGACACTGGAGACGTGACTGCCCAACTGCCCGTAAGGGGTTTCTGCCCCAGGGCCATCGCGCGGCCTATTGACGGGACGCCAGCAGGCCGCCCAAGGAGTGTCCCCTCTTGAATATGACGCCGACAGAGGAACCGACCCTGTCCTTGGAGGTGGACAGGCAACAATTAGATTTTCTTGTCGATACAGGGGCGACCCGCAGTACAATTAATAAAGGGCAATTGCCATCTTTGCGCCCCACTAGGAAAAGCGTTCAAATAATGGGCGTTTTGTGCTCACCCCATGCGCTTCCTATATCAGAGGAGGTGCGAGTAACGTGCGGCCCGCTAGAGGCCAAACATGCCTTTTTCATGACTACCACCGCCCCGACGAATCTGTTGGGACGGGATTTACTTTGCCGGTTGGGCTGTCAAATTTTGTGCACAGAGCAGGGAGTCTTTGTAGATGTTGCTGAATCCAAACATGATTTGTTGATGATGGCGCTGTCTCGTCCAGGCCCCACCACATATTGGTGGCGCTTGAACGAAGGGGCTCTGGCCACTTGGATGCACGTCGTAGACCAGGTGGGCTTAGAGAACCAGTGCGTGCGCGATTGGCTACAATTACACCGAATTTCAATAGAACACATAAAGGACAATCCAGCCCACTGCACGGCCTATTATGACGTACAGGGCGCGGACGAAGACTATCGAGAGAGGGTTAAGGGAGCACTGGGTAAGCAAACGCCCCTATCCTTGTCACGCATATGGATTGGTCGCGAGGGAATAGGTATTGAGGTAATCCTATCTGCGGATCAGCATAAGTTGACCCAATACCCAGCCGGAGTGGTCGCCCACGTTACCCTCACTACTCCCAAAGGATGGCCATCGGAAAGTATAGGCTGGATGGTCGGGAGATTGCAGGAAACGCCGTTTCATGGTTATTGGTTTAAAGAGGGACATTGGACTGTAAGACAACTCGAGAACAGTGAAGGGTACTTGATTGAAATTAAAAGACAACAGAGGGACGGAGTGTTCGAAGAGGCAACCCTGCATCCTAAAGACAACTATGTCATGCGAGCGGTGCTAACGGACCCGGGTGAGTCAGACGACCTCCTCGCAGAGGTGCCGGCCGAATTGTGGTCTCGATGGGACGATGAGGTCGGACGAATGCGAGACGCTGAACCTCTAGTGATATCAGTGCAGCCGGGAATGCGCTTGCCAAACGTGAAACAATTTAAGCTACGAGCCGAGGCCGACGTGGGTATAGCACCAGTAATCCAATCTCTGGTGGAGCAGAAAATAATTGTGGAAACTAACAGCCCATGTAACACGCCAATTCTGCCAGTGAAAAAGCCAACGAAAAATAAATGGAGATTTGTACAGGATCTAAGGGAGGTGAACAAAGTGATACAAGGCATACACCCACTAGTGCCAAATGCGGAGGCCCTTATGATGTCAATTCCACAGGACGCAATATACTTCATGGTTATTGACTTTTGTTCTGCATTTTTCTCTGTGCCCATCATGCTCGAATCACAGTATTTGTTCGCATTCACCCATAGAGGAAGGCAGTATACTTGGACAGTGTTACCACAGGGTTTTTCATATAGCCCTACTCTGTTTTCCCGGGCGCTGCACCACGACCTGGCGGATGTGGAATTGAAGGGAGGGTCAGTGTTGCTGCAACACATTGACGACTTGTTGATTTGCTCCCCTTCTAAGGAGGCTTGCGAGGAGGACTCAATGGCCCTATTAAGGGCCTTGGCGGCCAAAGGCCACAAAGTAGGCAGACGTAAGCTCCAATTTGTGCGGAAAGTTGTAACGTACTTGGGTCACGCCATTTCGCATGGGAAATGGGAATTGGATGCCGGACGAGTGACCACCATCATGGAGATACCGCGTCCGCGCACGCAACGGCAAATGCTGCGTTTCCTCGGTATGACGGGATACTGCCGCACTTGGATACTTGATTTTGCGCTGCTGGCTAAGCCTCTGTACGAGGCTACCAAATCAAGCGCCCCGCGACAATTGGAATGGACAGATGATTTGACATGATGTTTCGAGGGTCCAAAAAAGGCGTTGGTCCTGGCACCGTCATTAGGACTCCCAGATTATGCGAAACCATTTACCTTATACACCCACGCAGTGGGGGGTTTCGCCCAGTCCGTCTTGACGCAGACTCATGGGGAAAAGGAGTTACCGGTGGCCTACTTCAGTTAAAAGTTAGACCCGGTTGAGCAAGGATTTCCGGTGTGCCTGCAAGCCATGGTAGCGGCCAGGTACGCAGTAGAAAGCACAGCAGACATTGTAATGGGCCACGCGGTAACGTTACGGGTACCCCATTGCATCACTTCGCTGTTGTTACAGTGAAACACACAGCATTTGTCTAACACCAGATTAATGCAATACGAATCTGCACTGATCACCGCGGCCAACGTCACGATTGAACGTTGCACGACACTCAACCCAGCCTCACTGATGCCCACCCCTGAGGAGGGTGAACCCCATGTGTGCACCGACGTCGTACAGCTAGTCTCCACTGTGCGACCAGATTTGAAGGACAATCCCCTGGACTACCCCGATTGTACGTATTATGTCGATGGATCGGCTAGGCGTGCATGGGATGGCTTTCTGTTATCCGGGTATGCTGTATGCTCAGATAGCGAGACGGTAGAAAGCGGGCGTCTTCCACCTACGTTTTCCGCACAGCAGGCGGAGCTGTGCGCCTTGACCAGAGCTTGCAGCTTGGCAGAAGGCCTTGCCATCAACCTTTACACGGATTCAGCCTATGCACACGGGGTAGTCCACGACAAAGGAGCAATTTGGAAGATGCGAGGTTTCCTCACATCTGCAGGTTCGGTGATAAAGAACGGCGCATTAGTGGCAGGGCTCCTTCAGAGCATTTTGCTTCCCTGCGCTATCGCGGTGATAAAATGTCACGGCCATCAAAGGGCGGACACCGACGTTGCCCGGGGCAACGCAAGAGCGGACGAGGCGGCATCACAGGCCGCAAATCAACAGATAGGACACAACATGCCGATGGTAACGCGAGCGAAGGGGGCGCTCGCACAGATTGCTGACATACCAACTCTAGAGCCATCTGCCATGCCAACTAAAGACGACATCCTAAATGTGCAAAACGCTGCGACAACGGCCGAACATGAAGACTGGATTAAACGAGGGATGATACGTCCTGGGCCAGGTGAATTGTGGACCCTTGGCGGGAAACCTATAGCGCCCCAGGCCTTTTGCCTTGGCTGGCACGCATGGCACATCAAAATGGCCATGTGTGCCAGAGGGGGGTGATGGGACAGATAAACTATACTTGGGCGGCACCAGGTTTATTACGGATTGTATCCGAGGTGTGCCGATCGTGTGTGATCTGCCAACAACATAATAGAGGGGCGCCGCCGACACACGCACATGACGGGGGACGGCCCCCGCCAATCGGGCCGTTCGCCAATATCGAGTTCGATTTCACAGAAATGGCACCAAGTATGTCATTTCGCTATGTGTTGGTGATCATACATACATTCACCAAATGGGTTGAGGCCTACCCATGTGTCAAGTCCGATGCCCCGACAGTAGTGAAGCGCCTCGTGTGGGATTTCATGTGCAGATTTGGCATTCCCCAGATAATTTCTTCAGACCAAGGAGGCCACTTCACGGGGAAGGTGATCACAGGCATCCTAAAGGCGCTGGGCATGAAACAATCCTTCCATTGCGCTTACCACCCACAGTCGTCGGGACTTGTGGAACGAACGAATCAGACCCTAAAACACAAATTAGCGAAACTTTGCGCAGACACAGGCTTGAAGTGGCCGGAAGCTCTCCCGCTTGCATTGATGAGCATCCGTTCCACCCCTGGTCGCACTACGGGTCTTTCCCCCCACGAAATGCTGATGGGATGGCCCATGAGTTTGCCTGTCTCAGCTCCGATGGACATGTCCAACTTTGAATTGACGGTGATGGATGACATGCTTTTAAGATTTTGCATAGGATTGTCCGACGTGTTGCGCAGCATCCATGCTCGAGTACGAGAGGCGCTGCCTGAACCAATAGGCCACGCCATCCACGACTTCCACGCTGGCGACTGGGTGCCTGTAAAGCACTTCACCCGCAAGGCCGCTTTAGAGCCAAGGTGGAAGGGACCGCTCCAGGTGCTACTGACCACACCAACGGCGGTCTTCTGTGAGGGTACGCCTTCGTGGATTCACGCCACGCATTGTAAGTTGGCCATACCCACACCCACGGTCACTGAAGTCCCACCGATCATACCCAGCGTCACACAGGATGGGGCAGGAGCTACACCAACCAATACACTATAGATATATAGGAACAAGGACACTCGCACTGATATGCCTATATCACCTCACCAGCAGCACAGCGCCCACCACGCCACCCATCAACCCGTGGCAGGGCATCAAAACGTGGGAGGACGCGGTTGCATATTATACGGAGGTATATCACAACCTAACCTCTCGGTCCCCCGTCCGTTATCAGAGCATTATCCGGGGGAAAAGAATAGCGGTGAATTGCTGTAAAATGGAGACGACCTACAAGTGCAAGTTGGATAGAAAGGACAGACGCCCGAACCCGCTTAGTCCTAACCAAGGTTAGGAAGGTGGAAAACGGAAAATATACGGGGGTCGTGAATAGTTGGCACAGCACAGGATACTCTTGGGGCGCAGGTATTGAAAACACTACCCTACTGACGCATGCCCTAGTTGGCCCAGACACAACAATAACACTGGAATGTGGAATATGCCCCCCCCCCCCCCCCCGCACGCTGATCAAAAAAGAAACAATACTAAAACAACCCAAAAACCAATTCCGGCCTAGTTGCGCCTTATACGTCATTAAACCCCCACCTGCCGAGGAAGTAAGGAAGGAGCCAGAGGAAAACACATACTGGAAGGTAGCAAGACACATGGCTATAGCTCAAAATAGGACAGAATGTTGGATGTGTATGCATTTTCCCCGCACCAGTACTACCAGGATACCAATGGTAGTTTTACCTTTGTCACTCAACGATTTGTGTTTGCAGCCACTAAACACTAAATGTATTAGTACAATCCTGACAAGCCGAGGCTCTGGCGGGACCGCGTGCACACGCGTCTTCCATTACCACACCCCGATCCAATCCCAGCCCTTTGAGGAACGCTTGGGTTACATCGGCACAGGGGGCCCTCTGTTTAGAAGGAAAGGGCCACATACAAATGGACAGGTCCATGTGTAGGAATACTCTTCCTGCGGATCCCAGGAAGGGGAAACATAGGCTGCTAATAAATATTACAAGCTCGCCATTACATAACCTCACACACCTCCAGTTGGCATGGAGAGGGGACAACGGGACGGACACCATTCCAGGCCTTCTCACTTGCATGTCCACCCATTTAGTGGCACCGCACGGGACCATGTTTGTGTGCGGAAATAAAGCTTATCCGTATTTGCCTGATAACTGGGGAGGGACATGCTACCTAGGATCAGTCTTTCCAGAAATGGAACTGCGACAACACTTGCATGGTATCACGGCACCCATAAGAACACGGAGGAGTACCTATTGGAATAATGATGACACCACCACCTTACATGGCGCCGATTGGGAGAAAGGCGTTAGCTTCTTCTTCCCATGGGCAGGAACGGTCATGAACAGTTACCGCATTGACAAAATTGCGCTAATCCTAGAAAGAGTGGCCAACGACACCGCTACAGCACATGACGAAATGTTGGACACGGTTGTCCACATGCGTACAATATGTTACTGGCAGAACAAGGAGGGGTATGTGGAATAATTAAAGGTAAATGTTGTACGTATATTCCTGATCCATTGAAGGGGGTCAGCGCTGCTATTATAAGGTTAAGGGAAAGTTCACATAGATTGACAAAGGATCGAATGGCTCGAGAAGCTTCCCACCAGTGGCTCACTGATTGGTTTACAGGATGGACAGGCATGATAGTAAAGTGGATATTAACCGCCTTGGCAATAATCCTCGGAATTGTGATTTGTGGAATACTAATCAAGGCTTTAGTCCTCGCGTGTGTGAGAAAATGTTTCACAGGATGGACAATGCAGAAGGCACCAGAAAAAGCCATGGTGGTGACCGTCAAGCTGACCATGGACCCAAATGAAACTCCGGCTGTCGACGTGACTGCAGACTGCGGATCTTGGAACGAGGACCCGAATGATTCACTGAGCAGCGATGATGAGATCTCCGCGTCCGAAGATTGTTCTTCCGTTGTTGATGTTGCCAATAATAATTTTGAAAATGACTTTGATTACACTGAAAAATTGGAATTGGATTCGAATGTGAACTTGCTTTGGTCCTCGCGGACATCGCCTAATGATTCTTGTGCTATTGCTGTCTCACGAGCTCACAGCAGTTCAACCCTTGTTGACCCAGCTCTGGATTTTGACCCAGCCCCGGACCCAAGAGCATTGCTGGGCCTGCCTGCCAGGAAACCAATTATTCTGGATCCCTACATGTCGCATGCAGACGCAAACGACTACTTAAAGGAAGTCTCTCTCTTTTTCCTGAAATGTAAGGCTTTGACTGCTGGCCGTCCAGGCCGCAGGTCTAAGCCATCCGACACTGATGTTGTTATATATTCCCCTGCAGAACAACTGCACGTTCAAGGCCTTATGGACATGACCATCGATTAAGCGCCAAAGATCTGCAAGGATTGTGCCTGGGAGTGCTTGGGCGAGCCCGTGCTAGGGGGGATTTTCGGCTGCACCTCCGCCGGTCCGAGGGTGAGTCGGGAGATCCTCTCGGGTGTGGACCCCGGCCGAACCAGACGTCTTCGTTGTGGACCTGACACGCTATTGGATATTCATGTCCTACGGCCATTACACATCACATATTCACATACATACGCGAATCGCCCATCTGGGAGCGATGCGGGGTGCTTTGGCCATGTGGCATGGTCACTTGGGCCGTATTCGGGTGGTATATTTTACATTGACTGTCTCCCTACCTTGATTGAATAAAGGCCTTTGGTTGGCTCGTAGGAAGCGTTGTATCTTAGATCCAAAAGGGCGGTATGTGGGGCTTGAGACCCCCCCCCCCCCCTTGTATTCTATTGACTGTTTGACCAATTTCCAAGTATAATCAATTATATGTTTTGTTTTGAGTGATTGCTGTATCCTTTTTTAATACTTTTTCCTTTTATGTCCTTTTCAGCTTGTTATATCCTTATAAGGAATTATCCCTTACTCTGTGAAAGACCAACTGTATCTTTCTAGTCTCCCACGAGACTTTGTCAAATTATTTTATGTTGGCATAAATAAGATTATCCACTCCCTTTGTACTTCCAAAACCAATGTTCTATGAGGAAGCCATAAACATGTTGATGCATGCTGCTGACCATCTTATCAAAACTTACACATGAGTGGCCTTGGATGAAGTAACCGATGAGACCACTCTTTCTCTTTGTCTTGTGAGCTAAAGTCACCCCCCAATATTCCCTTTATAAAGTGAAGCTTGATCGAATTATTTCATAGCATCTTGTTGGAATGTTGGTCTTTGTGAGCTTCTATTTCGACATTTTGCTTTCCACAGCCTGTGTGACGAATCCAATAAATATATCAGTTGTTCCTTCTCAGTCTCGAGTCCTAAGTCAACGGATCCCGGCATATATATATAGCTGCCTGCTGCCTGGACCGGTACACCTATGGACCACACGATCTGTGTGGCCACCCACGTATTGACCACAGGTTTTGTGGCTCAGCACCACCCACTTATGGACCCCACGGGATGGGGCCTGGCATCTTTGCTGCCAGCATGCTGGCTCGCGGACTTTGGGAGGGGGCACCTAAGCCTAACAGGTGGACCACCCCGTAGTCGGCCCCTGTTGGCCATAAATAAAAAACGTGGACACTTTTGTGCCCTTTCTGTGCTTTCCCCCCTTAGTCCTAAATAGGCCGCACGCCAGGAAGTCCAGCCAAGTAAGAAGACAGAAGATCGCCATCGGCAGACCATCGGCCGTGCTGACACCACCAGTGACATTTGAACTTTGTTTGAAATAACTGTGCACTGGATCGTGCTAACTGCATGGCTGTATTTTGGGTGTGGTGCTTTATTGGTGCTTATGGTGCTTTTATCGGTGCTCTGAGGTTGCGCTGCATATCAATGTGTGCCTCAGAGCACCCGTGGGTTGGTGTATCGGTGCAGTGCAATGCATGCCTTTCCTCTCCTTTTCAAAAACAACATCTACATTTTGTTTCCCAAAAGAACACGTCCTGGGTTAGTGTTGTAAATACCAAATAGTGTAGTCTCTTGTAAATAAGCTTCCCACCGTAAATGTGTAGTTTGAAATTAATTCCGCAATTCGGTTAGTTTGTGGGTGTAAGTCTGTTAGACAGAATGCAACGTGGCAGGGGGACATATTTAATTCCCTGGTAAAACTGTCGCACTCAGGGTCAGTGTAATATCAGAGGGTTTTACATCTACGTGCCACACTAAAAGTAAAGTTGTCGGGCCAGGGACGGCCCTGGGAAAGAGAAGGGTGCAGTGTTACCGATTTGGGAACCCCCCCCCCTCCTCACTTGTAAATATCCCCCTTTGTAATATTATCCCCTTTTATTAATTATTAAATATCGCACCCGAGGCCATCGCAACACGCAGCCAATCTTAGAATCATCTTGCTAATTATTTCCTATTCTATGTTTAATTAAGGCTCTGTATCCACTAGATTGACACTACGTTGCATTAACAAATAAGGATAGCTCCCCTTCAATAATGCCATACCCCAGCAAACTCTCTCTGCAAACAGCTCAACAAGCGTGGGATGCGCGCCCTCTCACTGGCCTTGGTGCTCTGCATTGGACAAGAAGGCGGGGTCGCCGAGAAGAGGCGTGGCCGTGGCTTGCCACAAGGGCTGAGCTGTTCAGCTCCGTTACCAAATAAGGCTACAAACAGAGCACGTGGGCGGGACCCAAACGGCCGAGGGCGTGTCACGGCCCCGCTTCATATATGCGTTCGAGGATCGCGCATGAGGAGATGGGAGGAGACAAGCCATTGAGACCAGCAGAGGTGATGAGTGCACAGCACAAGAGGGTTGCCTGACGCGAGAGATCGTGCCTTGCCTGAGAGGAAATCCCATCATTACTGAGAGAGCGAGAGGGTCGTGGCGTCGACGCAACCACGTTGGTTCCAGTGGTTGTCGTGTTCGCTTTAAACCACAACGCGAGGTCGGAACGGAACCTCAACGGCTGAATGAGCCGAACCGGCCACCTTTGCCAGCTGAACGGACCTTCTCCTGCCATTCCTGTCATCATCCCCATGTGAGTCTGTCTTTGTTCTGTCCTGGGTATAAGTAAGACTGTATAGATAAGGCTGCCCTGTGTTCTTTTTACATCCATCTATCCTTGTACAGCTTTGATCTTTCTTTTCCTCTGGTGTTTGTTATAATAAATGTGTGCTCTTTCTCCAAGCTTTGGTTTCGTCTTCCTCCAGTTGCTTTAGTCTTTTCTTTCCATTGGTCTCCGTGGCACGATTAAAACCGCTATAATCGGGTTAGTAATTGTTAACGGCCTGGGTCGTGACTCGCTTCGCTCGGCATGTCCATTACCGTCGCGACTCGGGCAGGGCTGGCTACTCACTGGTTGGCAGGTCACGGTAAGCAGGTATTCGGGGGGTCTTTTTTGGGGTCTCTGGCCCGATTACCCTGGTCGTGGCTGACCACCAGTGACGTCACAGACCCCCAGGATCGGCGACGGCCAGTATAACGGACAAGGGGTTAACCCCCCTTGCTAACGGGAGAGCCGTCATCCCAGATCTGTAACAAATGGTGTCAGGAGTGGGATCAGCTCGTTCCCTGGGGATCTTGCAATCCCCAGGGTCCGAAAAGAAAACCCCACCTGCAGAAAGCGAATACACCATTGGTATTCGTTCCCCGCAGGTGGGGTATAGGACCAATGGCCTGTGTCAGCACCAGCGCCCAGGTGGATCGCCCGGGGTCCAAATCAACCACAAAACCGCCATCGCCGCCAAGCGATGACCAATCCATTTTGTGGAGGGAATGGAGAGCCCTGATCATGCCTGCAAGCCCACAGCTGGGACAGGCACTGCCCAAGCACAGTACCCGTTCTAGCACCCACATGATCGGCGTCTATTCCCTCCACAAAACGGATTGGTCATCGCTTGGCGGCGATGGCGGTTTTGTGGTTGATTTGGACCCCGGGCCAGGGATGGGCCTGGGAAAGAGAAGGGTGCAGTGTTACCGATTTGGGAACCCCCCCCCCCCCTCACTTGTAAATATCCCCCTTTGTAATATTATCCCCTTTTATTAATTATTAAATATCGCACCCGAGGCCATCGCAACACGCAGCCAATCTTAGAATCATCTTGCTAATTATTTCCTATTCTATGTTTAATTAAGGCTCTGTATCCACTAGATTGACACCACGTTGCATTAACAAATAAGGATAGCTCCCCTTCAATAACGCCATACCCCAGCAAACTCTCTCTGCAAACAGCTCAACAAGCGTGGGGTGCGCGCCCTCTCACTGGCCTTGGTGCTCTGCATTGGACAAGAAGGCGGGGTCGCCGAGAAGAGGCGTGGCCATGGCTTGCCACAAGGGCTGAGCTGTTCAGCTCCGTTACCAAATAAGGCTACAAACAGAGCACGTGGGCAGGACCCAAACGGCCGAGGGCATGTCAAGGCCCCGCTTCATATATGCGTTCGAGGATTGCGCATGAGGAGATGGGACGAGACGAGCCGTTGAGACCAGCAGAGGTGATGTGTGCACAGCACAAGAGGGTTGCCTGACGCGAGAGATTGTGCCTTGCCTGAGAGGAAATCCCATCATTACGGAGAGAGCGAGAGGGTCGTGGCGTCGACGCAACCACGTTGGTTCCAGCGGTTGTCGTGTTCGCTTTAAACCACGACGCGAGGTCGGAACGGAACCTCGACGGCTGAACGAGCCGAACCGGCCGCCTTTGCCAGCTGAACGGACCTTCTCCTGCCATTCCTGTCATCATCCCCGTGTGAGTCTGTCTTTGTTCTGTCCTGGGTATAAGTAAGACTGTATAGATAAGGCTGCCCTGTGTTCTTTTTACATCCATCTATCCTTGTACAGCTTTGATCTTTCTTTTCCTCTGGTGTTTGTTATAATAAATGTGTGCTCTTTCTCCAAGCATTGGTTTCGTCTTCCTCCAGTTGCTTTAGTCTTTTCTTTCCATTGGTCTCCGTGGCATGATTAAAACCGCTATAATCGGGTTAGTAATTGTTAACGGCCTGGGTCGTGACTCGCTTCGCTCGGCGTGTCCATTACCGTCGCGACTCGGGCGGGGCTGGCTTCTCGCTGGTTGGGAGGTCACGGTAAGCAGGTATTCAGGGGGTCTTTTTTGGGGTCTCTGGCCCGATTACCCTGGTCGTGGCTGACCACCAGTGACGTCACAGACCCCCAGGATCGGCGACGGCCAGTATAACGGACAAGGGGTTAACCCCCCTTGCTAACGGGAGAGCCGTCGTCCCAGATCTGTAACAAATGGTGCCAGGAGTGGGATTTGAGGCCCGAACCAAATTTTTTATATAACATCAAAAGATTTGGTCAAAATTAAGAACGCCCAAAATTATAGAATATCCCAAATTTGAGTCGTGCCATGGAGGACCAAGGCAACTGGATGCCGGTGGGGTTAGAAGATAAGGTAGAGTTAATGACCCAGGACCCCAGGGAGGAGGTTGGAGAAGGTGTAACACTAACAGTGGGGGTTGCAGGTGCACAAAATGGCGACGCCACGCACGAGGTTGGAGGTGCACAAAATGGCGCCTCGCACATGGTGGCAACGAGGGTCGAGCCCGCGGTGCCAACGGCCTGGGATCCATTTCTTGCAAATTTGTTGAAATTTTTGACCCAGTGGGATGAAGAAAACAAAATGTATGCCCAGGGGCTCATATCCACCAGGGAAATTAACAACATGGGTGTTCAAATGACCAAGGAACTAAAAGAAATGAATGCAGAGTCAAAAAGGAAGATGGGGACCAATTTGGCAGTGGGGGAGAACCTTGGGAGCAAATCAGGCGAGCAGGTCCCAGGGGTGCACGACGAGGTAAAGCAGGTCGAGAAGCGCTGGTTGAGCGAAGCGGAGAAAAGCGCGGGTAAAATGACGGGGATAGAGATCGCGACCCGGGGTGTGGGGCAGCCGGCGACCGTTGAGGTAGAAGAGGGAATTTTATTAAAGCCAACGGTCGTCGTGGTGAATAAAGAAAAAGTGCTGGGAATTGAAATTGGAGAGACCGGGGACTTAGAAAAGCACTCGTGGCAGGAGGAAGGAATGGATTGTGCACAAAGTCTAAATTCACATCCTGATGCCATACTTGCTGATCCTTATAAAGATTTGCAGGTGCGCGTGGAGAAGAGAATCCCCCAGGTGAGTCGTGCTGTGTATTGTGCGGGGAGATTTTGTAAGAGGATGTTTGGTGACAATAGAATTTTCGCGCGCTTGGGATCGAGGAAGCATCCGGGCGTTGGTGAAGGGTCCCTTGTGGTTGGAAATGGCGCGCTTGTGGAAAAAAAGTGTGCATCGGGGAATGAGCGTGTTACGGAGCGTGAGTGTGAAACCGAGTGCGAGCAGGAATGCACGTCGGAGGGTCTGTGTGAAACAGAGTGTGCGGAGTGTGACACGGAGAGTGAGTTGGTGTTGGCGCGAGTGCGAGAGAGCACATCGGAGGGTCTGTGTGAAACAGAGTGTGCGGAGTGTGACACGGAGAGTGAGTTGGTGTTGGCGCGAGTGCGAGAGGGCACATCGGAGTGGGAGTGTGAAACCGAGTGCGAGCGAGAATGCACGTCGGGGTGTACGGAGTGTGACACGAGGAGTGAGTTGGTGGTGGAGCGGGTGCGAGGATGCACGTA
Source organism: Myxine glutinosa (assembly GCF_964187855.1). Lineage (NCBI taxonomy): Eukaryota > Metazoa > Chordata > Myxini > Myxiniformes > Myxinidae > Myxine > Myxine glutinosa. The sequence continues at coordinate 116,764,346 of NC_136268.1, read as the reverse complement.
TGGGATGAACTGCGAGGGTGTGCAAGAAAGCACACCTGAGTTGGTGATGGCGCGGGTGCGAGAGGGCACATCGGAGCACGAGTGTGAAACCGAGTGCGAGCAAGAATGCACGTCGGGGTGTACGGAGTGTGACACAGAGAGTAAGGTGGTGGTGGAACGTGTGCGAGAGTGTACACCTGAGTTGGTTGTGGCGCGAGTGCGAGAGGGCACATCGGAGCGGGAGTGTGAAACGGAGTGCGAGCGAGAATGCACGTCGGGGTGTACGGAGTGTGACACAGAGTGAGAGCGATACGGAGTGTACGTGCGAGGGTGAGAGTGACCCGGAGAGTGAGTTGGTGGTGGAGCGGGTGCGAGAATGCACGCTTGGAATGGTTGAGAGTGTGCGAGAACGCACACCTGAGTTGGTTGTGACACGTGTGCGGCAGGGCACATCGGAGCGCGTGAGTGGGTGGATGCAAGAGTGCACGCCCATGGTGAGTGTTACGGAGGACGTAACGGAGGAGAGGTGTGGAACGAGGTGTGCGAAAGGCGAGTGTGCGCGAGAAGTGTGGTGTGCAACAGGGAGTGCGGTGGTGGAATGGACGGAGTGTGTGGGATGCACTGGAGGCGTTGGAACGCCAGGTTTTCTGAGTGTGAAACGGGTCGCGTATGCAAGTGAGGCATCGACGTTGAACGGGGCAGCGTTTAGGGCGACGGATAGCCGATGCGAGCACTCGGGGCGCGGTGCGCTTTGTTGGATGCCAGGCCCGGCGCGGATCGATGCTGCGGCACTTCTCTTCGAAGCGTCGTTGCCGATTCGGGCTTGGCCTCGCCCCGCACGGTCGAGTCCGGGCCTTGTCGGGCGAGTCGACCGGTCCGGTTCAAGGGCGAGTGGGAGGAAGCGGAACGGTGCCCCCTCGCAGGGACGGGGTTCCGACCGGGCGAGCCTCAGTTATCGGGCCCGGGACCGCAAGGTACCGAGCCGCGATGATGCATGGAACCTCGGCCCGAGCATGCCTCCTCCCCAGAGTCGTGAAAGCCGGACGGATTCAACCTGCAGGCGACCAAACCACCCGAATTCATTGCTCGGCTTTGCGAAGCCGAGTTTAGTGATGTCATGACGCACCGAGGCTAGGATATAGCGGACTGTGATGATGGTGATAGTGTTTTTGGATTCGAAATTTTGGGAGAGAAAATTTTTGATTGGTTGGAATTTGGAGAGCAAAATTTATAGTGAGAGATACCCGATGTGGTGGGATGGCAACTCTGCCATCTCACAGCGGGTGAAAGGAGCAATAGTTTTATGGGGTTGGCAGTGAAAACTAGCCCGGGAGGGTTAGGATATCGTGTGTAGAGATCTAGAGAAACGACCTTAGGTAACGGTAAGATTAGGTAGTGACAATGATACCTGTAGTGGGGACGCAGGTAGGTTAGTTTGGATGATAAGGACGTGGTATGTGCTTAGTTTAAAGGGAAGACGGGGAGCACTAAGTTAGCAGGGCAACAGGTAGATTAGATGATGCCGTGTGTGTGGTTAAAATGTGTGATTGCACAGGTGTGCAACTGGACAGGTGTATGGAGCAGTGTATGAGTGAGTTATAGTGGTGTATTGTGTTGACCAAATGGTCCAGGAAGGAAGGAGGGTGCAGGTGGCACAAGGTGTGATTGCACAGGTGTGCAACTACAGGTGAATGGAGAATGGTTGTATGGAATAAATGGTATGGAGTATATGGAGTATTGGAATGGATGGTCGTGGAGTGAGTATGGTGGAAACTGTGGAGTGGAGTGGATGGTGCGAAGGTGTGGATGGGGGAAAGGAGGATGAACCCCATCACGAATACCCGGGGAGGGTAGTGTAAGTGTTAGGTAGAGGGTACAGGTAAATTGTGGTTGGATATTGGCATCTGTGGTGCGTGGTGGAAGAATGGTGATTGAATGGGTGCATTAGTGTTGTGGAAATGGCTGGGCGTGTAGCCTCTTAGTGTGTATAGTTGGTTGGGCACTCCACCAGTGTGAGGATGTCGGCCAGGTGAGGCCGCAGGTGGGCTCTGGGAGCCGGTAGTTGTTGTGGATGGGGCCCGAGGATCCGGAGGACGGACCCGGGTAGCCCAGTGCCAGAGGGCACCAAGGGGTGACAGAGCCAGGAGGGGCCTTCCCCAATTAGATAGGTTAGGTCAAGGAGCTAGGTAAGCTCGGGTGGCAACTACAGTGGTGGAGGTGTGCAGGTGGGTAGACCTGCTGGGAGAGCTACACGACTCAGCCCGGAAATTGTGCAAGGGCACCGGGAGTTGAATCGGGGGAGTGAGACCCCAAATTGATGAAGCACCACAGTTTGGTCAATGGGAATTTGGTTCTTAAAACCGCATAGAGTGTAAGATGGCCAATGGTTTGGCAGGGAAAGACCCCGGGTAGTGTAAAGTGTGTTAATGTCATTTAGAAGATAGTTAGGATTGAAATCTCCTCGCACCATCCACATCCACTCACCTGAGGTGACGCTACTCCACACCATGCCAGGTTTGATTATTTTTATTGTGCAAATGTTTGGAATGTGAGACGCATCATGACGTGGGTGTGACATTGTGCTTTGTGTTCCATCTCTTCCTCCTTATGAGGATTGATGATGAATTGGGTGATGGCAAATTTTGGATTAGTGGGAGTGAAGACGAATTTGGTATTAAGAGAGATATGGGGAAGACGAGACAGATAGCGACGGATTTGTAAGGTGTAGTGTAATGTGTAGGTTTTCGTAAATACGGGGAGGGGCAAGGGGGGCAGTGTAGGTCACATGTGGGGGGCGTACGTAGGGACGAACCTTTCTCAGCTCGCTCCCATGCACCCCTCATTCTGCATTGCCTTGTTTTGATGTGTACCCTTGCACCCTGACCCATTACTCACCTGTCTTCTGTCTCCCTGTCTCCCACCCGAGGACCGTGCGCTCTGGGCACTGGGGGGGAGGATGTTCCGGCGCTGCATTTGTGTACCCGCACTTCCGCTGCCTGCTGCCTGGACCGGTACACCTATGGACCACACGATCTGTGTGGCCACCCACGTATTGACCACAGGTTTTGTGGCTCAGCACCACCCACTTATGGACCCCACGGGATGGGGCCTGGCATCTTTGCTGCCAGCATGCTGGCTCGCGGACTTTGGGAGGGGGCACCTAAGCCTAACAGGTGGACCACCCCATAGTCGGCCCCTGTTGGCCATAAATAAAAAACGTGGACACTTTTGTGCCCTTTCTGTGCTTTCCCCCCTTAGTCCTAAATAGGCTGCACGCCAGGAAGTCCAGCCAAGTAAGAAGACAGAAGATCGCCATCGGCAGACCATCGGCCGTGCTGACACCACCAGTGACATTTGAACTTTGTTTGAAATAACTGTGCACTGGATCGTGCTAACTGCATGGCTGTATTTTGGGTGTGGTGCTTTATTGGTGCTTATGGTGCTTTTATCGGTGCTCTGAGGTTGCGCTGCATATCAATGCGTGCCTCAGAGCACCCGTGGGTTGATGTATTGGTGCAGTGCAATGCATGCCTTTCCTCTCCTTTTCAAAAACAACATCTACATTTTGTTTCCCAAAAGAACACGCCCTGGGTTAGTGTTGTAAATACCAAATAGTGTAGTCTCTTGTAAATAAGCTCCCCACCGTAAATGTGTAGTTTGAAATGAATTCCGCAATTCGGTTAGTTTGTGGGTGTAAGTCTGTTAGACAGAATGCAACGTGGCAGGGGGACATATTTAATTCCCTGGTAAAACTGTCGCACTCAGGGTCAGTGTAATATCAGAGGGTTTTACATCTACGTGCCACACTAAAAGTAAAGTTGTCGGGCCAGGGACGGCCCTGGGAAAGAGAAGGGTGCAGTGTTACCGATTTGGGAACCCCCCCCCCCTCCTCACTTGTAAATATCCCCCTTTGTAATATTATCCCCTTTTATTAATTATTAAATATCGCACCCGAGGCCATCGCAACACGCAGCCAATCTTAGAAACATCTTGCTAATTATTTCCTATTCTATGTTTAATTAAGGCTCTGTATCCACTAGATTGACACCACGTTGCATTAACAAATAAGGATAGCTCCCCTTCAATAATGCCATACCCCAGCAAACTCTCTCTGCAAACAGCTCAACAAGCGTGGGGTGCGCGCCCTCTCACTGGCCTTGGTGCTCTGCATTGGACAAGAAGGCGGGGTCGCCGAGAAGAGGCGTGGCCGTGGCTTGCCACAAGGGCTGAGCTGTTCAGCTCCGTTACCAAATAAGGCTACAAACAGAGCACGTGGGCGGGACCCAAACGGCCGAGGGCGTGTCACGGCCCCGCTTCATATATGCGTTCGAGGATCGCGCATGAGGAGATGGGAGGAGATGAGCCATTGAGACCAGCAGAGGTGATGAGTGCACAGCACAAGGGGGTTGCCTGACGCGAGAGATCGTGCCTTGCTTGAGAGGAAATCCCATCATTACTGAGAGAGCGAGAGGGTCGTGGCGTCGACGCAACCACGTTGGTTCCAACGGTTGTAGTGTTCGCTTTAAACCACGACGCGAGGTCGGAACGGAACCTCGACGGCTGAATGAGCCGAACCGGCCGCCTTTGCCAGCTGAAAGGACCTTCTCCTGCCATTCCTGTCATCATCCCCATGTGAGTCTGTCTTTGTTCTGTCCTGGGTATAAGTAAGACTGTATAGATAAGGCTGCCCTGTGTTCTTTTTACATCCATCTATCCTTGTACAGCTTTGATCTTTCTTTTCCTCTTGTGTTTGTTATAATAAATGTGTGCTCTTTCTCCAAGCTTTGGTTTCGTCTTCCTCCAGTTGCTTTAGTCTTTTCTTTCCATTGGTCTCCGTGGCACGATTAAAATCGCTATAATCGGGTTAGTAATTGTTAACGGCCTGGGTCGTGACTCGCTTCGCTCGGCATGTCCATTACCGTCGCGACTCTGGCGGAGCTGGCTCCTCACTGGTTGGGAGGTCACGGTAAGCAGGTATTGGGGGGGTCTTTTTGGGGGTCTCTGGCCCGATTACCCTGGTCGTGGCTGACCACCAGTGATGTCACAGACCCCCAGGATCGGCGACGGCCAGTATAACGGACAAGGGGTTAACCCCCATTGCTAACGGGAGAGCCGTCGTCCCAGATCTGTAACAATATATGTATATATATACAGTGCATATCAAAAAAAGGTAATCCGAATTCAAGGGGTTAATATGTAAAGGTTATTTATTTTGACAATTTACATGCGGTTTAATAATTAAGAGGAGATCCTCAGCTTTCCATTGATACCTTCCATGCATCATTGCTGTCACACATGACCGAGTACATGTTCATTGAAAATGACAAGTTCAAATCGCATTTTTACAAGTTTGGCTAATCGATGCAAGTCAGGATAATTGGTTCAAAATGAACGTCAGATGTGAACTTTTCTCAGGAATGATTGGCCTTTATTCACCCACTTCTTCAACATGTCCACCTCCCCTTTCAACACAAAGCTCACAGTGGCGGAGCATACCCTGAACTGCTCGTCTCACCATAGCCGGGTATTGCGCAAAGCATCCACTTCATGTTGAATACGGCCCTGCAATTCGTCAAGATCGCGGGGAGGAGTTACGAACACCTTGTTCTTTAAATGTCCCCAAAGGAAATAATCACATGGTGTGAGGTCAGGTGATCTTGGCGGCCATTCCACTGCATGGTTGAGGGCGATAACTCAGTCTCCAAAGAGTTCCCTCAGTCGATCTCGGTCAGCAATAAGATGATGTGCTGGGGCGCAGTATTGGGCCCACCAGAGATATCTGAAGACACCACGAACCTGTTGCTCAAAGTTCTCCTCCAGCTGCGGTAAAACTTCATCATTGATCATCTGCAGATACCTGTTACCATTGACATTCCTTTGAAAGAAAAATGGTGCGATCACCTGACCACTTCCACAAAGTCCCAACCAAACAGTCCACTTTTGTCGATTCATGTTGGTGTCAAAATTAAAATCCAGGGGTTGTCCTGTTGGTGCATATTCAAGAACATTATGGGTATTGACCTTGCCGTCCATGGCGAAAGCAGGTTCGTCACCGATAATGAGATACCACAGGAAATTGACATCTGCTTCGGAATGTGCTATCAACCATCTGGCAAGCACCAGCCTCCTGGCAAAATCCCCTGGCATAAGTTGATGCCGGATGTGAATCCCATATGGATGTTGGTGGAGGTCCAGTCTTGTGATTCGGATGAATGTTGCCGAAGGCAATCCCGTCCCATTTCGTCTTGCACTGGTATCCCTAGGATGCTTCAAAACTTGCTGCCTTACTGCTGCAATGTTCATTTCCGATCGCACAGTGCGCCTCCTACCAGAATTCTCCTTGTTGCGGTTGAGGCTAGTGCCATGCTCTTGGTATTTTCTAACATTCGCCCAGATGGTTTTGGCTGCTGGAGGCTCCCGTTCTGGGAAACGTTCCCTGAACGCATCACGAGTTCGCTGCAAACTTCCTGTTTGGTGAAAGGTTGTAACCACGAAGGTCCGCTGTTCAGTCGTAAGTTGAACCATCTTTTCAATGACTCAGACTCTCTCTAAACCCATACACTGTAGGCCCATCTTAAATACCCATATTAAACAAAGGATGATGCAACCGACGATTACCAGACCAGCTTAACAATTTTACATAATCAACTTGGCAGTCCACAAGTAATGCGTCCATTTAAAACTGTCTTGCACCGATTAGCCAAACTTGTAAAAATGCGATTTTAACTTGTCATTTTCAATGAACATGTACTCGGTCATGTGTGGCAGCAAAGATGCATGAAAGGCATCAATGGAAAGCTGAGGATCTCCTCATAATTGGTAAACCACATGTAAATTGTCAAACTAAATAACCTTTGCATATTAACCCCTTGAATTCCGATTTCCTTTTTTCTTGATACGCACTGTTTATATATACATACCTACGTACATACATATGGGAAACAACACTTCCAAACAACCAAGAACTGCACTGATTGTCATCCTTAACTTCTTGCAACATAGAGAAGACGGTTAGTCTCCATTATTTCCTATTTGTTTGCAATATAATTGATTTGTACTAAGTGTTGCTTGGCTCTGTGTGCTATATTTCTGTACTTTAGTTGATGGATAATATTGGCCGAATTGACCTTATGTCAAACATAAATGTTTATTTTCTGTCCACAAGATAATAAAGTTTGTGTGATATTAACTAGATAAAGTCCCAAGATGTGAGATGTCTTGAATCTGTCCATAAGAAAATGTTATTTGTTACTTGAAAAAGACACATTTGTAAAAACAAATGTGATCTTGATGAACTTTAATGATCGAGCTGCTCTTGGTAATTTCCGACATAAAAAAAATAATGATTTCCTCCAGTCCTGTTAAACGCCATCAGTACATTGTTGCATGTGTGTATCGTTAATGTGATGTTGAGAGCTTTGAGAGGAGAGAGGTCAGGCGGAACAAGTCCGGTGCTGCATTCACTATAAAATGAATAAACCTGCACTCACCTGGTAAGATGGTCGAGAGACTCACGGTCAGTGCATTCGCACTTGAGCTGTGTCGCCTGGATTCGAATCTCGGCCTCGCTATCAACTTCCATCCTGCCTGGAATCTCGAAGGAAGGGTGAGACCTCATTGTGTGTGCCGTCCCTCGGATGCACGTTAAGTTGGGCGTCCCCTATATCAGCATGAGTTGGTGGATGTTAATAATTCTCCCGTGTCTTCCGAGATGAGTAGGCGAGCTATCGCCGGCACCCTAAACAAATTACAAATTCCTCCACTAAACCACAGGGGGCAATGCATCAGCGTCACAGTGATGCTCCCAGCAATGATGCAACCAGCAGGGACAGGTGCGATTCAATGTACATTTTATGAAGTTGGGTTTATAGACTTCTTCAAAAGGAGAATACTTTATCCAGGTTTATGAAAATGAACGTTTGGGTGTCCTGGTGGTTTGGGTACAATTATATAAATCGCAACATTTTTCAATGTTGTACCATTTCAATGTTTCAATGTTTCAATGTTTCAATGTTTCAATGTTCAATGTTGTACAATGTTGTACAACATTTTATCTGTGATAGTATTTTCGATGAATATTTTCACAGATTTGAAAGTTTATTTAAATCGATCCTGGTGTTGAAGAAGCTATCAATTTTTTTAATCAATTGTGATATTGTATTTATATTAACTAGGGCATGCCCGTACTATATATATATATCTAAAATTATATCCCCCCCCTCTATTTACATGAAATGGTTTGGTCCAAAGCGAACGGCTTGCGAGTGGTGACAATCCCCCCCCTCTATTTACATGAAATGGTTCGGTCCAAAGCGAACGGCTTCCGGAGTTTGGTAAAGAAATCGCCATCGCGTACACAAACGCGCAGGAAAGCGAATGAATCGCAAATTCGTTTTTATTAGTTTTAAAACATCGTTTAACGCCAACATAGCGCCAACATAGTTTGCAAACGTGAAATAAATGAATACTCTCTCAAATGTGCCATCCGAGGCAGAGTGTGTCCTCCACGTTCGGCACACGCGATCGTTCGCTGCTCTCTGATTGGTTGAATCGTTTTTTGGACATAGCTCGGTAAGTAATTGTCCGATTAATATGAAACCTTGAAAAGGCACATCCTCGGGTCCCCAGCAATATACCTGGCAAGTTTCAAGTATATCGGACCGGTAGTTGTCGAGAAACAGCGGTCACAGACAAACAAACAAACGTACAGACAGACAGACAGAGATTACTGGAATTATAGATAGATTATATAAAATGTGTGTCATCTTGTAATTAACATTTATCTCACAAGGTTAGTTTTTTTCAATGTTGTTTGCCCACGGGATTTTGGCCGTTACGCCGGAGAATATGTTCAGATATAATAAGTATTAATCGTTTGCATGCAGCCTGTGCCTGCTGGTTGCATCATTGATGGGAGCGTGGCTGTACCACTGATGCAGTGCCCCCGTTTCCAATAAGCTGGTAGTACTCATGTGGCCGACCTCAGAAGGATGACAAGCTGAGGAAACTCAAGTGGTGTTATTTAACGGACGACAGGGGCTCAAACTCAAGACCCGAAGATCTTAAGACAGCCATGTTAACGTTAAGCCAACACCAGTCCTACATGTAATGAGCAGATGTAATAAGTGGACATGTAGGAAGTAGATGTAATAAGTGGACATGCAGTAAGTTGTAATAAGTTGTAATAAGTAGACATGTACTATGTAGACATGTACTATGTAGACATGTACTAAGTAGACATGTAATAAGTGGACATGTAATAAGTGGACATGTAATAAGGAGACATGTAATAAGTGGACATGTAATAAGTGGACATGTAATAAGTGGACATGTAATAAGTAGACATGTAAGTGGACATGTAATAAGTGGACACACAATACGTAGACACGCAATAAGTAGATGTAATAAGTTGACACGCAATAAGTAGGCATGTAATAAGTAGGCATGTAATAAGTAAGCATGTAATAAGTAGACATGTAATAAGTTGACACGCAATAAGTAGGCATGTAATAAGTAGACATGTAATAAGTAGGCATGTAATAAGTAGACATGTAATAAGTAGACATGTAATAAGTGGACATGTAATAAGTAGACATGTAATAAGTAGGCATGTAATAAGTAGACATGGAATAAGGAGACATGTAATAAGTAGACATGTAATAAGTAGACATGTAACAAGTAGACATGTAATAAGTGGACATGCAATAAGTAGACCCGCAATAAGTAGAAACGCAATAAGTATATGTAATAAGTCGACACGCAATAAGTAGGCATGGAATAAGGAGACATGTAATAAGCAGACATGTAATAAGTAGACATGTAATAAGTAGACATGGAATAAGCCTATGTAATAAGTAGGCATGGAGTAAGTTGATGTAATAAGTAGACATGGAATAAGTAGATGTTTTTTTTTGAAAGTTGAGAATTAATTAGTGGTTGGAAATGGAAATGAAAACAAAACAACTCATCAGAAACAGGAAAATGCTAAAACAATTCTAAAACATGTGAAAACTAGATGGTATTCATAGAATACTTACCCTGCGCAGTAAACTTGTTGCGAGCCAACTCTTCTATTTTTTTACATTTTTTTCCTTCGATCCAATATGGCTGCCAGACCACGCGAGTGATGACATCATAAATTTATATTCTCTAATATAATTGTTGCAGAGATCACGCTCAATACATTTCAAACTTATCAGACGAAGCATTGTCCCTGTCGAATTAAGACGTCATAATTATGGCACCAATGACGTCATCGTTAACAACACCTATTCCCCATATGGAGTTCTTTACAATGCGCCATGTTTCCATTTTTTTCCATCCAGCGGTTTTGGAGATATAGAGGTGCAATTTTTTTCGATTTTTCCAAGATGGCGCCTGTACTACATGACATATGACGTCATGATTATCATTAAAATATTCTACAGGAGGAGGCGTTCCTGTGGTGAAAATTTAGTGCCCATCAGACCAACAGTTGATAAGAAAAAATTCACATTAAAAATCATCACCATCAACACATCACCATCAACATATCGTATTCCCCATGGTGAGTACTTGACATTGGGCCACGTTTCAATTTTTTCCATCGAGTGGTTTGGGAGATATAGAGGTGTAACTTTTTTCCAAGACAGCGTCCGGACCACGTGACCTATGACGTCATAATTATGAATATAAAAAAATATACAGGCGGAGGCGCTTCTATAGTAAAATTTCGTGTCAATCGGACCAATGGTTGCCGAGAAAATGAATCTATCTATAATTCCAGTAATCTCTGTGTGTGTGTGTGTTTGTCTGTGTGTTTGTCTGTGTGTTTGTCTGTGTGTTTGTCTGTGACCGCTGTTTCTCGACAACCACGGGTCCGATATACTTTAAACTTGCCAGGTATATTGCTGGGGACCCGAGGATGTGCCTTTTCAAGGTTTCATATTAATCGGACAAGTAGTTACCGAGCTATGGCGATTTCTTTACCAAACTCCGCAAGCCGTTCGCTTTGGACCAAACCATTTCATGTAAATAGAGGGGGGGATTGTCACCGTACTCGCAAGCCGTTCGCTTTGGCTTTGCGAATGAACCAAACCATTTCATGTAAATAGAGGGGGGGGGGGATTGTCACCGTACTCGCAAGCCGTTCGCTTTGGCTTTGCGAATGGACCAAACCATTTCATGTAAATAGAGGGGGGGGATATAATTTTAGATATATATATAGTACGGGCATGCCCTAGTGTTTTAAATGCAGACACGACACATGTACGCACTGAATGCTCAACCCTGCTTTTCGCTTCGCGAGCGCAGGGCAACAAAGGACAGTTAACTTCTGTGTGAAGAGCGAATCGGGGTTGCAACAGATCGAAGTACCAAAGAAAATCCCACCTGGATGCTTGGATTGGATACCTTTAGTCGATGTGACCCAAAGAGCCTTTTTATGAGAAATGCAAATGCAATGTTATTGTCGGTATTGGGGGCGTGGCCTGATTTGCGAGGTTTCTTTCCTTCTTGTTCCAGGAGTGTCTGCAGTCCCTGCCCTCGCATTGTTGTGTGCGTTGTTCCTTGCAATCCGCTGGAGCTTCAACAGGAACATGAACTTCAACACCTTCAACATGAACGAAACGGAGGTAAATAATATCGACACTGACAATCCCCATATTTGTCTCCATTTCACTGTATCTTGGATTCTGCTCTTTTCTGCATTTCCTCACTTCCATTCTTCTCTCGCTCTTCCATGAGCCTCGATCAAGTATACAATGTATTCTATTTGTTTTTAAGTAACAGCCACACCTTGATTCTCATGGCGGGAGATTTGCAATTTCTCACCTCCTGTTTCAGAGAATCAATTGTTTTATTTGTAATTCTATTGTTTATGAAATTACCATATTAAAAATTACATATTTTTAAACATAAAAAGGCATAATTATTGAGGAACATGCAGAAGAGACTCCAAGCAATCAATTTATTCATGATGTTAAAGGTGCAGGTGAGATGGTTTCCACGACACAGTGGTCTTCACCTGGAACTTTTTGTTAAAGTGAAACAGTTACATCAAACTGCTGGTTGCATCATTACTGCAGGTGTGTCTGTGTCGCTGATGCAGTGCCCCCTGTTTCCAATCATCTGGCACTCATTTTGACGACCTCGGAAGGATGACAGGCTGACTCAAATCACCTGGTGTAAATTCAATGGTACGATAGGGGATCAAACTCAGGATATTAAGATAATAGGACAGCCACCTTAACCATGAAGTCAACAACCAGGATGAAGTAAAACTCAAAGAGAATCAGAAAAACAAAATACACAGTTCCTTGAAGTCTGATTACAGGAAAGACGTAGAATAAGCTGGGATGGGGGATGATGAGGCTGGGACGCGGGATGATGAGGTTGGGACGGGGGCTGAGGAGGGTGGGACGGGGACTGAGGCGACTGGGACGGGGCTGAGGCGACTGGGACGGGGGATGAGGAGACTGGGACGTGGGATGAGGAGGCTGGGAAGGGGGATGAGGAGGCTGGGAAGGTGGATGAGGAGGCTCGGACGGGGGATGAGGAGGGTCGGACGGGGGATGAGGAGGCTGGGACGGGGGATGAGGAGGCTTGGACGGGGGATGAGGAGGCTGGGACGGGGGATGAGGAGGCTGGGACGGGGGATGAGGAGGCTGGGATGGGGGATGAGGAGGCTGGGTCGGGGGATGAGGAGGCTGGGACGGGGGATGAGGAGGCTGGGACGGGGGATGAGTAGGCTGGGACGGGGGATGAGGAGGCTCGGACAGGGGATGAGGCGGCTGGGACGGGGGGTGAGGAGGCTTGGACCGGGGATGAGGAGGATGGGATGGGGGATGAGGAGCCTGGGTCGGGGGATGAGGAGGCTGGGACGGGGGATGAGGAGGCTTGGACCGGGGATGAGGAGGATGGGATGGGGGATGAGGAGCCTGGGTCGGGGGATGAGGAGGCTGATTAGGGGGATGAGGAGGCTAGGACGGGGCTGAGGCGACTGGGACGGGGCTGAGGCGACTGGGACGGGGGATGAGGAGACTGGGACGGGGGATGAGGAGGCTGGGAAGGGGAATGAGGAGGCTGGGAAGGTGGATGAGGAGGCTCGGACGGGGGATGAGGAGGCTCGGACGGGGGATGAGGAGGCTCGGACGGGGGATGAGGAGGCTGGGACGGGGGATGAGGCTGGGATGGGGGATGAGGAGGCTGGGACGGGGGATGAGGAGGCTGGGACGGGGGATGAGGAGGCTGGGACGGGGGATGAGGAGGCTGGGACTGGGGATGAGGAGGCTGGGACGGGGGATGAGGAGGCTGAGATGGGGGATGAGGAGGCTGGGTCGGGGGATGAGGAGGCTGAGATGGGGGATGAGGAGGCTGGGAAGGGGGATGAGGAGGGTGGGACGGGGGATGAGGAGCTTGGGACGGGGGATGAGGCTGGGACGGGGGATGAGGCTGGGACGGGGGATGAGGAGGCTGGGACGGGGGATGAGGAGGCTGGGTCGGGGGATGAGGAGGCTGCGAAGGGGGATGATGAGGCTGGGATGGGGCTGAGGCGACTGCGATGGGGCTGAGGAGACTGGGATGGGGCTGAGGAGACTGGCACGGGGCTGAGGAGACTGGGACGGGCTGAGGCGACTGGGACGGGGCTGAGGAGACTGGGACGGGGCTGAGGAGACTGGGACGGGGCTGAGGAGACTGGGACGGGGCTGAGGAGACTGGGACGGGGCTGAGGAGCCTGGGACGGGGCTGAGGAGACTGGGACGGGGCTGAGGAGACTGGGACGGGGCTGAGGAGACTGGGACGGGGCTGAGAAGACTGGGATGGGGCTGAGGAGACTGGGACGGGGCTGGGGAGACTGGGACGGGGCTGACGAGACTGGGACGGGGCTGAGGAGACGGGACGAGGCTGAGGAGACTGGGACGGGGCTGAGGAGGCTGGGACGGGTTTGAGGCTGGGATGGGTGATGAGGTGGATGGAATTGAGGATGCGGCTGGAATGGGGGATAATGAGGCTGGAATTGGGGATGAGGAGGCTGGAATGGGGGATGACGAGGCTGGAATGGGGGATGACGAGGCTGGAATGGGGGATGACAAAGCTGGAATAGGGGTTCAGGAGGCTGGGACAGGGACGAGGAGGCTGGAATTGGGGATGAGGCTGGACTGGGAGGTGACGAAGCTGCAATGGGGGATGATGAGGCTGGAATGGGGGATGAGAAAGCTGGGATATGGGATCAGGAGGCTGGGATGGGGAGGACGAGGCTGGAATGGAGGATGAAGTGGCTGGAATTGGGGATGAGGCTGGAATGGGGGATAATGAGGCTGGAATGGGGGATGAGGAGGCTGGAATGGGGGATGACGAGGCTGGAATGGGGGATGACGAGGCTGGAATGGGGGATGACGAGGCTGGAATGGGGGATGACAAAGCTGGAATAGGGGTTCAGGAGGCTGGGACAGGGACGAGGAGGCTGGAATTGGGGATGAGGCTGGACTGGGAGGTGATGAAGCTGCAATTGGGGATGATGAGGCTGGAATGGGGGATGAGAAAGCTGGGAAAAGGGATCAGAAGGCTGGGACGGGGACGAGGAGGCTGTATATGCCAAGCAGAGATGGACTAATTTTAAGGGGAATAAGCTAAGGGGAATCTATTTCCCTGCCAACTTTGTGCTGTGTGACAGCGGAAACGGGACAGTTTGTTTTGAGAGTGGGGCGTGAGTCCCCGGGGGTTATAATAATAAAATAAAATAAAACATAGGGGCAATACCCTTGGCTCACCTGGTAGAATAAACGGTATACTATATAACACCGATTAAAGGTATTTTAAACAAATTTCAATGGTTGCAAGAAGACAGGGCAGCATGTAGAATCATATTAAAATAATCACAAGACTTTAAACAAAGAAAAAAATACATATTTTGGGGGTAACCCCCCTCCCCCCCCCCCCCCCCCCCAGTATACCCCCTCAGGACTCGATTTTTAAAAATGCAGTGAACAAACTTCGGTACATCACGGGTGATGAAGGTTGTGGTCAAGTTTCATCGAAATAGTGTTTGTAGTTTCAGATTTAAAAAAAAGCAAATATCTATTTTGGGGGGTCAAACCTGGAGCAACTTTGACCCCCGGTATACCCCCCTTATACCCCGATCTGTTTAATGTCGTGAACAAACTTTAGTCACAACACTACAAATATCATTTGTGCCAAATTTGGTCACAATCCGTTCAACGGTTTCAGAGAAGAAGTTTCAAGTGTTTAGGGACGGACTGACGACGCACCAACGCATAAGCTCCCCTGAACTTCGTTCCAGGTGAGCTAACCAGGGGTCAGGGTCAAAGTCGGATTCACACAGGCCGATGGGACAGAGCAGCAGCTCCGCGATTGACAATTATTTATTCGTTACTTATGTTATTTTATACTTATTTCTGTTAATTATATCGTTATTTCTGCATCAAAAGGACGACCCATCCCACGAAGACCCACGGGACTGACAGCGCAAATCACAACGGTGGTTCTCCGCATATTACAGGTATACAGGTACATCAAAGGGCACCTGCACCTTTTCCCCTGTACTCCATCCATCTTTCCCACTGCAGTTTTTTTTAAATATGAGCAACTGTAATCGCAGGAAGGTTTTAATGAAACTCGTTGAAAAACGTTCAGAATTTCAAAAACTGGTTCCCAACTTGCCTAAAGTTATCAAAGTATTGATGGGTATACACGATACAAGTTCATTTCGGACCATTTTGATTGGATGTGAATAAATTCGAGGAAAGCTGCCTTCGAGTCCTAAGTTTGAGCCCGTGTCCTGCCATTGAATTAACACCAGGTGGGTTGACCCAGTCTGTCATGTTTCCGGTGTCTGCAAAATGAGAACCAGCTTATTGGGAATGGGGGGAATCGGTGACACAGGAATGATGCAACCACAAGGCACAGGCTGTATACGAAATGACGACAATTCCCCGAAAAATACATTTGCTTTTTTCATGATATTTGATGAGGATCTCATCAGCAGATCCCATGAGCGATGCAGAGGAATTATTTGTGAAGAAAGTTAAATAACGGTAAAGGGATTAAAATGCTTCTTTCTCTTTGTTTGCAAACTGCAGTATCCACTTGGCTTGACTCACCGTCCACCGTTCATGTTGGAAAATGTGACGGGCCCTCTCTTCTTTGGGCGGCACAATCATCCCTGTCAGGTCGTCCGGCCCCCTCAGGTCATTCCGACCAATCAGGTCATCTTCGAAATTAACCCTCTCCACTACAACGCAACACCCTTGTTGATCATGCCAGAATATCCCTACAACTCGTCACAACCTGGACCATCCGTACTTTCAAACAATGCTACATTCGGCCTGTTCCTCTTCATGATCATCGTTGGGGTTCCAGCAAATGCATTCGTCTTGGCCGTGTCCCTTCTCGATCCATTCAAACGCAGCGTATCATCGGTCTACATCGGAAGCCTGGCCTGTGCGGACCTCCTCCTGCTGTCCATGTTACCATTCTGGGCTTCGGAAGTAGTTTTGCGTGATTGGCGACTTGGAAGTGCTTTGTGCCATTTCTGTTCGTTCTGCGATCTGTACAGTTTCTTCACCAGCGTGTTCTCCCTCACCGTGATAAGCGTCGATCGCTACGTCGCGGTGGTCTGGCCAATCGCCGCTCTCCGTTGAAGAACGACTACCCGGGCGCGGGTCGTGGCCGTCGCCGTGTGGTTGTTTGCAGGTCTTCCAACGATGCTCACTCACTTTTACAAACGCACGATCTATGATGCATCAGGTGCCACAACTTATTGTATGACACATTTGTATTTCGACCAATTGTCAGCATTTTCTATTTTTGCAGTTTTAGGTTTTTTTCTACCACTACTATTCACAGCGACCATATCGTCGATGACTGCGTGCAATTTGCTCTGCCAACGAAGAATATCCAATCGATCTTCCGTCTCAAGACATCGCCGGTCGCTGTGTTTATTGGTTGCAATTGTTGTTGTATTTTTTGGTTGCTGGTTCCCATTCCAGTTTATCACATTTTCGTTTTACCTAGGATGCCATTATTTTTGGGATACATCCATTCATTCATTTCATCCAATTCATCCGCGACGTATTGGTACCATCTGTATGTCAAATATGCATATCCCACCTTGTGTCTGGGGTACCTCAACAGTTGCATTAACCCATTCCTGGACGCGTTTGTTGGTCGTCATTTCCGTAAAAGTTTCAAAAGCTTGCAGCAGAAACATTGTCCTTGCCGAATTAATGGAAATACCTCTCAAAACACTTCAAGTTGAAGTAAAACCCAGAAAACACTGACATTGGTCCAACGTTGTTAGAGGTTCGAACGACCACGTGAGGACGATTCAACATCGGTAATCACCTCTTTGGTCCAACTTTGGTGAAATTGTTTCTTCAAAGTAAAATAGACACCGAGGTGCCAACATCGCTTCCATGGCGGCCAAAGTAAAAGCATTGCGATAATGGTTCTCTCCACTTCCTCTGCCACATTCAAACACGCTTCCACTTTTCACTTATTGATCCCAATAATACACGCCCTGCCCTTCCATTTCCTCCAACCCAATAAAACGCCCTCCTCTTCCACTCCAATCAAACACCTCCTCTTCCACTCTAATCAAACACCTCCTCTTCCACTCTAATCAAACACCTCCTCTTCCACTCTAATCAAACACCTCCTCTTCCACTCTAATCAAACACCTCCTCTTCCACTCTAATCAAACACCCCCTCTTCCACTCGAATCAAACACCTCCTCTTCCACTCTAATGAAACACCTCCTCTTCCACTCTAATGAAACACCTCCTCTTCCACTCTAATCAAACATCTCCTCTTCCACTCTAATCAAACACCTCCTCTTCCACTCTAATCAAACACCTCCTCTTCCACTCTAATCAAACACCTCCTCTTCCACTCTAATCAAACATCTCCTCTTCCACTCCAATCAAACACCTCCTCTTCCACTCTAATCAAACACCTCCTCTTCCACTCCAATCAAACACCTCCTCTTCCACTCTAATCAAACACCTCCTCTTCCACTCGAATCAAACACCTCCTCTTCCACTCTAATCAAACACCCCCTCTTCCACTCTAATCAAACATCTCCTCTTCCACTCTAATGAAACACCTCCTCTTCCACTCTAATGAAACACCTCCTCTTCCACTCTAATCAAACATCTCCTCTTCCACTCTAATCAAACACCTCCTCTTCCACTCTAATCAAACACCTCCTCTTCCACTCTAATCAAACACCTCCTCTTCCACTCTAATCAAACACCTCCTCTTCCACTCTAATCAAACACCTCCTCTTCCACTCGAATCAAACATCTCCTCTTCCACTCCAATCAAACACCTCCTCTTCCACTCTAATCAAACACCTCCTCTTTCACTCCAATCAAACACCTCCTCTTCCACTCTAATCAAACACCTCCTCTTCCACTCAAATCAAATACCTCCTCTTCCACTCAAATCAAATACCTCCTCTTCCACTCTAATCAAACATCTCCTCTTCCACTCCAATCAAACACCTCCTCTTCCACTCGAATCAAACACCTCCTCTTCCACTCTAATCAAACATCTCCTCTTCCACTCTAATGAAACACCTCCTCTTCCACTCGAATGAAACACCTCCTCTTCCACTCTAATCAAACACCTCCTCTTCCACTCTAATCAAACACCTCCTCTTCCACTCTAATCAAACACCTCCTCTTGCACTCTAATCAAACCCCCTCCTCTTCCACTCTAATCAAACACCTCCTCTTCCACTCTAATCAAACACCTCATCTTCCACTCCAATCAAACATCTCCTCTTCCACTCTAATCAAACACCTCCTCTTCCACTCTAATCAAACACCTCCTCTTCCACTCTAATCAAACATCTCCTCTTCCACTCTAATCAAACACCTCCTCTTCCACTCTAATCAAACACCTCCTCTTCCACTCTAATCAAACATCTCCTCTTCCACTCTAATCAAACACCTCCTCTTCCACTCTAATGAAACACCTCCTCTTCCACTCTAATCAAACATCTCCTCTTCCACTCTAATCAAACACCTCCTCTTCCACTCGAATCAAACACCTCCTCTTCCACTCTAATGAAAAACACCTCCTCTTCCACTCCAATCAAACACCTCCTCTTCCACTCTAATCAAACACCCCCTCTTCCACTCTAATCAAACACCTCCTCTTCCACTCTAATCAAACATCTCCTCTTCCACTCCAATCAAACACCTCCTCTTCCACTCTAATCAAACACCTCCTCTTCCACTCTAATCAAACACCTCCTCTTCCACTCTAATCAAACACCTCCTCTTCCACTCTAATCAAACATCTCCTCTTCCACTCTAATGAAACACCTCCTCTTCCACTCTAATGAAACACCTCCTCTTCCACTCTAATCAAACATCTCCTCTTCCACTCTAATCAAACATCTCCTCTTCCACTCTAATCAAACACCTCCTCTTCCACTCTAATCAAACACCTCCTCTTCCACTCTAATCAAACACCTCCTCTTCCACTCTAATCAAACATCTCCTCTTCCACTCTAATGAAACACCTCCTCTTCCACTCTAATGAAACACCTCCTCTTCCACTCTAATCAAACATCTCCTCTTCCACTCTAATCAAACACCTCCTCTTCCACTCTAATCAAACACCTCCTCTTCCACTCTAATCAAACACCTCCTCTTCCACTCTAATCAAACACCTCCACTTCCACTCTAATCAAACACCTCCTCTTCCACTCTAATCAAACATCTCCTCTTCCACTCCAATCAAACATCTCCTCTTCCACTCAAATCAAACACCTCCTCTTCCACTCTAAACAAACACCTCCTCTTCCACTCTAATCAAACATCTCCTCTTACACTCTAATGAAACACCTCCTCTTCCACTCGAATGAAACACCTCCTCTTCCACTCTAATCAAACACCTCCTCTTCCACTCTAATCAAACAACTCCTCTTCCACTCTAATCAAACACCTCCTCTTCCACTCGAATCAAACACCTCCTCTTCCACTCTAATCAAACACCTCCTCTTCCACTCTAATCAAACACCTCCTCTTCCACTCTAATCAAACACCTCCACTTCCACTCTAATCAAACACCTCCTCTTCCACTCTAATCAAACATCTCCTCTTCCACTCCAATCAAACATCTCCTCTTCCACTCAAATCAAACACCTCCTCTTCCACTCTAATCAAACACCTCCTCTTCCACTCTAATCAAACATCTCCTCTTCCACTCTAATGAAACACCTCCTCTTCCACTCGAATGAAACACCTCCTCTTCCACTCTAATCAAACACCTCCTCTTCCACTCTAATCAAACAACTCCTCTTCCACTCTAATCAAACACCTCCTCTTCCACTCTAATCAAACACCTCCTCTTCCACTCTAATCAAACACCTCCTCTTCCACTCTAATCAAACACCTCCTCTTCCACTCTAATCAAACATCTCCTCTTCCACTCTAATCAAACACCTCCTCTTCCACTCTAATCAAACACCTCCTCTTCCACTCGAATCAAACATCTCCTCTTCCACTCTAATCAAACACCTCCTCTTCCACTCTAATCAAACATCTCCTCTTCCACTCTAATGAAAAACACCTCCTCTTCCACTCTAATCAAACACCTCCTCTTCCACTCTAATCAAACACCTCCTCTTCCACTCTAATCAAACATCTCCTCTTCCACTCTAATCGAACACCTCCTCTTCCACTCTAATCAAACACCTCCTCTTCCACTCTAATCAAACACCCCCTCTTCCACTCCAATCAAACACCCCCTCTTCCACTCAAATCAAACACCCCCTCTTCCACTCGAAGGAAACACCTCCTCTTCCTCTCTAATCAAACACCTCCTCTTCCACTCTAATCAAACACCTCCTCTTCCACTCTAATCAAACACCTCCTCTTCCACTCTAATCACACACCTCCTCTTCCACTCTAATCAAACACCTCCTCTTCCACTCTAATCAAACACCTCCTCTTCCACTCAAATCAAACACCTCATCTTCCACTCTAATCAAACACCTCCTCTTCCACTCTAATCAAACACCTCCTCTTCCACTCTAATCAAACACCTCCTCTTCCACTCTAATCAAACACCTCCTCTTCCACTCTAATCAAACATCTCCTCTTCCACTCCAATCAAACATCTCCTCTTCCACTCCAATCAAACACCTCCTCTTCCACTCGAATCAAACACCTCCTCTTCCACTCTAATCAAACACCTCCTCTTCCACTCTAATCAAACACCTCCTCTTCCACTCAAATCAAATACCTCCTCTTCCACTCAAATCAAATACCTCCTCTTCCACTCTAATCAAACATCTCCTCTTCCACTCCAATCAAACACCTCCTCTTCCACTCGAATCAAACACCTCCTCTTCCACTCTAATCAAACATCTCCTCTTCCACTCTAATGAAACACCTCCTCTTCCACTCGAATGAAACACCTCCTCTTCCACTCTAATCAAACACCTCCTCTTCCACTCTAATCAAACACCTCCTCTTCCACTCTAATCAAACACCTCCTCTTGCACTCTAATCAAACCCCCTCCTCTTCCACTCTAATCAAACACCTCCTCTTCCACTCTAATCAAACACCTCATCTTCCACTCTATTCAAACATCTCCTCTTCCACTCTAATCAAACACCTCCTCTTCCACTCTAATCAAACACCTCCTCTTCCACTCTAATCAAACATCTCCTCTTCCACTCTAATCAAACACCTCCTCTTCCACTCTAATCAAACACCTCCTCTTCCACCCTAATCAAACATCTCCTCTTCCACTCTAATCAAACACCTCCTCTTCCACTCTAATGAAACACCTCCTCTTCCACTCTAATCAAACATCTCCTCTTCCACTCTAATCAAACACCTCCTCTTCCACTCTAATCAAACACCTCCTCTTCCACTCTAATGAAAAACACCTCCTCTTCCACTCTAATGAAAAACACCTCCTCTTCCACTCCAATCAAACACCTCCTCTTCCACTCTAATCAAACACCCCCTCTTCCACTCTAATCAAACACCTCCTCTTCCACTCTAATCAAACACCTCCTCTTCCACTCTAATCAAACACCTCCTCTTCCACTCTAATCAAACACCTCCTCTTCCACTCTAATCAAACATCTCCTCTTCCACTCTAATGAAACACCTCCTCTTCCACTCGAATGAAACACCTCCTCTTCCACTCTAATCAAACACCTCCTCTTCCACTCTAATCAAACACCTCCTCTTCCACTCTAATCAAACACC
Source organism: Myxine glutinosa (assembly GCF_964187855.1). Taxonomy (NCBI): domain Eukaryota; kingdom Metazoa; phylum Chordata; class Myxini; order Myxiniformes; family Myxinidae; genus Myxine; species Myxine glutinosa. Next base: position 116,742,128 of record NC_136268.1, on the reverse strand, counting down.
TCCTCTTGCACTCTAATCAAACCCCCTCCTCTTCCACTCTAATCAAACACCTCCTCTTCCACTCTAATCAAACACCTCATCTTCCACTCTAATCAAACATCTCCTCTTCCACTCTAATCAAACACCTCCTCTTCCACTCTAAGCAAACACCTCCTCTTCCACTCGAATCAAACATCTCCTCTTCCACTCCAATCAAACACCTCCTCTTCCACTCGAATCAAACACCTCCTCTTCCACTCTAATCAAACACCTCCTCTTCCACTCTAATCAAACACCTCCTCTTCCACTCAAATCAAATACCTCCTCTTCCACTCAAATCAAATACCTCCTCTTCCACTCTAATCAAACATCTCCTCTTCCACTCCAATCAAACACCTCCTCTTCCACTCGAATCAAACACCTCCTCTTCCACTCTAATCAAACATCTCCTCTTCCACTCTAATGAAACACCTCCTCTTCCACTCGAATGAAACACCTCCTCTTCCACTCTAATCAAACACCTCCTCTTCCACTCTAATCAAACACCTCCTCTTCCACTCTAATCAAACACCTCCTCTTGCACTCTAATCAAACCCCCTCCTCTTCCACTCTAATCAAACACCTCCTCTTCCACTCTAATCAAACACCTCATCTTCCACTCTAATCAAACACCTCCTCTTCCACTCTAATCAAACACCCCCTCTTCCACTCTAATCAAACACCTCCTCTTCCACTCTAATGAAACACCTCCTCTTCCACTCTAATCAAACATCTCCTCTTCCACTCTAATCAAACACCTCCTCTTCCACTCTAATCAAACACCTCCTCTTCCACTCTAATGAAAAACACCTCCTCTTCCACTCCAATCAAACATCTCCTCTTCCACTCTAATCAAACATCTCCTCTTCCACTCTAATCAAACACCTCCTCTTCCACTCTAATGAAACACCTCCTCTTCCACTCTAATCAAACATCTCCTCTTCCACTCTAATCAAACACCTCCTCTTCCACTCTAATCAAACACCTCCTCTTCCACTCTAATGAAAAACACCTCCTCTTCCACTCCAATCAAACACCTCCTCTTCCACTCTAATCAAACACCCCCTCTTCCACTCTAATCAAAAACCTCCTCTTCCACTCTAATCAAACATCTCCTCTTCCACTCCAATCAAACACCTCCTCTTCCACTCTAATCAAACACCTCCTCTTCCACTCTAATCAAACACCTCCTCTTCCACTCTAATCAAACATCTCCTCTTCCACTCTAATGAAACACCTCCTCTTCCACTCTAATGAAACACCTCCTCTTCCACTCTAATCAAACATCTCCTCTTCCACTCTAATCAAACATCTCCTCTTCCACTCTAATCAAACACCTCCTCTTCCACTCTAATCAAACACCTCCTCTTCCACTCTAATCAAACACCTCCTCTTCCACTCTAATCAAACATCTCCTCTTCCACTCTAATGAAACACCTCCTCTTCCACTCTAATCAAACATCTCCTCTTCCACTCTAATCAAACACCTCCTCTTCCACTCTAATCAAACACCTCCTCTTCCACTCTAATCAAACACCTCCTCTTCCACTCTAATCAAACACCTCCTCTTCCACTCTAATCAAACACCTCCACTTCCACTCTAATCAAACACCTCCTCTTCCACTCTAATCAAACATCTCCTCTTCCACTCCAATCAAACATCTCCTCTTCCACTCCAATCAAACACCTCCTCTTCCACTCTAATCAAACACCTCCTCTTCCACTCTAATGAAAAACACCTCCTCTTCCACTCCAATCAAACATCTCCTCTTCCACTCTAATCAAACATCTCCTCTTCCACTCTAATCAAACACCTCCTCTTCCACTCTAATGAAACACCTCCTCTTCCACTCTAATCAAACATCTCCTCTTCCACTCTAATCAAACACCTCCTCTTCCACTCTAATCAAACACCTCCTCTTCCACTCTAATGAAAAACACCTCCTCTTCCACTCCAATCAAACACCTCCTCTTCCACTCTAATCAAACACCCCCTCTTCCACTCTAATCAAAAACCTCCTCTTCCACTCTAATCAAACATCTCCTCTTCCACTCCAATCAAACACCTCCTCTTCCACTCTAATCAAACACCTCCTCTTCCACTCTAATCAAACACCTCCTCTTCCACTCTAATCAAACATCTCTTCCACTCTAATGAAACACCTCCTCTTCCACTCTAATGAAACACCTCCTCTTCCACTCTAATCAAACATCTCCTCTTCCACTCTAATCAAACATCTCCTCTTCCACTCTAATCAAACACCTCCTCTTCCACTCTAATCAAACACCTCCTCTTCCACTCTAATCAAACACCTCCTCTTCCACTCTAATCAAACATCTCCTCTTCCACTCTAATGAAACACCTCCTCTTCCACTCTAATCAAACATCTCCTCTTCCACTCTAATCAAACACCTCCTCTTCCACTCTAATCAAACACCTCCTCTTCCACTCTAATCAAACACCTCCTCTTCCACTCTAATCAAACACCTCCTCTTCCACTCTAATCAAACACCTCCACTTCCACTCTAATCAAACACCTCCTCTTCCACTCTAATCAAACATCTCCTCTTCCACTCCAATCAAACATCTCCTCTTCCACTCCAATCAAACACCTCCTCTTCCACTCTAATCAAACACCTCCTCTTCCACTTGTGGTAGAATTTTGTGTATGACTCTCAGGACTCCAATGACCGGACTCAGGTTTACAAAAGGTCTGGTTTATTATTCACTTCATTCCATTTACCAAATAATACCGCATTATTCAATGGCTGAGATTAACTCTTTTCCATGGTCCTTTTCGTTCGGCTGATGTTCTTCCGCAGCGCCGTACTCGTTCATTCCATCGTTCCGTCGGGCAGGGCTTCTGAGGACAAGTCTACTTTACTCAACGTTTGCTCTCGTTTATATCGCCAAACTGGACTTAATCTCCTCTCCGCTAATGTCCCGAGGTCATGCATCGCACCGATTCCTGGCATCAGCTCGCTCCCCTCCTGCTGTGATTTCCATTTACACAGCAGGGGGGGGTGCTCTAGCCTGGGGCCTTGACCAGGTGTTTCAAGAGATTACATTGTTCATACACATTCTGACACTCATTTACAAACTCGTCTTTAACAGAGTTTGCATGTAAAATGTATCTGCTTTGTTACCAGGTTAATTAATAAGTTACCAGGGCCAATCAATATGTTACACTGAGTTACACTTCCACAATTCCCTCATCTTTTTGTTTTTGTTTATATTAACCATTAATCTAAACATCAATATAAGTAAACAATCAATCACTACTAGTAAACATCATTACAAGTATAAGTAAATAATCAATCACTTTGGTAATCAAATTCCCTTAGGCATACACCGTCATCCTGCAAGAATCACAAAACATTTCGTTGGTCATTGACTTCTTCCATATCGTTCAATCTATTGCATTTGCATCACAAATATATTTTCAAAACAACACTTCACCATCACCAAGATACAACAATTTCACTTCATTTTCAAGTTTTGTAAAGCATCTGCACCATCTGGCAAAAAACGTTTGCCTCCACACAAATGTTGACTTTGTTTGAAAGGAAGGGCTGATCACTTGTGTTTGAATCCAGGTATGAAACATTTTCTCCTAATGTCTTCATAGCTCCTGCACTACTTCGTGTAGGATTTCGCTGTTGTGGTAACACTGCGGAGTCATAGACTGACCCTTCTCTCCATGTAGCATTCTTGCCACTTTTTGCTGTGAACCATAATGATTCCTTGAACAAGGCCTTCACCCAGTTGTAGTCGACTTGCCTCCTCCCTCATTGTGAGTGGGCAGCAAGTATTGGTGTGACGTTGATTGGCCAGCAAGATGTGGAACAGGGATGCCGGATGCATCCACACTGATGTTGGGACCATGGTGTTCAGGTCATTCATGGTCCTTACCAGGAGCAACCAGCAGAATCGTGCACAGCTGTTGTGACAAGGGCACAGCCGTTTTTGCAGCTCCATGCTGGTTCCCCGGACGTTGGTGAAGTAATAACATATGTCCCCGCATTTCACAGAGGTTGCAGGTAAAATGTCGTTGTCCTGCAACTTCTGATGTGGTGAATGTTCGAAGTCTTCGAACAAGAGTAAGTGATCGCCTTTCTTTCATATGTTGCAGTGTGATCCAGGCAAATGGTCACATAAATTTCCTTGGTGAAGGTAAGCATTCATCTCCAAGTTACACGGGAGAATGTCTTCATCATTCTTTGAGAAAGAGGGTGTATGCCACGATTAACTTCATTTTTTAGCCACAAATTTTCTTTCTCGAACTTCTTCCCAATTCCGTTAGCAATCCCTCCAAAATGTGATCTTGTCTTATCTTTATGCTCAGTCATATCTGAATCTGCTTTCCGCACACACTGAATCAGATAGGGTACATCTTACCATGAAATCAGCATAATCATGTATATCTTCCGACAGTTTCACATTCAACAATTTGTTGTTTTTCCTTAACTCAAAAAGTTATATTCATTTATATGCGTCACACAAATAATATTCAATCAGGTATGTATTTTATTACTAAACTAAGAATAGCATTGTATATGATTATAATCACAAACGGGAATACCTAATTCCCAACAACAATTTTCCCAAACCAACAAATTAAGCATAATGTATTATTACCATAATTCCTCTCCACTTTTTCTTTTCCCTCTTTTTTTTTTTTTAACAGTGTGTCACTCGTGGTGATATGAGTTCATTGATATTGTAATTGACACAACTCATAACATTGTCGTTATGCCATTATCTTAATTCTACTGTTTATGTTGCCATAAAAGTCTTCCTTTTCTGGTTCCACATTTCTTTCCTCATTTGTCACTTCATGCGTTATCATCGTGTTGTTGGTTACCTTATTCAAACACACCGTCACTAAGGCTTTCAAGCAAGCCACCACTAAAACAATTGCCAATATAACTACTAAACCAACAAACAAGTCTGCTACTCCTTGTATATGTTCATACCTATGACATAGTTATATGTCGATGACATTTAACATTATATACCAAACTAACAAGCTTCCTAAAAGGTAAATAAAGAAAATCCCTTAATATGTAACATAATCAGATTATTTGTCTTACCCTGATCCCCCTATCTCCCGGGGTTGAACTCAATCCCCTGATCATGAGTGTAGTTGTGATACATTTTTTTTCACTCATGCTGTATTAATATCAGTAGATAATTGTATGTCATGTAGGCAAATAAATGTCACTATTCCAAGTAGGAATATCACATGTTGAAAATGTAATGTTTATCAATGCAAGGGGTGTTAAAATGTAATTCAAATGACTGTAAATCACGACTATCATTTTTCTACCACTGAATGTTCTGCTGGGCTGCTAGGTGCAGCCTCATTTTCTGTGGGATCGTCCACCTTAGCCCCATGTGCTTGCTTGCAATGAGAGGCATGAATCCAACTTTCTATTTTGGGTCCATATTTGTTTCTATTCTTATCAATCTCCTATGGTTTATCAATTCGTTCCAAGATACCGCAACCAAAGGTTTTAACCAAAGCTCTACCAAACTATTTCCAATTTGAACAAAAATGCCAGTGAAACAATGATTCGAAGGATTAACTTCAAGGGGTCAATAAATTTATTCTATAGCCAGATCTAATTTTCCCATCCAATAGTTTGCCTTGCCACATGTCATATTATAACACCTTAATAAACCTTCGAAAAAATGTTTCCCATCTCAACAAATTTCCTTTTTTACAAATAGCCATGTGTAACTTACGTATTTAACTACAATTTCCTCTCAATTTGTTTGGCCTAACTGGCCGCAAAAGTGGCTGCCAGCATGCAGTACCGTTTTTTATCTACCAAGGAAGTGTTCCACACAAGACCTCTACCAAAATGTTGTTTGTAAAAACAAATCTGGGATTTCTGATTACATGGATGCACACTCTCAGGCCATTTTCAGGCTGCTGTTAACAATCCACTACGATGACTTAATTCCTTTACCCACAATCAAATAATTAGTACAAATTGAGGATATTATCCCTATCACATTCTTTTATAGATTCATTATGTTGGATCTAATTTTTTCCAATAATTTTCCACTGCTGTAAGGCGGAACAATAGCTCTCATAAGTCTTAGTAATATCGTACTTAATTTGCCCAGCAGAGAATAATTTATTTACTATCCTTTCTCATCTGTTAACCAGTGACTTTGTTTAAACTCCAGAACTGAAAACCCACAATAGTTCAAACCAGCAAAATTTTCTTTACTCTTTTCCCATATCATCTATGCCTAAAACACATCCATACATACAGCACAATTTATATGCTGATAAAATTCAAGTTTATATATATAAAATCCATGAGCAGAGTATTCTGGGAAGTCAGTGTAAGTCCTCTCCCAAATTTGGATGATTTTGTACTTCCTCATTTCCTTTTATGAAGCTCATATCCATAAATAGATGTTATTCTCATATACATTCTATCAAAAATGGAATCCCAAAATTACTCACAATTTTACTATTAATTAATGGCTGCTCATAACCCAGCACATCAAATTTTTTATATTCCATTTCCCTTGACAAAAGAGATAATGTTCATAATCAAATTATATTTCTATTTTATTTTACGGATTCTCTGGATATTCAATCCCATCCACATATCCCAATCCCATCCACATATAACTATCCATTTCCAGACAGGCACACTGTCGGTGTCAACAATCTTGTAAGATTGATACACAAAAACACACACACACATGCATTATGCATATTTGTTTGCGTTGGAACCATTATTTACAGATCAGATGGGTGTCAATTTTATTTCAATTTCATAAAATTTGTCAATCAAATTCAAAATGCTAATAGACAAATGAACCAAAAGTCCATTCTTAGAAAACCTTTATGATGTCAAATTGAAATTACCCTTTCTGCCTTCACAATAATCTATCCAAATTTTGACTACACACCCATTTGCATGTCAGTCGACCATTGACCTATCAATTGTGCGGAACAATAGTCCGAAATTCCCACCTGATCATCATGTGACTCTTGTTACTTGGTTTGCCAACAATTGCAACGCAATTGTTCCAAACTTTGTAAATTTAAAATTGCTGTGCCCAAAATAGAAGATCCAATTTTGGCATTTGATCAATTAATTATTAATTTGTTAACAAGCAAAAAGAAAAATGAATCATTCTTGCTCTGAAAACTTTTCAGACACAAGAATCATCGACAGTTATTCATGTTTGTCCAGTAATCTAATTTGTTGAGGCCAATCGTCATTTGGGATTTGTCGCAATGAAGGCCTAATCATTGTCTGAGGTATCGGTCAGCACTGGTACCCTTGATCTTGGTTTCTTTGTCCTTGGTTTCTTTGTCCTTGGTTTCCCTGTCGAAATTGTCTTCTGCTCAGATATGGGCATCTCCTTATCCAGTGTCCCATCTCTCCACAGTTGAAGCACCGGCTTCTGTCGTTACCTGGGCTGTGCACCTGTGCACTTGTATTGCTGGGCTGCATCTCTACATCCCTGAGTTGCCACTGCAATCTCTCGTTATCTCCTGAAACACGAAAAAATTCTCTGTACCGTCCTTTTTGGGGAGACAACTGGAAATCAGATGGGACAACTGTCACTTTCATTCCTAATTTCGAGGGCAGTTGTGCATTTGTCTCCTCCACTGTATCCTGTATCCTTTTTATTTTAAATTCTACATCCGTTATCTGTTCTTGCTGTTCCCGTTGTCTGGATTCACCATCCCAAAGATGGAATGCAAGCCAGTCTACCGTTAGATTCTGTCTCTTTCTGGCTTTCAATCTTTGTTCTAATCTTTCCAATCGACTTCGCTCAAATGTACCATCTCTTGGAAACTCCTCATCATGTCCCTTTGTCCACAAATACCAATTCTCGACCTGCCTTATAGCTTCGGCACCATAACGGTCGTACATATGATGTGTACAAGTACCTTTTTGTGGAATCTCTGGTTGTCCTTGTGTATTCTTGTAGGCTCCTTTTCCCATTCTGCCTTTTATCAAAGTAGCGTTGGATGTGTTGTAGTTTGTTCCTCTAAAGCTTCACTCGTACCTCCAGGAAGGGTCTCTCCACCTGTTCACACGGTGATTTCCAGAGAATCTCCCTCAGCTGTGGCTTTTGCACAATCCAATCTCACAGATCAGTATTTGCAGATGAGCCGGAGGGTCAGTATGAAATGGGTGAATCCTCAGGTGTCCGCTCTGTTTGACGGGGAAATCACACAATGGTAACCGCACATATATATCTGTATATAAACTCACCACCTTGCTCAATTTTCCCAGGTTGTCTCCACATTGATAATATCTCGCAAAGATATCAAAGCTTCTTTCTTGAGACCGCATTTTCATTAATCAAACAATCAATATATTCAATTCAATTTATTCAGTTCAATTTATTCAGTTAAATTTATTCAATTAAATTCAATCAATTAGATTCAATCAATTAACAATTCAATCAATTATTCAATTTCAATTAATTCATCAATATTCATCAATAAATCACATTAATCATTTTGGATGACTCCTTGCATAAGCCCTTTCCCCAATGATGTCAGGACAGGTCCATCCATTGACTGAGATCGAATCTCATCGGTCGTCACCTCTGGTTCGTACCTCATGTTAATTGATGAATCACCGTCCTGTCCTAGGGTCATATCTGACATATTTCCCCATTTTGCCTGGTCTCCACAAATTTTCTTTGCAACCACTAAAGGCAACTCATCCTTCATTCGTGAGACAGCCAAAATGGATGGCAGATATTAAAGTTCATTGGGAAAAACATCTCATCATTTTTCTTTTAATAGTATCCAAAATCTCTTGGCAATATAAATTTCGTAAAACTCCTGAAATAAGACTGTAAAATTTCTTCAATCATGCTAAATTTTGAAACTCCATCGCTTGTAATACCCAATTTATCCCATAGGGCTTGAAAGTTCTTTCCCATGTAACATAATCAGATTATTTAAAACGAACATTTCCTTTATCACCACAGCTATGTGGTATAATCAACAATAGAATAAAACTGTACATAGCAACAGGCTACCTCATGGCCACTTAGTATACCTATTGACAATAAGTCATAACAATATCGAATAATCACTGAACAATTCAAAAATCGCTTCCCCTGCTCCAGCCGCAGCATCCGTGATATTTGTTTGCTCATTCACTATTCCTGATTCGTCATCAAGGATCTCCATCATCACACAGCGTACTTAATTCCGCATTCTAATGAGAATTCAACAGGATTTTACGACTCAAAGGAAAAGAACGAGCAGACCTTTTGCAGGATGATCGTTACAAAAATCGTTACATATATTAAAGTATTTATGATGTCGACAAATCATATCTTAATTCTTACAAGATTTTGGTTCTTTGAATAAATCACAGCACCGGGAGAACCAGCTCCAAAAATGGATCTTTGTGTTTATTCAGCACCCTAGTAATTGGTTCTTTGTGTACTAATTACACAGCACCCAGGCCCCGCTCATATGGATCTTTGTGCAGCGCTACACAGCACCTGAGCAAAAGGGGTTTCATCTACATTTTCCCTATCTGGTGTACCATCCGTGATATTTGTCTGCTCATTCACTATTCCTGATTCGTCATCAAGGATCTCCATCATCACACAGCGTACTTAATTCCGCTTTTTAATGAGAGTTCAACAGGAATTTACGACTCAAAGGAAAAGAACGAGCAGACCTTTTGCAGGACGATAACTGGAATTAGTCGTGAAAATATATCCAAAATACTCAAAAATAGACACCCACACAAATAAACAACATTTATTCCGTTTAACAGAACAAACATTTCGTCTATCATGACATGCATGTCTTCAAAATTATATGCCCAAGAGAAAAAGTAAAATTAATTAAAACTGCGGGCAGTGATGATCCGGGGACCATACCGCTCCATCCTGATTGGACGAGTGCGTGCTAGAGTCGTTAACAACGACAGTCCAGATCCGATTGTTCAAAATTTCAACTCAATCGATCGAAAAATGAACGCAGGGATGCATTTTAAAGGTGCAGTGGCACTAACTGAGTTGCCACGAATATGGCCATGAAATTGCCAATATGGCCATCACAAAATATTTTCCTTAATCAATTGGCTCATAGCATAACCAATCTGCAAGTATTTCATCCGAAGATGTGTCTCTGAGGACTTTTAATTAAATAAGTCATTTATAAATCAACGAGTTAATTTATTAAATGATTAATCAATAAATCAAATTTTTCCTTGACAGCCATATCACTCGGTCAGTGTCATGTCCAAATATCAGCTTCCTTACTCAAAAGGTGCCTGAGTTAATGTAATGTAATTACTGTAATAAGATTACTGCAATTACTGTAATGATTACTGTAATTACTGTAATTACCAGAACTGTAATTACTGTAATTACCTCAGGTAATTACTGTAATGTAATTACTGTAATGTAATAAGAAATGTAATTAATTAAATAAGTACTTCATTAATCGTTAATAATGAAATAATTCCTGAATTCTCATTCGATTCACTTGACATTCGAATGTCCCCAAAACGTTGGAGCAAAACGTTGCAACAACGAAAGTGAAACGTTGTGGCGACGTTGTGGAAACGTCAGCAAAACACAACATTTGAATGTTCCCAAAACGTTGGAGCAAAACGTTGCAACAACGAAAGTGAAACGTTGTGGCGACGTTGTGGAAACGTCAGCAAAACACAACATTTGAATGTTCCCAAAACGTTGGAGTAAAACGTTGCAACAACGAAAGTGAAACGTTGTAGCGACGTTGTGGAAACGTTAGCAAAACACAACATTTGAATGTTCCCAAAACGTTGGAGCAAAACGTTGCAACAACGAAAGTGAAACGTTGTAGCGACGTTGTGGAAACGTTAGCAAAACACAACATTTGAATGTTCCCAAAACGTTGGAGCAAAACGTTGCAACAACGAAAGTGAAACGTTGTAGCGACGTTGTGGAAACGTTAGCACAACCCAACCTTTGAATGGTCCCAAACGTTTCGACAACAAATGGTCACAAGTCATTATCACATTGCAATGACCTCTAAACATTCCTAAACCAATATCCCATTAAAAAATCCCATTAAAATCCCATATTTTGTCACCCTTTGCATTGTTGAAAGCAATTAATTCCATAACTTAATATTACCTCAATTTATATATACTAGGGCGTGCCCGCACGTACGTGCTCGCCCGTACGTGCTTGCAAAAAACATGCGTGCAAACAACAACAACAAAACTTTGAAACCACGTGGCAGTAACGACCACAGAACCCCCCCTTCTATTTACATGCAATGGTTTGGTCCATTCGCAAAGCCAAAGCGAACGACCACAGAACCCCCCTTCTATTTACATGCAATGGTTCGGTCCATCCGCAGAGCCAAAGCGAACGGCCCGCGAGCACGGCGACCACACCCTGGGACCCACCCGTCCGATTAATTTCAAACCTTGAAAAGGCACATCCTCGGGTCCCCACCAATATACCTGGCAAGTTTCAAGTATATCGGACCGGTAGTTGTTGAGAAACAGCGGTCGCATACAGACAGACCGACACACACACCGAGATTACTGGAATTATAGATAGATAAAAATCCGATCTCATTAAAACCTTCAGACAAACCACTAGCATATATTATTCCTAGGACTAAAATTACCAGGACCATTATCAAACATTTATCAAAATATTAGGACCATCATCAAACCAATGAATGACTCAATCCTTTAATGACTCCATCCAAACCCAGACATTTTGAGTTCCGTAACTTTAATACTTCAAATTTTTCATTCCTTCCCTTCCTGATCCTTCGATGTAGGGATGGGTTCTTTTTAGGATCATGTTGCATCGAGCATTATTTTCCAAACAGTGTGACTATTAAGCCCACGCCAAAACCTCTGACATCCCACCATTAACACCTATTTTAAGCGTGCCGAATCAGTAAGCATCACCCCTTCTATGAGCCTCGACCAGAGGGTGGTTGTTACCCACAAATTTAGGTTGAGGTTGTTGACGAGTCGTTGACAACAGCCCGGATCCGATTGTTCAAAGTTTGAACTGAATCGGTCAGGATAAATTTTGCTAGCTGAACAGCTAGCAACGAAACGTCACCCGGTGACCTGGGTCTTCACCAAAATCCAATCATTTCGTCGTGCCACTCATGCTATTTATCTGGCAAATTTCGTCAAAAAAAACAACAACACTGGTTCCGTGTCAGAATGGACATGAGGGACAATGAGGGACAGTGAGGGAGTGTTTTTTTTTTTTTTTTTTTTTTTTTTTTTTTTTTTTTTTTTTTTAATCCAATCTCCATCTTTCACAGTAATTCTGGACCGGCATGAGGTGGGATTGTCTGTCATGAATTTATTTGTTGATCGAACGAGTTTTAATTTGTCTAAATCCGACCAGTCGTTCCCAAGATATAAGCCTTTTTGTCGCAATACCATAATCAGGATAAATTTGGAACAGCCCTTAAACTAACATCAAGCAGATCAATTTTTATATTTAGGTTGAGGTTTCACACAAACTGGTTAACTAAATAATACAGAATTAGAGCGCCGAGCAAGTTGCTCGCTCGACGAGCAAGTCGAGTGCTTCGAACAAGTGCAAAAAAAAAGTAGTACTTTATACGTGTGCGGGTGGGTAAACGAGTGTACCGGCCTTACACGTCCTGGACGCAAACGGTCGCAAGGTGCACACTTGCTCCGTTTGCTTCCAGGTCACAGTAAGACCCTTAGTGACCAGCGCAACAATACGTATTTACAGAAATCATTTAGAAAAAAAAAAACGAATTATCATCGTGTTGTTTATCGAAATCCCATTCGTGATGGCTCACGCCACCTATATCGCGGCATCGGTGCGCAAAGAAGCCCCAGACCACCTGCTCCCCCATGTATGTACACATAACTTCCAAGTTCGTAAATCATATTGGACTAAACAAGACACACTCACCTTTTACTTGCTTGTACAATTGATTTCAGCGGTGCCTCCATATTGTGGTAGAATTTTGTGTATGACTCTCAGGACTCCAATGACCGGACTCAGGTTTACAAAAGGTCTGGTTTATTATTCACTTCATTCCATTTACCAAATAATACCGCATTATTCAATGGCTGAGATTAACTCTTTTCCATGGTCCTTTTCGTTCGGCTGATGTTCTTCCGCAGCGCCGTACTCGTTCATTCCATCGTTCCGTCGGGCAGGGCTTCTGAGGACAAGTCTACTTTACTCAACATTTGCTCTCGTTTATATCGCCAAACTGGACTTAATCTCCTCTCCGCTAATGTCCCGAGGTCATGCATCGCACCGAGTCCTGGCATCAGCTCGCTCCCCTCCTGCTGTGATTTCCATTTACACAGCAGGGGGGGGGGGTGCTCTAGCCTGGGGCCTTGACCAGGTGTTTCAAGAGATTACATTGTTCATACACATTCTGACACTCATTTACAAACTCGTCTTTAACAGAGTTTGCATGTAAAATGTATCTGCTTTGTTACCAGGTTAATTAATAAGTTACCAGGGCCAATCAATATGTTACACTGAGTTACACTTCCACACACTCTAATCAAACATCTCCTCTTCCACTCTAATGAAACACCTCCTCTTCCACTCGAATGAAACACCTCCTCTTCCACTCTAATCAAACACCTCCTCTTCCACTCTAATCAAACAACTCCTCTTCCACTCTAATCAAACACCTCCTCTTCCACTCTAATCAAACACCTCCTCTTCCACTCTAATCAAACACCTCCTCTTCCACTCTAATCAAACACCTCCTCTTCCACTCTAATCAAACACCTCCTCTTACACTCTAATCAAACATCTCCTCTTCCACTCTAATCAAACACCTCCTCTTCCACTCTAATCAAACACCTCCTCTTCCACTCGAATCAAACATCTCCTCTTCCACTCTAATCAAACACCTCCTCTTCCACTCTAATCAAACACCTCCTCTTCCACTCTAATGAAAAACACCTCCTCTTCCACTCTAATCAAACACCTCCTCTTCCACTCTAATCAAACACCTCCTCTTCCACTCTAATCAAACATCTCCTCTTCCACTCTAATCGAACACCTCCTCTTCCACTCTAATCAAACACCTCCTCTTCCACTCTAATCAAACACCCCCTCTTCCACTCCAATCAAACACCCCCTCTTCCACTCAAATCAAACACCCCCTCTTCCACTCGAAGGAAACACCTCCTCTTCCTCTCTAATCAAACACCTCCTCTTCCACTCTAATCAAACACCTCCTCTTCCACTCTAATCACACACCTCCTCTTCCACTCTAATCAAACACCTCCTCTTCCACTCTAATCAAACACCTCCTCTTCCACTCTAATCAAACACCTCATCTTCCACTCTAATCAAACACCTCCTCTTCCACTCTAATCAAACACCTCCTCTTCCACTCTAATCAAACACCTCCTCTTCCAATCTAATCAAACACCTCCTCTTCCACTCTAATCAAACACCTCCTCTTCCACTCTAATCAAACACCTCCTCTTCCACTCTAATGAAACACCTCCTCTTCCACTATAATGAAACACCTCCTCTTCCACTCTAATGAAACACCTCCTCTTCCACTCTCATGAAACACCTCCTCTTCCACTCTAATGAAACACCTCCTCTTCCACTCTAATCAAACACCTCCTCTTCCACTCTCATGAAACACCTCCTCTTCCACTCTAATGAAACACCTCCTCTTCCACTCTAATCAAACACCTCCTCTTCCACTTCAAACACCTCCTCTTCCACTCTAATCAAACACCTCATCTTCCACTCTAATCAAACATCTCCTCTTCCACTCTAATGAAACACCTCCTCTTCCACTCGAATGAAACACCTCCTCTTCCACTCTAATCAAACACCTCCTCTTCCACTCTAATCAAACACCTCCTCTTCCACTCTAATCAAACACCTCCTCTTCCACTCTAATCAAACATCTCCTCTTCCACTCTAATCAAACACCTCCTCTTCCACTCTAATCAAACATCTCCTCTTCCACTCTAATCAAACAACTCCTCTTCCACTCTAATCAAACACCTCCTCTTCCACTCTAATCAAACACCTCCTCTTCCACTCTAATCAAACACCTCCTCTTCCACTCTAATGAAAAACACCTCCTCTTCCACTCTAATCAAACACCTCCTCTTCCACTCTAATCAAACACCTCCTCTTCCACTCTAATCGAACATCTCCTCTTCCACTCTAATCGAACACCTCCTCTTCCACTCTAATCAAACACCTCCTCTTCCACTCTAATCAAACACCCCCTCTTCCACTCCAATCAAACACCCCCTCTTCCACTCAAATCAAACACCCCCTCTTCCACTCGAAGGAAACACCTCCTCTTCCTCTCTAATCAAACACCTCCTCTTCCACTCTAATCAAACACCTCCTCTTCCACTCTAATCACACACCTCCTCTTCCACTCTAATCAAACACCTCCTCTTCCACTCTAATCAAACACCTCCTCTTCCACTCTAATCAAACACCTCATCTTCCACTCTAATCAAACACCTCCTCTTCCACTCAAATCAAACACCTCCTCTTCCACTCTAATCAAACACCTCCTCTTCCAATCTAATCAAACACCTCCTCTTCCACTCTAATCAAACATCTCCTCTTCCACTCCAATGAAACACCTCCTCTTCCACTCTAATCAAACACCTCCTCTTCCACTCTAATCAAACACCTCCTCTTCCACTCTAATCAAACACCTCCTCTTCCACTCTAATCAAACACCTCCTCTTCCACTCTAATCAAACACCTCCTCTTCCACTCTAATCAAACACCTCCTCTTCCACTCTAATGAAAAACACCTCCTCTTCCACTCTAATCAAACACCTCCTCTTCCACTCTTATCAAACACCTCCTCTTCCACTCTAATCAAACACCTCCTCTTCCACTCTAATCAAACATCTCCTCTTCCACTCCAATCAAACACCTCCTCTTCCACTCCAATCAAACACCTCCTCTTCCACTCTAATCAAACACCTCCTCTTCCACTCTAATCAAACACCTCCTCTTCCACTCTAATCAAACATCTGCTCTTCCACTCTAATGAAACACCTCCTCTTCCAATCTAATGAAGCACCTCCTCTTCCACTCTAATCAAACATCTCCTCTTCCACTCTAATCAAACATCTCCTCTTCCACTCTAATCAAACACCTCCTCTTCCACTCTAATCAAACACCTCCTCTTCCACTCTAATCAAACACCTCCTCTTCCACTCTAAGCAAACACCTCCTCTTCCACTCTAATCAAACACCTCCTCTTCCACTCTAATCAAACACCTCCTCTTCCACTCTAATCAAACACCTCCTCTTCCACTCTAATCAAACACCTCCTCTTCCACTCTAATCAAACACCCCCTCTTCCACTCGAATCAAACATCTCCTCTTCCACTCTAATGAAACACCTCCTCTTCCACTCCAATCAAACATGTCCTCTTCCACTCTAATCAAACACCTCCTCTTCCACTCTCATCAAACACCTCCTCTTCCACTCTAATCAAACACCTCCTCTTCCACTCTAATCAAACATCTCCTCTTCCACTCCAATCAAACACCTCCTCTTCCACTCTAATCAAACACCTCCTCTTCCACTCTAATCAAACATCTCCTCTTCCACTCCAATCAAACACCTCCTCTTCCACTCTAATCAAACACCTCCTCTTCCACTCGAATCAAACACCTCCTCTTCCACTCTAACCAAACACCCCCTCTTCCACTCTAATCGAACACCTCCTCTTCCACTCTAATCAAACACCTCCTCTTCCACTCTAATCAAACACCCCCTCTTCCACTCCAATCAAACACCCCCTCTTCCACTCAAATCAAACACCCCCTCTTCCACTCGAAGGAAACACCTCCTCTTCCTCTCTAATCAAACACCTCCTCTTCCACTCTAATCAAACACCTCCTCTTCCACTCTAATCACACACCTCCTCTTCCACTCTAATCAAACACCTCCTCTTCCACTCTAATCAAACACCTCCTCTTCCACTCTAATCAAACACCTCATCTTCCACTCTAATCAAACACCTCCTCTTCCACTCTAATCAAACACCTCCTCTTCCACTCTAATCAAACACCTCCTCTTCCAATCTAATCAAACACCTCCTCTTCCACTCTAATCATACATCTCCTCTTCCACTCCAATGAAACACCTCCTCTTCCACTCTAATCAAACACCTCCTCTTCCACTCTAATCAAACACCTCCTCTTCCACTCTAATCAAACATCTCCTCTTCCACTCTAATCAAACACCTCCTCTTCCACTCTAGTCAAACACCTCCTCTTCCACTCTAATCAAACACCTCCTCTTCCACTCTAATCAAACACCTCCTCTTCCACTCTAATCAAACACCTCCACTTCCACTCTAATCAAACACCTCCTCTTCCACTCTAATCAAACATCTCCTCTTCCACTCCAATCAAACATCTCCTCTTCCACTCCAATCAAACACCTCCTCTTCCACTCTAATCAAACACCTCCTCTTCCACTCTAATCAAACATCTCCTCTTCCACTCTAATGAAACACCTCCTCTTCCACTCCAATCAAACACCTCCTCTTTTTTTTTTTTTTGTATACAATATCGAGGCTCGTGAAAGAGCGAACATTAATCACACAGAAAGACAAACCGACACATAAAACATATAACATAGGGAGCGGTAGACAAGATGGGGAGAGAGGGGGAAGGACACAAACACAACATTTGAGAGCAGGGACCGAGAGACATGGAGACATCGAGAGATCTGAGAGAGGGCGAGGGCTTTGGGGGGGGGGGGCGTGGGAAGGGGGCAGTGGGAGAGGTATAAAACATATGGACACTGCCAGGACTTCCAGGAAAGAAGTTGGAATTTCAAACAAGGTGGATCTGGGGTGAATTAGCGGGGGTAGAAAAGATCAAGGTTTTGGATGGGGGAAGATAAGAGATGGTGGTGAACAGCTGTTTTAAAGACCTGGAGGGAGGAGTGGGATTGAAGGGAGTGAGGGAGTTTGTTCCAGAGGCGGGAGAAAAGAGGAATGAAAGAGTGAAGGTGAGCGGAGAGCCGAGATTTCGGCAGTTTAACCATCAGAGGGTTGCTGGCAGATCTTGTGCGACCTGTAGGAATATTTGGGGGACAGAGCACAGAGAGAGCTGGGGGTGCAAGGCCGGAGAGGAGTCGGTAGAAGACAGAAAGACCACCTACCTGCCTGCGGTGAGTGAGTGAAAGGCCCTCAGAGATAGCTTCATCGCGGGAGATTCCAATAATTCTGAAAGCTTTGGTTTCAACAGCGTGAAGCCGAGCTAGGTGTGAGGCAGGAGCACCGGCCCATAGGGGAGAACAGTATTCCATTGAGCTGCGGATGAAAGCCTTGTATGTGGTGAGGAGCTCAGGTGTGCCGAGGAAGGACTTCGCACGACGGAGGATGCCCAGTCGGCGACTGGCTTTGGAGGCCAGCTTGGAAATGTGGTTTTCCCAAGAAAGATCATGGCAGATAGTGAGACCCAAAATCTTGAGCGACAGAACTTCTTGGAGAGGATTGTTGAGAAAGTAGATGGGAGGGTTGTCCAGTCGATCTTTTCGGAGAGACATAGTAAGAGTGTGAGATTTGTCAGGATTGAAAGACATGTTCCACTTGTTTGACCAGTCTGTGATTTTGTCCAGGTCTTCAGAGAGTGAGGAGGCAGCAGACTGCCGATCTGAGGGAAGAGGAATGGAGCGGCAGAGAGTGGAGTCATCAGCAAAGAGATAGAGAGGATTTTCGAGAGAGTCAGAGAGATCATTGATGAAGACCAGAAAAAGCACGGGGCCCAGAACACTGCCTTGGGGAACTCCAGCCTGAACAGGAAGAGGAGATGAGAGAAACCCATTCAGGGCCACACGTTGACGACGACTAGAGAGGAAGTCCGCCAGCCATGCGTGGAGATTTCCATGGATACCAAAGGAGGAGAGTTTGGTGAGCAGAGCGGGGTGCCAGACCGTGTCGAAGGCACGTGATATGTCGAGGGAGACAGCTCTAATTTCCTGTTTGGCATTGAGGACCTCCATCCATTGTTGAGACAGCAGAAGCAGCATGTCCAGAGTAGAGTGACCTGGTCTGAAACCAAATTGATGATCAGAGATCAAGCCATTGGAGAAGAGGAAAGATTTCATATCAGAAGCAATGATGGATTCCATGACTTTGCTGATAATTGGGAGAAGGCTGATTGGTCTGTAGTTGCTAGGATCTGTTTTTGCACCTTTTTTGTGCAAAGCGGTGATGTTGGCTGATTTCCAAGCAGATGGCAGTTGACCTTGAGCAAAAGAGAGGGTGAAGAGAACAGAGAGAGGGCGAGATAGAGCAGCAGAGCAGGATTTTAGGACCCGTGGGCTGATGCCGTCGGGTCCAGTTGCAGAATCAGAGTCGAGGGTTGACAGAAACTTTTCCACCTTGTCAGGAGGAAAGGACACGGAGTCCAGGAGCAGCAGGGTACGACTGGGTATGGTGGGTACAGAGAGGGATGGGTTTGGGACACAAGATTTAGAGGCAAACACAGAGTTGAGGCATTCAGCTTTTTCACGTGCGGAGTCAGCTGTGTAGCCGTTTGAGGTAAGGGAGGGGATGGAGGGGGAACAAACACCAGAAACGGATTTGACCAGACGCCACCAGGATTTGGAAGAGGGAGACAGATAAGAGAGTTCGGTCTTGAGAATGGAGAGATATTGTTTCCTGGCTCTCCTGAGGGTGGACACACACTTGTTTCGGGCTTTGTGAAAGGAAATGAGATTTCCTTCCGTTGGATTTGCTTTCCAGGAGACGAAGGCAAGTTGTTTCTGGGCAACAGCCTCACCACAAGATTCCGTGTACCATGGACGGGAGGAAGGGTATGACAACTGAAGACGAGATGGGATAAATCTGTGCATGAGAGAGAGCAATTTACTTTGGAAGAATTCCCAGGATGAGTTGATGTCAGAGGTGGTAGAGATGGGAGACCAGTCCAGATGATTGATGGCTGCTTGAAGACCGTGCCAGTTGGCCTGAGTGAAATGCCAGACTCGTCGACGCTGAGCAGGCTCCCTGAGGATGGTCAGAGAGATGTCCACTTTAACAAGGACATGATCAGATGTTCCGATCGGAGCAGAAGAAGAGCAGCAGACATTTTCAGGGAAGTTAGTCATAACCAAGTCCAGAAGAGAAGATGTTCCGTTGACTGAGATCCGGGTCGGGAAATTGACAGATTGTGTCAGTCCCAGTGAGTCGCAGAAGTCCTTTGCTGAGGAGCCATGGCTGGTGAGAGAGGTACCCACACCCAGCCAACTGGCATGATGACAGTTGAAATCACCACATATGAGGAAGAGAGAGTTGGGATGAGTAGATAGAAGTTGGTCCATATCATCAGACAGCGAGATGTAGATGGAGTCATCACTGTTTGGTGGACGGTACAACACACATATGAACAAGAGGTGGGAGCGAAGGGGAAGCCGTAGCCAGAGGTATTCCTGGGGGTGAGGTGGAGAGAGTGCAGTGCAGGGCGAGTGAGGAAGAGAGTTTTTGATAAAGATAGCAACCCCGCCTCCAGGACGAGGCTCAGGTCTATCATACCGGAGGAGGGAGTAGCCCGGGAGAGATACTATGGAATCAGAGACATCATAAAGGAGGAAAGTTTCTGTTAAGCAGATCACGTCTGGTTTGACAGAAGCAACCTGTATGGAGAGATCGGTTAAGTTTGAACGAAGGCCCCGGATGTTTGAGGTCCATACCGTTAATGAAGAGGAAGGGGGAGCATCAGATACAGAACAGGGGGGAGGAGGGGTAGGGTAAGATGTTGAAGAGGTGGAAGAGGTAGGGAGAGCTGTTGAAGGTGTGTCAGAGATTTGAGGAGGAGGGGTGAGAGGGGAGTCTAGGAGGGGAGGAGCGAGGGAGAGTCTCGGAGGGGAGGGGTGTGGGAGGAGTTTAGGAGGGAGGGGAGGGAAGGGGCAAGGGGGGAGATTTGAAAGGGATGGGTGATGGGGAAGATTTGGAGGGGAGGGGTGATGGGGAAGATTTGGAGGGGAGGGGTTATGGGGAAGATTTGGAGGGGAGGGGTGAGATTGGATTTTTGAAAGTGTACGATTTATGGGAAACGAACATTTATTGCAAAATGAGTTTCTTGTGACCTTCGAGTTAAAAATACGTTTAAGGACGCTGGATGGAGGATGGAGTGCAGGAGAGTTTAGGGAATGTAGAACAAAGGCACTATAGGAGATGGATATTTTTTTTGGGATGAATTGATTTGGTGAGCAAGTCGAAAGCAGCCTTTTAAAGAAGAAGAAGAAAAAGGTGTTATAAAATATGACGGAATACATAACTTGAGGGGAAAGTGTAAACATTGAAGGTTAATGAGTGAAAACTATCTGGGGAAATGGGGGAGAAACACGTGGTCGAAGAACGAACGAACGAATAAGAATGAATAAACGAATGAGAACAGAGAAGGAAATGTTTTTTTTGTTTTTTTTTTGAGTTGAGATTTACACAAGGAAGTAGGCTATGGGTGAAAAGACTGGGAATACAGAGAACGAAAGTTATTGGATCACAAACGACGGACCACTGAGAGAAAAACAAAGCCTCAAGGTTGTACAGTGCACACTGTACAAGGCCTTGCTCGCGACACGGCAAACAGACGATCAATTTATGAAAGATAAACACCGAGAAACAACCAAAGTTGCACACAATAACTTCACACACCGAAAGATAAATACAGTTTCGACAAAATACAATTGTGAACAGACTTAACTTCGAAAAACGTGGAGACCGTGTGGAGCTTCGAAAATCCCTGCCGCCGTCTCCAAGATCTCGCGAGATCCTGTGGAAGTGTAACTCAGTGTAACGTATTGATTGGCCCTGGTAACTCATTGATTAAATCTGGTAACGAAGCAGAATGTGCATGAACATGATAATCTCTTGAAACACCTGGTCAAGGCCCCAGGCTAGAGCACCCTCCTACTGTGTAAATGGAAATCACAGCAGGAGGGGAGCGAGTTGATGCCAGGATTTGGTGCAATGCATGACCTCGGGGCATCAGCGGAGAAAGGATTAACGTTTCAGGGGACAGAGGATTAAGTCCAGTTCGTCCATATAAACTAGAGCAAACGTGGAGTCGAGAGGACTTGTCATGAGAAGCGCTGATCGACGGCAGTGGCGGAGGAAACATCGGCTGAACGAGAGGGACCAGCGAAAAGAGTTAACCTGATCCATTATATTATGCGGTATCATTTTGGTAATTGGATGAAGTGAATACAGTTAATAAACTAGACCTTTTGTAACCTGTGTCCGGTCATTGGAGTCCTGAGTCTCTCAGCTACAAATTCCCCTACAATCTGGAGGCACCGCTGAGATCAATTGTACAAGCAAGTAAAAGGTGAGTGTGTCTTGTTTTGTCCAATATGATTTACGAACTTGGAAGTTATGTGTACATACATGGGGGAGCAGGTGGTCTGGGGCTTCTTTGCGCACCGATGCCGCGATATAGGTGGCGTGAGCCATCACGAATGGGATTTCGATAAACGACTGTAGCAATTTATTCGTTTTTTTTTCTAAATGATTTCTGTAAATACGTATTTTTGCGCTGGTTATTAAAGGGCCTTACTGTGACCTGGAAGCAAACGGAGCAAGTGTGCACCTTGCGACCGCTTGCTTCCAGGACGTGTAAGGCCGGTACACTCGTTTACCCACCCGTACACGTATGGGGTACTTTTTTTTGCACTTGTTCGAAGCACTTGACTTGCTCGGCGCTCGGCGAGCGACAGGGAACCGGGAAAGGGAATTATATTTATATATATATATATTTCCAATATGGTACTGCGACAAAAAGGCTTATATCTTTGGAAACGACTGGTCGGATTTAGACAAATTAAAACTCGTTCGATCAACAAATAAATTCATGACAGACAATCCCACCTAATGCCGGTCCAGAATTAATATATAAATCCCAGTCGAATGTAAAGTGAATCGAATGAAAATGAAGGATTTTTCAAATTGTTGTGGACTTTGGCCTATGTTGAATAAAATGTAGTGATTGAATAAAATAGTTGACGGATATATAAATCCCAGTCGAATGTAAAGTGAATCGAATGAAAATGAAGGATTTTTCAAATTGTTGTGGACTTTGGCCTATGTTGAATAAAATGTAGTGATTGAATAAAATAGTTGACGGATATATAAATCCCAGTCGAATGTAAAGTGAATCGAATGAAAATGAAGGATTTTTCAAATTGTTGTGGACTTTGGCCTATGTTGAATAAAATGTAGTGATTGAATAAAATAGTTGACGGATATATAAATCCCAGTCGAATGTAAAGTGAATCGAATGAAAATGAAGGATTTTTCAAATTGTTGTGGACTTTGGCCTATGTTGAATAAAATGTAGTGATTGAATAAAATAGTTGACGGATATATAAATCCCAGTCGAATGTAAAGTGAATCGAATGAAAATGAAGGATTTTTCAAATTGTTGTGGACTTTGGCCTATGTTGAATAAAATGTAGTGATTGAATAAAATAGTTGACGGATATATAAATCCCAGTCGAATGTAAAGTGAATCGAATGAAAATGAAGGATTTTTCAAATTGTTGTGGACTGTGGCCTATGTTGAATAAAATGTAGTGATTGAATAAAATAGTTGACGGATATATAAATCCCAGTCGAATGTAAAGTGAATCGAATGAAAATGAAGGATTTTTCAAATTGTTGTGGACTTTGGCCTATGTTGAATAAAATGTAGTGATTGAATAAAATAGTTGACGGATATATAAATCCCAGTCGAATGTAAAGTGAATCGAATGAAAATGAAGGATTTTTCAAATTGTTGTGGACTTTGGCCTATGTTGAATAAAATGTAGTGATTGAATAAAATAGTTGACGGATATATAAATCCCAGTCGAATGTAAAGTGAATCGAATGAAAATGAAGGATTTTTCAAATTGTTGTGGACTTTGGCCTATGTTGAATAAAATGTAGTGATTGAATAAAATAGTTGACGGATATATAAATCCCAGTCGAATGTAAAGTGAATCGAATGAAAATGAAGGATTTTTCAAATTGTTGTGGACTTTGGCCTATGTTGAATAAAATGTAGTGATTGAATAAAATAGTTGACGGATATATAAATCCCAGTCGAATGTAAAGTGAATCGAATGAAAATGAAGGATTTTTCAAATTGTTGTGGACTTTGGCCTATGTTGAATAAAATGTAGTGATTGAATAAAATAGTTGACGGATATATAAATCCCAGTCGAATGTAAAGTGAATCGAATGAAAATTAAGGATTTTTCAAATTGTTGTGGACTTTGGCCTATGTTGAATAAAATGTAGTGATTGAATAAAATAGTTGACGGATATATAAATCCCAGTCGAATGTAAAGTGAATCGAATGAAAATGAAGGATTTTTCAAATTGTTGTGGACTTTGGCCTATGTTGAATAAAATGTAGTGATTGAATAAAATAGTTGACGGATATATAAATCCCAGTCGAATGTAAAGTGAATCGAATGAAAATGAAGGATTTTTCAAATTGTTGTGGACTTTGGCCTATGTTGAATAAAATGTAGTGATTGAATAAAATAGTTGACGGATATATAAATCCCAGTCGAATGTAAAGTGAATCGAATGAAAATGAAGGATTTTTCAAATTGTTGTGGACTTTGGCCTATGTTGAATAAAATGTAGTGATTGAATAAAATAGTTGACGGATATATAAATCCCAGTCGAATGTAAAGTGAATCGAATGAAAATGAAGGATTTTTCAAATTGTTGTGGACTTTGGCCTATGTTGAATAAAATGTAGTGATTGAATAAAATAGTTGACGGATATATAAATCCCAGTCGAATGTAAAGTGAATCGAATGAAAATGAAGGATTTTTCAAATTGTTGTGGACTTTGGCCTATGTTGAATAAAATGTAGTGATTGAATAAAATAGTTGACGGATATATAAATCCCAGTCGAATGTAAAGTGAATCGAATGAAAATTAAGGATTTTTCAAATTGTTGTGGACTTTGGCCTATGTTGAATAAAATGTAGTGATTGAATAAAATAGTTGACGGATATATAAATCCCAGTCGAATGTAAAGTGAATCGAATGAAAATTAAGGATTTTTCAAATTGTTGTGGACTTTGGCCTATGTTGAATAAAATGTAGTGATTGAATAAAATAGTTGACGGATATATAAATCCCAGTCGAATGTAAAGTGAATCGAATGAAAATGAAGGATTTTTCAAATTGTTGTGGACTTTGGCCTATGTTGAATAAAATGTAGTGATTGAATAAAATAGTTGACGGATATATAAATCCCAGTCGAATGTAAAGTGAATCGAATGAAAATGAAGGATTTTTCAAATTGTTGTGGACTTTGGCCTATGTTGAATAAAATGTAGTGATTGAATAAAATAGTTGACGGATATATAAATCCCAGTCGAATGTAAAGTGAATCGAATGAAAATTAAGGATTTTTCAAATTGTTGTGGACTTTGGCCTATGTTGAATAAAATGTAGTGATTGAATAAAATAGTTGACGGATATATAAATCCCAGTCGAATGTAAAGTGAATCGAATGAAAATGAAGGATTTTTCAAATTGTTGTGGACTTTGGCCTATGTTGAATAAAATGTAGTGATTGAATAAAATAGTTGACGGATATATAAATCCCAGTCGAATGTAAAGTGAATCGAATGAAAATTAAGGATTTTTCAAATTGTTGTGGACTTTGGCCTATGTTGAATAAAATGTAGTGATTGAATAAAATAGTTGACGGATATATAAATCCCAGTCGAATGTAAAGTGAATCGAATGAAAATTAAGGAATTATTTCATTATGAGCGATTAATGAAGTACTCATTTAATTAATTACATTTCTTATTAAATTACAGTAATTACATTACAGTAATTACCTGGGGTAATTACAGTAATTACAGTTCCGGTAATTACAGTAATTACAGTAATCATTACAGTAATTGCAGTAATCTTATTACAGTAATTACATTACATTAACTCAGGCACCTTTTGAGTAAGGAAGCTGATATTTGGACATGACACTGACCAAGTGATGTGGCTGTCAAGGAAAATATTGATTTATTGATTAATCATTTAATAAATTAACTCGTTGATTTATAAATGACTTATTTAATTAAAAGTCCTCAGAGATACATCTTCGGATGAAATACTTACAGATTGGTTATGCTATGAGCCAATTGATTAAGGAAAATATTTTGTCATATTGGCCATATTGGCAATTTCGTGGCCATATTCGTGGCAACTCAGTTAGTGCCACTGCACCTTTAAAATGCATCCCTGCGTTCATTTTTCAATCGATTGAGTTGAAATTTTGAACACTCGGATCTGGACTGTCGTTGTTAACGACTCTAGCACGCACTCGTCCAATCAGGATGGAGCGGTATGGTCCCCGGATTATCACTGCCCACAGTTTTAATTAGTTTTACTTTTTCTCTTGGTCATATAATTTTGAAGACATGCATGTCATGATAGAGGAAATGTTTGTTCCGTTAAACGGAATAAATGTTGTTTATTTGTGTGGGTGTGTATTTTTGGGTATTTGGATATATTTTCACGACTAATTCCAGTTATCGTCCTGCAAAATGTCTGCTCGTTCTTTTCCTTTGAGTCGTAAATTCCTGTTGAATTCTCATTAAAATGCGGAATTAAGTACGCTGTGTGATGATGGAGATCCTTGATGACGAATCAGGAATAGTGAATGAGCAAACAAATATCACGGATGGTACGCCGGATAGGAAAATGTAGATGAAACCCCTTTTGCTCAGGTGCTGTGCAGCGCTGCACAAAGATCCATATGAGCGGGGCCTGGGTGCTGTGTAATTAGTACACAAAGAACCAATTACTAGGGTGCTGAATAAACACAAAGATCCATTTTTGGAGCTGGTTCTCCCGGTGCTGTGATTTATTCAAAGAACCAAATCTTGCAAGAATTAAGATATGATTTGTCGACATTATAAATACTTTAATATATGTAACGATTTTGTAACGATCATCCTGCAAAAGGTCTGCTCGTTCTTTTTCCTTTGAGTCGTAAATTCCTGTTGAATTCTCATTAAAATGCGGAATTAAGTACGCTGTGTGATGATGGAGATCCTTGATGACGAATCAGGAATAGGGAATGAGCAAACAAATATCACGGATGCTGCGGCTAGAGCAGTGGAAGCGATTTTTGAATTGTTCAATGATTATTCGATATTGTTATGACTTATTGTCAATAGGTATACTAAGTGGCCATGAGGTAGCCTGTTGCTATGTACAGTTTTATTCTATTGTTGATTATACCACATAGCTGTGGTGATAAAGGAAATGTTCGTTTAAATAGATGATTATGATAGGACCATGACTATAAAATCATGATGATTATTATGAATGATATCATAGGGTTCAAATGCAGAATGCTGCATGAACTTGGGAAAGAACTTTCAAGCCCTATGGGATAAATTGGGTATTACAAGCGATGGAGTTTCAAAATTTAGCATGATTGAAGGAATTTGACAGTCCCATTTCAGGAGTTTTACGAAATTTATATTGCCAAGAGATTTTGGGTACTATTAAAAGAAAAATGATGAGATATTTTTCCCAAAGAACTTTAATATCTGGCATCCATTTTGGCTGTCTCACGAATGAAGGATGAGTTGCCTTTAGTGGTTGCAAAGAAAAATTTGTGGAGACCAGGCAAAATGGGAAAATATGTCAGATATGACCCTAGGACAGGACGGCGATTCATCAATTGACATGAGGTACGAATCCGAGGTGACGACCGATGAAATTCGATCTCAGTCAATGGATGGACCTGTCCTGACATCATTGGGGAAAGGGCTTATGCAAGGAGACATCCAAAATGATTAATTTGATTTATTGATGAATATTGATGAATTAATTGAAATTGAATAATTGATTGAATTGTTGATTGATTGAATCTGATTGATTAAATCTAATTGATTGAATTTAATTGAATAAATTTAACTGAATAAATTGAACTGAATAAATTGAATTGAATATATTGATTGTTTGATTGATGAAAATGCGGTCTCAAGAAAGAAGCTTTGATATCTTTGCGTGATATTAACAATGTGGAGACAACCTGGGAATATTGAGCAAGGTGGTGAGTTTATATACAGATATATATGTGCGGTTACCATTGTGTGATTTCCCCGTCAACAGAGCGGACACCTGAGGATTCACCCATTTCATACTGACCCTCCGGCTCATCTGCAAATACTGATCTGTGAGATTGGATTGTGCAAAAGCCACGGCTGAGGGAGATTCTCTGGAAATCACCGTGTGAACAGGTGGAGAGACCCTTCCTGGAGGTACGAGTGAAGCTTTAGAGGAACAAACTACAACACATCCAACGCTACTTTGATAAAAGGCAGAATGGGAAATGGAGCCTGCAAGAATACACAAGGACAACAAGAGATTCCACAAAAAGGTACTTGTACACATCATATGTACGACCGTTATGGTGCAGAAGCTATAAGGCAGGTCGAGAATTGGTATTTGTGGACAAAGGGACATGATGAGGAGTTTCCAAGAGATGGTACATTTGAGCGAAGTCGATTGGAAAGATTGGAACAAAGATTGAAAGCCAGGAAGAGACAGAATCTAACGGTAGACTGGCTTGCATTCCATCTTTGGGATGGTGAATCCAAACAACGGGAACAGCAAGAACGGATAACGGAACTAGAACTTAAAATAAAAAGGATACAGGATACAGTGGAGGAGACAAATGCACAACTGCCCTCGAAATTAGGAATGAAAGTGACAGTTGTCCCATCTGATTTCCAGTTGTCTCCCCAAAAAGGACGGTACAGAGAATTTTTTCGTGTTTCAGGAGATAACGAGAGATTGCAGTGGCAACTCAGGGATGTAGAGATGCAGCCCAGCAATACAAGTGCACAGGTGCACAGATCAGACAACGACAGAAACCGGTGTTTCGAGTGTGGAAAGATGGGACATTGGAGAAGAAGATGTCCGTATGTCAACAGGAAGACAAGGTCATGGGGCAAACCAAGATCAAGGGTACCAGTGCTTACCGGTACCTCAGACAATGATTAGGCCTTCATTGCTGCAAATCCCAAATGATGATTGGCCTCAACAGATTCGATTACTGGACAAACATGAATAACTGTCGATGATTCTTGTGTCTGAAAAGTTTTCAGAGCAAGAATGATTCATTTTTTCTTTTTTGCTTGTTAACAAATTAATAATTAATTGATCAAATGCCAAAATTGGATCTTCTATTTTGGGCACAGCAATTTTAAATTTACAAAGTTTGGAACAATTGCGTTGCAATTTTTTGGCAAACCAAGTGACAAGAGTCACATGATGATCAGGTGGGAATTTCGGACTATTGTTCCGCACGATTGATAGGTCAATGGTCGACTGACATGCAAATGGGTGTGTAGTCAAAATTTGGATAGATTATTGTGAAGGCAGAAAGGGTAATTTCAATGTGACATCATAAGGGTTTTCTAAGAATGGACTTTTGGTTTATTTGTCTATAAGCATTTTGAATTTGATTGACAAATTTTATGAAATTGAAATAAAATTGACACCCATCTGATCTGTAAATAATGGTTCCAACGCAAACAAATATGCATAATGCATGTGTGTGTGTGTTTTTGTGTATCAATCTTACAAGATTGTTGACACCGACAGTGTGCCTGTCTGGAAATGGATAGTTATATGTGGATGGGATTGGGATATGTGGATGGGATTGAATATCCAGAGAATCCGTAAAATAAAATAGAAATATAATTTGATTATGAACATTATCTCTTTTGTCAAGGGAAATGGAATATAAAAAATTTGATGTGCTGGGTTATGAGCAGCCATTAATTAATAGTAAAATTGTGAGTAATTTTGGGATTCCATTTTTTGATAGAATGTATATGAGAATAACATCTATTTATGGATATGAGCTTCATAAAAGGAAATGAGGAAGTACAAAATCATCCAAATTTGGGAGAGGTCTTACACTGACTTCCCAGAATACTCTGCTCATGGATTTTATATATATAAACTTGAATTTTATCAGCATATAAATTGTGCTGTATGTATGGATGTGTTTTAGGCATAGATGATATGGGAAAATAGTAAAGAAAATTTTGCTGGTTTGAACTATTGTGGGTTTTCAGTTCTGGAGTTTAAACAAAGTCACTGGTTAACAGATGAGAAAGGATAGTAAATAAATTATTCGATGCTGGGCAAATTAAGTACGATATTACTAAGACTTATGAGAGCTATTGTTCCGCCTTACAGCAGTGGAAAATTATTGGGAAAAATTAGATCCAACATAATGAATCGATAAAAGAATGTGATAGGGATAATATCCTCAATTTGTACTAATTATTTGATTGTGGGTAAAGGAATTAAGTCATCGTAGTGGATTGTTAACAGCAGCCTGAAAATGTCCTGAGAGTGTGCATCCATGTAATCAGAAATCCCAGATTTGTTTTTTACAAACAACATTTTGGTAGAGGTCTTGTGTGGAACACTTCCTTGGTAGATAAAAAACGGTACTGCATGCTGGCAGCCACTTTTGCGGCCAGTTAGGCCAAACGAATTGAGAGGAAATTGTAGTTAAATACGCAAGTTACACATGGCTATTTGTAAAAAAGGAAATTTGTTGAGATGGGAAACATTTTTTCGAAGGTTTATTAAGGTGTTATAATATGACATGTGGCAAGGCAAACTATTGGATGGGAAAATTAGATCTGGCTATAGAATAAATTTATTGACCCCTTGAAGTTAATTCTTCGAATCATTGTTTCACTGGCATTTTTGTTCAAATTGGAAATAGTTTGGTAGAGCTTTGGTTAAAACCTTTGGTTGCGGTATCTTGGAACGAAATGATAAACCATAGGAGATTGATAAGAATAGGAAAAAAGATGGACCCAAAATAGAAAGTTGGATTCATGCCCCTCATTGCAAACAAGCACATGGGGCTAAGGTGGACGATCCCACAGAAAATGAGGCTGCACCTAGCAGCCCAGCAGAACATTCAGTGGTAGATAAATGATAGTAGTGATTTACAGTCATTTGAATTACATTTTAACACCCCTTGCATTGATAAACATTACATTTTCAACATGTGATATTCCTACTTGGGATAGTGACATTTATTTGCCTACATGACATACAATTACCTGCTGATATTAATACAACATGAGTGAAAAATGTATCACAACTACACTCATGATCAGGGGATTGAGTTCAACCCCGGGAGATAGGGGGATCATTTGTAAGACAAATAATCTGATTATGTTACATATTAAGGGATTTTCTTTATTTACCTTTTAGGGAGCTTGTTAGTTTGGTATATAATGTTAAATGTCATCGACATATAACTATGTCATAGGTATGAATATATACAAGGAGTAGCAGACTTGTTTGTTGGTTTAGTAGTTATATTGGCAATTGTTTTAGTGGTGGCTTGCTTGAAAGCCTTAGTGACGGTGTGTTTGAATAAGGTAACCAACAACACGATGATAACGCATGAAGTGACAAATGAGGAAAGAAATGTGGAACCAGAAAAGGAAGACTTTTATGGCGACATAAACAGTAGAATTAAGATAATGGCATAACGACAATGTTATGAGTTGTGTCAATTACAATATCAATGAACTCATATCACCACGAGTGACACACTGTTAGGAAAAAAAAAAAGAGGGAAAAGAAAAAGTGGAGAGGAATTATGGTAATAATACATTATGCTTAATTTGTTGGTTTGGGAAAATTGTTGTTGGGAATTAGGTATTCCCGTTTGTGATTGTAATCATATACAATGCTATTCTTAGTTAGTAATAAAATACATACCTGATTGAATATTATTTGTGTGACGCATATAAATGAATATAACTTTTTGTGTTAAGAAAAAACAACAAATTGTTGAATGTGAAACTGTCGGAAGATATACATGATTATGCTGATTTCATGGTAAGATGTACCCTATCTGATCCAGTGTGTGCGGAAAGCAGATTCAGATGTGACTGAGCATAAAGATAAGACGAGATCACATTTTGGAGGGATTGCTAACGGAATTGGGAAGAAGTTCGAGAAAGAAAATTTGTGGCTAAAAAATGAAGTTAATCATGGCATACACCCTCTTTCTCAAAGAATGATGAAGACATTCTCCCATGTAACTTGGAGATGAATGCTTACCTTCACCAAGGAAATTTATGTGACCATTTGCCTGGATCACACTGCAACATATGAAAGAAAGGCGATCACTTACTCTTGTTCGAAGGCTTCGAACATTCATCACATCAGAAGTTGCAGGACAACGACATTTTACCTGCAACCTCTGTGAAATGCGGGGACATATGTTATTACTTCACCAACTTCCGGGGAGCCAGCATGAAGCTGCAAACCAATGGCTGTGCCTTTTCACAACAGCTGTGCGCGATTCTGCGGGCCACGCCTGGTATGCACCATGGATGACCTGAACACCATGGTCCCAACATCATTGTGGATGCATCCGGCATCCCTGTTCCACATCTTGCTGGCCAATCAACGTCACACCAATACTTGCTGCCCACTCATAATGAGGGAGGAGGCAAGTTGACTACAACTGGGCGAAGGCCTTGTTCAAGGAATCATTATGGTTCACAGCAAAAAGTGGCAAGAATGCTACATGGAGAGAAGGGTCAGTCTATGACTCCGCAGTGTTACCACAACAGCGAAATCCTACACGAAGTAGTGCAGGAGCTATGAAGACATTAGGAGAAAATGTTTCATACCTGGATTCAAACACAAGTGATCAGCCCTTCCTTTCAAACAAAGTCAACATGTGTGTGGAGGCAAACGTTTTTTCCAGATGGTGCAGATGCTTTACAAAACTTGAAAATGAAGCGAAATTGTTGTATCTTGGTGATGGTGAAGTGTTGTTTTGAAAATATATTTGTGATGCAAATGCAATAGATTGAACAATATGGAAGGAGTCAATGACCAACGAAATGTTTTGTGATTCTTGCAGGATGACGGTGTATTAGGGCGGGCCATACTTTTTTTTTTTTGGAAATCAATCGAGAGGGGTGTTCATATTACGTATTTTGGTGTGTAGAACACAAATCTGAGGATTTTTAAAAATTCTGATAACCCTAACCTACATCAATTTGCAGTTGATTATTATTAAATTTTTGATTATATTGCTATTCTTCTGGAAAAAAGAGAAGTTTTTTATTTTGAAGTTCAGGCTTTTATTTTGGTAACTTCCTGTTGGGACAGCAGTTGTAGCCATCTTGTTGCTGAAAGCTCGATGTTGAGGAGGTTGGCAATCCTTATCCATCCGTCTTCTCTTCTCTTCTTATGGCATTGCCAGTAAGTACGTTTTTGATAAGGAACCTGAGGAACAAATAGATAATAATTTTAGATGTAAATTACCTTGTTTTATATTATATTTGTTAATTGATTTGTGTACTTACCTATTGCCAGCCTGAGTTACATGTGAAGGAAAATAGTGACCTGTGAAGTGAATATTTTGATGGTTTTCTGTAATACCTGTGTAATACCTTAATATCTGTCTGTAGTGGATACTTACCTGTGTATTATTATTTTTATTTCAGTGTGAACGACTAAAAATGGCTCAAGTCAGAACAAGGATGAAATCAAGTTCTCATTTAAGTAATCTTGTTGGCACTGGGCAGGAGCTGTTGGTGTCTGAACTGCCAACTGTGAGGGATACCCTGAGGTATGGCATCTACTTGAGGGAGCAAAGTGAAGATGACAGGAGGAACTACCCAGTGGACCAGCTCGTGTCTGACATCTACCCTGGTCTGATTTGTCAGTGGAGCAAAGCTAATGCTCTTTTCAAGCCTCCTGTTATCAATGAAAAGGTGACCATCATGTCCAAGCTCAAGGAGGTCTGGAATCAGGCAGTGAAGTTTTCTCTTGGGAAGGGCAAACTTGATGCCAAAGAGAGGTTCATTGTCAAGTTAGACAAGTTATTTGATATTTTGACTTGCAAGTGTCAGATTACCAGTTGTGAGGGGGGAGGCTGTGAGGCCGGTGAGGGCTGTGTGATCCAAGCCCACATTAACTGTTCCTGCAGCAGAGAGAAAATGATTCCTGTGAAAGATCTTGCCTACATTAAGGGACAGCAAGAGAAGGTTGGAAGTAAAGGACCCCACCAAATGGGGAGCCCTGATCTGCCAGAGCACAAGAGACAGGTGAGGACATTGGAAAGGCAGGAAAATAAAAAGAATGCAGAGAAAAGGAGAAGGAGCAAGGAGGAAAATGCTGCAGCAGCAGAGAAGGCAGCCAGGAAGGATGTTGAGAGATTTTTGTCAGATGGTGATGAGGATCTGGAATTGGAGAGAAGTGGTGCTGAAGATGAGTTTGTCACTGAAGTTGAGCTCTTCCCTGAAACTGACACTGAGCCTGCAGCTTCAGCAAAGGTCCAGAAAAACTATGATGAGATTCCAAACATTGCCCTTGCTAGTGTAAGGTATGGCATAGGGCTGAGGCCAACTGCAGCTCTGATTGATGCAGGAATCATCACAGAAGACAATACAAGTAAAGTGATTGATAAGAACAAGGTCAATAGAGCACAGGAGAAGTTGATGACAGAGCTGGGGGAAGAGTTTGATGAGAAGTGCAGGGAGTAGGGGGGGATCTCCTGCATCCTCTTTGATGGGTGGATTGACCTGACCAATGTGATGATGGAAGCTGAGGGCAATGACCAATCTTTTCCTGCAAAGATCAAGGAAGAACACTATACTGTTGTTAGTGAGCCTGGTAGCTACTATCTGTTCCACTTTACCCCAGAGAAAGCAACTAAAGAGGAGTCACATGCGGAGCAGATTGCTAAGGTCCTGTTTGCCTGGCTGAAAGAGAGGGGTTTTGATAAGACCTTGTGGGCCATTGGAGGAGACTCAACAAATGTCAACACTGGTGTGAAAGCTGGAGTAATGCGGAAGCTGGAGCTGCACCTGGGGAGAAAGCTGGTCTGGTTCGTGTGCAACCTGCACACTGGTGAACTTCCCCTGCGCCATCTCATTGTTCACCTTGATGGCCCTACTCTGTCAGACAACACATTTTCCGGGCCAATAGGAAAGCTCCTTGCTTCTGCTACAGACTTGGATATCAATCCAAACGTCACCCGGATCTTTGTTGGCCCTCCACTGATGAAGCTGTCTGACAAGGCCATTGAAGATCTCTCAACTGATCAACACTATGGCTATAAAATTGTCTGTGCAATCAGGGATGGAGTGCTTCCTGCAAGGCTGGCTCTAGTGGAGATTGGACCAGTAAACCACAGCCGCTGGCTCACCACAGCGAACAGACTTCTCAGGCTCTGGGTGTCAAAGCATGGACTGACAGGAAAGAACCAGAAGAATCTGCAATTCATTGTGGAATTCATCATTGGAGTGTATTATCCATGTTGGTTCAACGTGAAAGTCAAGCACTCCTGGATCGAAGGGCCGAGGCACATCTTGTTTCAGCTGGACTGCCTCAAGTCCCAGAGGAAGGAGGTGCTGGACCTTGTGATGCCGACTGTGAGAAGATCTGCTTGGTATGCCCACAGTGAAGCCATCCTCCAAACACTGCTGTGCTCTGAGGATCAGAAGGAGAGGACTGAGGGGGTGGAGAGAATCCTGGCCATCAGGGGAGAGGGGGACCCAGACACTCAGCTGGGGGACTCCTCTGTCAGGACCAGAAAGACACCTGACATCAACTGTGATGCTTCAGCATTGGTAACTTGATCAGCTGGTCAGAAGGTGTGTCAGAGCCACCTTTCACCTGCTCCCTAAGCACCTCAGAGGTGAAGAACTTCATCAACACCCCCATGGAGGTGCTCAACTGGCTTTGCCACACACAAAGCATTGAGAGGGTTGTTAAAATGGTGACTGAGGCTTCTGCTAAGTACTTCTCACAGGAAAAGAGGGATGGAGGCATCAGGGCTCAGGAGACCAGCAGGAGGCTGATGTCCAAGAATGAGTCAAAGCAGGACTTGTGCAACCTGGTAAAGTTCAAGAAGTAAGGAGATTGATCTTTGTAATTGTAACCAGTGATATACATACAGTTCACCTGTTAATAAATATGTACATTTGATTTGGCTGTGTCAATATGAATGATTTCCCTTATATCTTTTAATATCTTATAAAGGGGTTCAAAAGGGTAAAATTGGCAATTTAGAAATACAAATTGATGTAGGTTAGAGTTATCCTATCCAAAAAATAAACTCATATTTGAATTCCCCATAAAAAAACACATAATATAGACACCCCTCATGTTAGGATTTCCTTCAGATTGATTTTGGCACCTGAGTATGACCCGCCCTAACGGTGTATGCCTAAGGGAATTTGATTACCAAAGTGATTGATTATTTACTTATACTTGTAATGATGTTTACTAGTAGTGATTGATTGTTTACTTATATTGATGTTTAGATTAATGGTTAATATAAACAAAAACAAAAAGATGAGGGAATTGTGGAAGTGTAACTCAGTGTAACGTATTGATTGGCCCTGGTAACTCATTGATTAAATCTGGTAACGAAGCAGAATGTGCATGAACATGATAATCTCTTGAAACACCTGGTCAAGGCCCCAGGCTAGAGCACCCTCCTACTGTGTAAATGGAAATCACAGCAGGAGGGGAGCGAGTTGATGCCAGGATTTGGTGCAATGCATGACCTCGGGGCATCAGCGGAGAAAGGATTAACGTTTCAGCGGACAGAGGATTAAGTCCAGTTCGTCCATATAAACTAGAGCAAACGTGGAGTCGAGAGGACTTGTCATGAGAAGCGCTGATCGACGGCAGTGGCGGAGGAAACATCGGCTGAACGAGAGGGACCAGCGAAAAGAGTTAACCTGATCCATTATATTATGCGGTATCATTTTGGTAATTGGATGAAGTGAATACAGTTAATAAACTAGACCTTTTGTAACCTGTGTCCGGTCATTGGAGTCCTGAGTCTCTCAGCTACAAATTCCCCTACAATCCCAATGCCGTCGGGCATTGGGATCACTCTAATCAAACACCCCCTCTTCCACTCCAATCAAACACCCCCTCTTCCACTCAAATCAAACACCCCCTCTTCCAAGGCCTCAATCTTTCCTCCTCTTCCACTCGAATCAAACATCTCCTCTTCCACTCTAATCAAACACCTCCTCTTCCACTCTAATCAAACACCTCCTCTTCCACTCTAATCAAACAACTCCTCTTCCACTCTAATCAAACACCTCCTCTTCCACTCTAATCAAACACCTCCTCTTCCACTCTAATCAAACACCTCCTCTTCCACTCTAATCAAACACCTCCTCTTCCACTCTAATCAAACACCTCCTCTTCCACTCTAACCAAACATCTCCTCTTCCACTCTAATCAAACACCTCCTCTTCCACTCTAATCAAACACCTCCTCTTCCACTCTAATCAAACACCTCCTCTTCCAATCTAATCAAACACCTCCTCTTCCACTCTAATCAAACACCTCCTCTTCCACTCTAATCAAACACCTCCTTTTCCACTCTAATGAAACACCTCCTCTTCCACTATAATGAAACACCTCCTCTTCCACTCTAATGAAACACCTCCTCTTCCACTCTCATGAAACACCTCCTCTTCCACTCTAATGAAACACCTCCTCTTCCACTCTAATCAAACACCTCCTCTTCCACTCTCATGAAACACCTCCTCTTCCACTCTAATGAAACACCTCCTCTTCCACTCTAATCAAACACCTCCTCTTCCACTCTAATCAAACACCTCATCTTCCACTCTAATCAAACATCTCCTCTTCCACTCTAATGAAACACCTCCTCTTCCACTCTAATGAAACACCTCCTCTTTCACTCTAATCAAACACCTCCTCTTCCACTCTAATCAAACACCTCCTCTTCCACTCTAATCAAACACCTCTTCTTCCACTCTAACCAAACACCTCCTCTTCCACTCTAATCAAACATCTCCTCTTCCACTCTAATGAAACACCTCCTCTTCCACTCTAATGAAACACCTCCTCTTCCACTCTAATCAAACATCTCCTCTTCCACTCTAATCAAACACCTCCTCTTCCACTCTAATCAAACACCTCCTCTTCCACTCTAATGAAAAACACCTCCTCTTCCACTCTAATCAAACACCTCATCTTCCACTCTCATCAAACACCTCCTCTTCCACTCTAATCAAACATCTCCTCTTCCACTCCAATCAAACACCTCCTCTTCCACTCTAATCAAACACCTCCTCTTCCACTCTAATCAAACACCTCCTCTTCCACTCTAATCAAACACCTCCTCTTCCACTCTAATCAAACATCTCCTCTTCCACTCTCATGAAACACCTCCTCTTCCAATCTAATGAAGCACCTCCTCTTCCACTCTAATCAAACATCTCCTCTTCCACTCTAATCAAACATCTCCTCTTCCACTCTAATCAAACACCTCCTCTTCCACTCTAATCAAACACCTCCTCTTCCACTCTAATCAAACACCTCCTCTTCAACTCTAATCAAACATCTCCTCTTCCACTCTAATGAAACACCTCCTCTTCCACTCTAATCAAACACCTCCTCTTCCACTCTAATCAAACACCTCCTCTTCCACTCTAATCAACCACCTCCTCTTCCACTCTAATCAAACACCTCCTCTTCCACTCTCATGAAACACCTCCTCTTCCACTCTAATGAAACACCTCCTCTTCCACTCTAATCAAACACCTCCTCTTCCACTCTAATCAAACACCTCCTCTTCCACTCTAATCAAACACCTCCTCTTCCACTCTAATGAAACACCTCCTCTTCCACTCTAATCAAACACCTCCTCTTCCACTCTAATCAAACACCTCCTCTTCCACTCTAATCAAACACCTCCTCTTCCACTCTAATCAAACACCTCCTCTTCCACTCTAATCAAACATCTCCTCTTCCACTCTAATGAAACACCTCCTCTTCCACTCTAACGAAACACCTCCTCTTCCACTCTAATCAAACATCTCCTCTTCCACACGAATGAAACACCTCTTCTTCCACTCGAATCAAACATCTCCTCTTCCACTCTAATGAAACACCTCCTCTTCCACTCTAATCAAACACCTCCTCTTCCACTCTAATCAAACACCTCCTCTTCCACTCTAATCAAACACCTCCACTTCCACTCTAATCAAACACCTCCTCTTCCACTCCAATCAAACACCTCCTCTTCCACTCTAATCAAACATCTCCTCTTCCACTCTAATCAAACACCTCCTCTTCCACTCTAATCAAACATCTCCTCTTCCACTCTAATCAAACACCTCCTCTTCCAATCTAATCAAACACCTCCTCTTCCACTCTAATCAAACACCTCCTCTTCCACTCTAATCAAACACCTCCTCTTCCACTCTAATGAAACACCTCCTCTTCCACTATAATGAAACACCTCCTCTTCCACTCTAATGAAACACCTCCTCTTCCACTCTCATGAAACACCTCCTCATCCACTCTAATGAAACACCTCCTCTTCCACTCTAATCAAACACCTCCTCTTCCACTCTCATGAAACACCTCCTCTTCCACTCTAATGAAACACCTCCTCTTCCACTCTAATCAAACACCTCCTCTTCCACTTCAAACACCTCCTCTTCCACTCTAATCAAACACCTCATCTTCCACTCTAATCAAACATCTCCTCTTCCACTCTAATGAAACACCTCCTCTTCCACTCTAATGAAACACCTCCTCTTTCACTCTAATCAAACACCTCCTCTTCCACTCTAATCAAACACCTCCTCTTCCACTCTAATCAAACACCTCCTCTTCCACTCTAATCAAACACCTCCTCTTCCACTCTAATCAAACATCTCCTCTTCCACTCTAATGAAACACCTCCTCTTCCAATCTAATGAAGCACCTCCTCTTCCACTCTAATCAAACATCTCCTCTTCTACTCTAATCAAACATCTCCTCTTCCACTCTAATCAAACACCTCCTCTTCCACTCTAATCAAACACCTCCTCTTCCACTCTAATCAAACACCTCCTCTTCCACTCTAATCAAACACCTCCTCTTCAACTCTAATCAAACATCTCCTCTTCCACTCTAATGAAACACCTCCTCTTCCACTCTAATCAAACACCTCCTCTTCCACTCTAATCAAACACCTCCTCTTCCACTCTAATCAACCACCTCCTCTTCCACTCTAATCAAACACCTCCTCTTCCACTCTCATGAAACACCTCCTCTTCCACTCTAATGAAACACCTCCTCTTCCACTCTAATCAAACACCTCCTCTTCCACTCTAATCAAACACCTCCTCTTCCACTCTAATCAAACACCTCCTCTTCCACTCTAATCAAACACCTCCTCTTCCACTCCAATCAAACATCTCCTCTTCCACTCTAATGAAACACCTCCTCTTCCACTCTAATGAAACACCTCCTCTTCCACTCTAATCAAACATCTCCTCTTCCACTCCAATGAAACACCTCTTCTTCCACTCGAATCAAACATCTCCTCTTCCACTCTAATGAAACACCTCCTCTTCCACTCTAATGAAACACCTCCTCTTCCACTCCAATGAAAGACCTGCTCTTCCACTTTAATCAAACACCTCCTCTTCCACTCTAATGAAACACCCCCTCTTCCACTCGAATCAAACACCCCCTCTTCCACTCTAATCAAACACCCCCTCTTCCACTCTAATCAAACACCTCCTCTTCCACGCTAATCAAACACCTCCTCTTCCACGCTAATCAAACACCTCCTCTTCCACTCTAATGAAACACCTCCTCTTCCACTCTAATCAAACACCGCCTCTTCCACTCTAATCAAACACCTCCTCTTCCATTCTAATCAAACACCCCCTCTTCCACTCTAATGAAACACCTCCTCTTCCACGCTAATCAAACACCTCCTCTTCCATTCTAATCAAACACCCCCTCTTCCACTCTAATGAAACACCTCCTCTTCTACTCCAATGAAACACCTCCTCTTCCACTCCAATGAAACACCTCCTCTTCCACTCTAATCAAACACCTCCTCATCCACTCTTATCAAACATCTCCTCTTCCACTCTAATGAAACACCTCCTCTTCCACTCTAATGAAACACCTCCTCTTCCACTCTAATCAAACACCTCCTCTTCCACTCTAATCAAACACCTCCTCTTCCACTCTAATCAAACACCTCCTCTTCCACTCTAATCAAACACCTCCTCTTCCACTCTAACCAAACACCTCCTCTTCCACTCTAATCAAACACCTCCTCTTCCACTCTAATCAAACACCGCCTCTTCCAATCTAATCAAACACCTCCTCTTCCACTCTAATCAAACACCTCCTCTTCCACTCTAATCAAACACCTCCTCTTCCACTCTAATGAAACACCTCCTCTTCCACTATAATGAAACACCTCCTCTTCCACTCTAATGAAACACCTCCTCTTCCACTCTCATGAAACACCTCCTCTTCCACTCTAATGAAACACCTCCTCTTCCACTCTAATCAAACACCTCCTCTTCCACTCTCATGAAACACCTCCTCTTCCACTCTAATGAAACACCTCTTCTTCCACTCTAATCAAACACCTCCTCTTCCACTTCAAACACCTCCTCTTCCACGCTAATCAAACACCTCATCTTCCACTCTAATAAAACACCTCCTCTTCCAGTCGAATGAAACACCTCCTCTTCCACTCGAATGAAACACCTCCTCTTCCACTCTAATCAAACACCTCCTCTTCCACTCTAATCAAACACCTCCTCTTCCACTCTAATCAAACACCTCTTCTTCCACTCTAACCAAACACCTCCTCTTCCACTCCAATCAAACATCTCCTCTTCCACTCTAATGAAACACCTCCTCTTCCACTCTAATGAAACCCCTCCTCTTCCACTCTAATCAAACATCTCCTCTTCCACTCTAATCAAACACCTCCTCTTCCACTCTAATCAAACACCTCCTCTTCCACTCTAATGAAAAACACCTCCTCTTCCACTCTAATCAAACACCTCCTCTTCCACTCTCATCAAACACCTCCTCTTCCACTCCAATCAAACACCTCCTCTTCCACTCTAATCAAACACCTCCTCTTCCACTCTAATCAAACACCTCCTCTTCCACTCTAATCAAACACCTCCTCTTCCACTCTAATCAAACACCTCCTCTTCCACTCTAATCAAACATCTCCTCTTCCACTCCAATCAAACACCTCCTCTTGCACTCTAATCAAACACCTCCTCTTCCACTCTAATCAAACACCTCCTCTTCCACTCTAATCAAACACCTCCTCTTCCACTCTAATCAAACACCTCCTCTTCCACTCTAATCAAACACCTCCTCTTCCACTCTAATCAAACACCTCCTCTTCCACTCTAATCAAACACCTCCTCTTCCACTCTAATCAAAAATCTCCTCTTCCACTCTAATGAAACACCTCCTCTTCCACTCTAATGAAACACCTCCTCTTCCACTCTAATCAAACACCTCCTCTTCCACTCTAATGAAAAACACCTCCTCTTCCACTCTAATCAAACACCTCCTCTTCCACTCTCATCAAACACCTCCTCTTCCACTCTAATCAAACACCTCCTCTTCCACTCTAATCAAACATCTCCTCTTCCACTCCAATCAAACACCTCCTCTTCCACTCGAGTCAAACATCTCCGCTTCCACTCTAATGAAACACCTCCTCTTCCACTCCAATGAAACACCTCCTCTTCCACTTTAATCAAACACCTCCTCTTCCACTCTAATGAAACACCTCCTCTTCCACTCCAATGAAACACCTCCTCTTCCACTTTAATCAAACACCTCCTCTTCCACTCTAATGAAACACCCCCTCTTCCACTCGAATCAAACACCCCCTCTTCCACTCTAATCAAACACCCCCTCTTCCACTCTAATCAAACACCTCCTCTTCCACTCTAATCAAACACCTCCTCTTCCACTCTCATCAAACACCTCCTCTTCCACTCTAATCAAACATCTCCTCTTCCACTCCAATCAAACACCTCCTCTTCCACTCTAATCAAACACCTCCTCTTCCACTCTAATCAAACACCTCCTCTTCCACTCTAATCAAACACCTCCTCTTCCACTCTAATCAAACATCTCCTCTTCCACTCTAATGAAACACCTCCTCTTCCAATCTAATGAAGCACCTCCTCTTCCACTCTAATCAAACATCTCCTCTTCCACTCTAATCAAACATCTCCTCTTCCACTCTAATCAAACACCTCCTCTTCCACTCTAATCAAACACCTCCTCTTCCACTCTAATCAAACATCTCCTCTTCCACTCTAATCAAACACCTCCTCTTCCACTCTAATCAAACACCTCCTCTTCCACTCTAATCAAACATCTCCTCTTCCACTCTAATCAAACATCTCCTCTTCCACTCTAATCAAACACCTCCTCTTCCACTCTAATCAAACACCTCCTCTTCAACTCTAATCAAACACCTCCTCTTCCACTCTAATCAAACACCTCCTCTTCCACTCTAATCAAACACCTCCTCTTCAACTCTAATCAAACACCTCCTCTTCCACTCTAATCAAACACCTCCTCTTCCACTCTAATCAACCACCTCCTCTTCCACTCTAATCAAACACCTCCTCTTCCACTCATGAAACACCTCCTCTTCCACTCTAATCAAACACCTCCTCTTCCACTCTCATCAAACACCTCCTCTTCCACTCTAATCAAACACCTCCTCTTCCACTCTAATCAAACATCTCCTCTTCCACTCCAATCAAACACCTCCTCTTCCACTCGAGTCAAACATCTCCGCTTCCACTCTAATGAA
Source organism: Myxine glutinosa (assembly GCF_964187855.1). Lineage (NCBI taxonomy): Eukaryota > Metazoa > Chordata > Myxini > Myxiniformes > Myxinidae > Myxine > Myxine glutinosa. The sequence continues at coordinate 116,698,362 of NC_136268.1, read as the reverse complement.
ACACCTCCTCTTCCACTCCAATGAAACACCTCCTCTTCCACTTTAATCAAACACCTCCTCTTCCACTCTAATGAAACACCTCCTCTTCCACTCCAATGAAACACCTCCTCTTCCACTTTAATCAAACACCTCCTCTTCCACTCTAATGAAACACCCCCTCTTCCACTCGAATCAAACACCCCCTCTTCCACTCTAATCAAACACCCCCTCTTCCACTCTAATCAAACACCTCCTCTTCCACTCTAATCAAACACCTCCTCTTCCACTCTCATCAAACACCTCCTCTTCCACTCTAATCAAACATCTCCTCTTCCACTCCAATCAAACACCTCCTCTTCCACTCTAATCAAACACCTCCTCTTCCACTCTAATCAAACACCTCCTCTTCCACTCTAATCAAACACCTCCTCTTCCACTCTAATCAAACATCTCCTCTTCCACTCTAATGAAACACCTCCTCTTCCAATCTAATGAAGCACCTCCTCTTCCACTCTAATCAAACATCTCCTCTTCCACTCTAATCAAACATCTCCTCTTCCACTCTAATCAAACACCTCCTCTTCCACTCTAATCAAACACCTCCTCTTCCACTCTAATCAAACATCTCCTCTTCCACTCTAATCAAACACCTCCTCTTCCACTCTAATCAAACACCTCCTCTTCCACTCTAATCAAACATCTCCTCTTCCACTCTAATCAAACATCTCCTCTTCCACTCTAATCAAACACCTCCTCTTCCACTCTAATCAAACACCTCCTCTTCAACTCTAATCAAACACCTCCTCTTCCACTCTAATCAAACACCTCCTCTTCCACTCTAATCAAACACCTCCTCTTCAACTCTAATCAAACACCTCCTCTTCCACTCTAATCAAACACCTCCTCTTCCACTCTAATCAACCACCTCCTCTTCCACTCTAATCAAACACCTCCTCTTCCACTCATGAAACACCTCCTCTTCCACTCTAATGAAACACCTCCTCTTCCACTCTAATCAAACACCTCCTCTTCCACTCTAATCAAACACCTCCTCTTACATTCTAATGAAACACCTCCTCTTCCACTCTAATCAAACACCTCCTCTTCCACTCTAATCAAACACCTCCTCTTCCACTCTAATCAAACACCTCTTCTTCCACTCTAACCAAACACCTCCTCTTCCACTCTAATCAAACATCTCCTCTTCCACTCTAATGAAACACTTCCTCTTCCACTCTAATGAAACACCTCCTCTTCCACTCTAATCAAACATCTCCTCTTCCACTCTAATCAAACACCTCCTCTTCCACTCTAATCAAACACCTCCTCTTCCACTCTAATGAAAAACACCTCCTCTTCCACTCTAATCAAACACCTCCTCTTCCACTCTCATCAAACACCTCCTCTTCCACTCTAATCAAACACCCCCTCTTCCACTCTAATCAAGCATCTTCTCTTCCACTCCAATCAAACACCTCCTCTTCCACTCTAATCAAACACCTCCTCTTCCACTCTAATCAAACATCTCCTCTTCCACTCCAATGAAACACCTCCTCTTCCACTCTAATCAAACACCTCCTCTTCCACTCTAATCAAACACCTCCTCTTCCACTCTAATCAAACACCTCCTCTTCCACTCTAATCAAACACCTCCTCTTCCACTCTAATCAAACATCTCCTCTTCCACTCTAATGAAACACCTCCTCTTCCACTCTAACGAAACACCTCCTCTTCCACTCTAATCAAACATCTCCTCTTCCACACGAATGAAACACCTCTTCTTCCACTCGAATCAAACATCTCCTCTTCCACTCTAATGAAACACCTCCTCTTCCACTCCAATGAAACACCTCCTCTTCCACTTTAATCAAACACCTCCTCTTCCACTCAAATGAAACACCTCCTCTTCCACTCCAATGAAACACCTCCTCTTCCACTTTAATCAAACACCTCCTCTTCCACTCTAATCAAACACCCCCTCTTCCACTCTAATCAAACACCCCCTCTTCCACTCTAATCAAACACCTCCTCTTCCACTCTAATCAAACACCTCCTCTTCCACTCTAATCAAACACCTCCTCTTCCACTCTAATCAAACATCTCCTCTTCCACTCTGATGAAACACCTCCTCTTCCACTCTAATGAAACACCTCCTCTTCCACTCTAATCAAACACCTCCTCTTCCACTCTAATCAAACACCTCCTCTTCCACTCTAATCAAAAACCTCCACTTCCACTCTAATCAAACACCTCCTCTTCCACTCCAATCAAACACCTCCTCTTCCACTCAAATCAAACATCTCCTCTTCCACTCTAATCAAACACCTCCTCTTCCACTCTAATCAAACATCTCCTCTTCCACTCTAATCAAACACCTCCTCTTCCACTCCAATCAAACACCTCCTCTTCCACTCTAATCAAACATCTCCTCTTCCACTCTAATCAAACACCTCCTCTTCCACTCTAATGAAACACCTCCTCTTCCACTCTAATCAAACATCTCCTCTTCCACTCTAATCAAACACCTCCTCTTCCACTCTAACCAAACACCTCCTCTTCCACTCTAATCAAACACCTCCTCTTCCACTCTAATCAAACACCTCCTCCTCCACTCTAACCAAACACCTCCTCTTCCACTCTAATCAAACACCTCCTCTTCCACTCTAATCAAACACCTCCTCTTCCACTCTAATCAAACACCTCCTCTTCCACTCTAATCAAACACCTCCTCTTCCACTCCAATCAAACATCTCCTCTTCCACTCTAATGAAACACCTCCTCTTCCACTCTAATGAAACACCTCCTCTTCCACTCTAATCAAACATCTCCTCTTCCACTCCAATGAAACACCTCTTCTTCCACTCGAATCAAACATCTCCTCTTCCACTCTAATGAAACACCTCCTCTTCCACTCCAATGAAACACCTGCTCTTCCGCTTTAATCAAACACCTCCTCTTCCACTCTAATGAAACACCCCCTCTTCCACTCGAATCAAACACCCCCTCTTCCACTCTAATCAAACACCCCCTCTTCCACTCTAATCAAACACCTCCTCTTCCGCGCTAATCAAACACCTCCTCTTCCACGCTAATCAAACACCTCCTCTTCCACTCTAATGAAACACCTCCTCTTCCACTCTAATCAAACACCGCCTCTTCCACTCTAATCAAACACCTCCTCTTCAATTCTAATCAAACACCCCCTCTTCCACTCTAATGAAACACCTCCTCTTCTACTCCAATGAAACACCTCCTCTTCCACTCCAATCAAACACCTCCTCTTCCACTCTAATCAAACACCCCCTCTTCCACTCAAATCAAACACGCCCTCTTCCACTCTAATGAAACACCTCCTCTTCCACTCTAATCAAACACCTCCTCTTCCACTCTAATCAAACACCTCCTCTTCCACTCAAATCAAACACCCCCTCTTCCACTCTAATGAAAGACCTCCTCTTCCCCTTCAAACACCTCCTCTTCCACTCTAATCAAACACCTCCTCTTCCACTCTTATCAAACATCTCCTCTTCCACTCTAATGAAACACCTCCTCTTCCACTCTAATGAAACACCTCCTCTTCCACTCTAATCAAACACCTCCTCTTCCACTCTAACCAAACACCTCCTCTTCCACTCTAATCAAACACCTCCTCTTCCACTCTAATCAAACACCTCCTCTTCCACTCTAATCAAACACCGCCTCTTCCAATCTAATCAAACACCTCCTCTTCCACTCTAATCAAACACCTCCTCTTCCACTCTAATCAAACACCTCCTCTTCCACTCTAATGAAATACCTCCTCTTCCACTATAATGAAACACCTCCTCTTCCACTCTAATGAAACACCTCCTCTTCCACTCTCATGAAACACCTCCTCTTCCACTCTAATGAAACACCTCCTCTTCCACTCTAATCAAACACCTCCTCTTCCACTCTCATGAAACACCTCCTCTTCCACTCTAATGAAACACCTCTTCTTCCACTCTAATCAAACACCTCCTCTTCCACTTCAAACACCTCCTCTTCCACGCTAATCAAACACCTCATCTTCCACTCTAATCAAACACCTCCTCTTCCAGTCGAATGAAACACCTCCTCTTCCACTCGAATGAAACACCTCCTCTTCCACTCTAATCAAACACCTCCTCTTCCACTCCAATGAAACACCTCCTCTTCCACTTTAATCAAACACCTCCTCTTCCACTCTAATGAAACACCCCCTCTTCCACTCGAATCAAACACCCCCTCTTCCACTCTAATCAAACACCCCCTCTTCCACTCTAATCAAACACCTCCTCTTCCACTCTAATCAAACACCTCCTCTTCCACTCTAATCAAACACCTCCTCTTCCACTCTAATCAAACATCTCCTCTTCCACTCTGATGAAACACCTCCTCTTCCACTCTAATGAAACACCTCCTCTTCCACTCTAATCAAACACCTCCTCTTCCACTCTAATCAAACACCTCCTCTTACACTCTAATCAAACACCTCCACTTCCACTCTAATCAAACACCTCCTCTTCCACTCCAATCAAACACCTCCTCTTCCACTCTAATCAAACATCTCCTCTTCCACTCTAATCAAACACCTCCTCTTCCACTCTAATGAAACACCTCCTCTTCCACTCTAATCAAACATCTCCTCTTCCACTCTAATCAAACACCTCCTCTTCCACTCTAATCAAACACCTCCTCTTCCACTCTAATGAAAAACACCTCCTCTTCCACTCTAATCAAACACCTCCTCTTCCACTCTAATCAAACACCTCCTCTTCCACTCTAATCAAACATCTCCTCTTCCACTCCAATCAAACACCTCCTCTTTCACTCTAATCAAACACCTCCTCTTCCACTCTAATCAAACACCTCCTCTTCCACTCTAATCAAACACCTCCTCTTCCACTCTAATCAAACATCTCCTCTTCCACTCTAATGAAACACCTCCTCTTCCAATCTAATGAAGCACCTCCTCTTCCACTCTAATCAAACATCTCTTCCACTCTAATCAAACATCTCCTCTTCCACTCTAATCAAACACCTCCTCTTCCACTCTAATCAAACACCTCCTCTTCCACTCTAATCAAACATCTCCTCTTCCACTCTAATGAAACACCTCCTCTTCCACTCTAATGAAACCCCTCCTCTTCCACTCTAATCAAACATCTCCTCTTCCACTCTAATCAAACACCTCCTCTTCCACTCTAATCAAACACCTCCTCTTCCACTCTAATGAAAAACACCTCCTCTTCCACTCTAATCAAACACCTCCTCTTCCACTCCAATGAAACACCTCCTCTTCCACTTTAATCAAACACCTCCTCTTCCACTCTAATGAAACACCTCCTCTTCCACTCCAATGAAACACCTCCTCTTCCACTTTAATCAAACACCTCCTCTTCCACTCTAATGAAACACCCCCTCTTCCACTCGAATCAAACACCCCCTCTTCCACTCTAATCAAACACCCCCTCTTCCACTCTAATCAAACACCTCCTCTTCCACTCTAATCAAACACCTCCTCTTCCACTCTCATCAAACACCTCCTCTTCCACTCTAATCAAACATCTCCTCTTCCACTCCAATCAAACACCTCCTCTTCCACTCTAATCAAACACCTCCTCTTCCACTCTAATCAAACACCTCCTCTTCCACTCTAATCAAACACCTCCTCTTCCACTCTAATCAAACACCTCCTCTTCCACTCTCATGAAACACCTCCTCTTCCACTCTAATGAAACACCTCCTCTTCCACTCTAATCAAACACCTCCTCTTCCACTCTAATCAAACACCTCCTCTTACATTCGAATGAAACACCTCCTCTTCCACTCTAATCAAACACCTCCTCTTCCACTCTAATCAAACACCTCCTCTTCCACTCTAATCAAACACCTCTTCTTCCACTCTAACCAAACACCTCCTCTTCCACTCTAATCAAACATCTCCTCTTCCACTCTAATGAAACACTTCCTCTTCCACTCTAATGAAACACCTCCTCTTCCACTCTAATCAAACATCTCCTCTTCCACTCTAATCAAACACCTCTCTTCCACTCTAATCAAACACCTCCTCTTCCACTCTAATGAAAAACACCTCCTCTTCCACTCTAATCAAACACCTCCTCTTCCACTCTCATCAAACACCTCCTCTTCCACTCTAATCAAACACCCCCTCTTCCACTCTAATCAAGCATCTTCTCTTCCACTCCAATCAAACACCTCCTCTTCCACTCTAATCAAACACCTCCTCTTCCACTCTAATCAAACACCTCCTCTTCCACTCTAATCAAACACCTCCTCTTCCACTCTAATCAAACACCTCCTCTTCCACTCTAATCAAACACCTCCTCTTCCACTCTAATCAAACATCTCCTCTTCCACTCCAATGAAACACCTCCTCTTCCACTCTAATCAAACACCTCCTCTTCCACTCTAATCAAACACCTCCTCTTCCACTCTAATCAAACACCTCCTCTTCCACTCTAATCAAACACCTCCTCTTCCACTCTAATCAAACATCTCCTCTTCCACTCTAATGAAACACCTCCTCTTCCACTCTAACGAAACACCTCCTCTTCCACTCTAATCAAACATCTCCTCTTCCACACGAATGAAACACCTCTTCTTCCACTCGAATCAAACATCTCCTCTTCCACTCTAATGAAACACCTCCTCTTCCACTCCAATGAAACACCTCCTCTTCCACTTTAATCAAACACCTCCTCTTCCACTCTAATGAAACACCTCCTCTTCCACTCCAATGAAACACCTCCTCTTCCACTTTAATCAAACACCTCCTCTTCCACTCTAATGAAACACCCCCTCTTCCACTCGAATCAAACACCCCCTCTTCCACTCTAATCAAACACCCCCTCTTCCACTCTAATCAAACACCTCCTCTTCCACTCTAATCAAACACCTCCTCTTCCACTCTAATCAAACACCTCCTCTTCCACTCTAATCAAACATCTCCTCTTCCACTCTGATGAAACACCTCCTCTTCCACTCTAATGAAACACCTCCTCTTCCACTCTAATCAAACACCTCCTCTTCCACTCTAATCAAACACCTCCTCTTCCACTCTAATCAAACACCTCCACTTCCACTCTAATCAAACACCTCCTCTTCCACTCCAATCAAACACCTCCTCTTCCACTCTAATCAAACATCTCCTCTTCCACTCTAATCAAACACCTCCTCTTCCACTCTAATCAAACATCTCCTCTTCCACTCTAATCAAACACCTCCTCTTCCACTCCAATCAAACACCTCCTCTTCCACTCTAATCAAACATCTCCTCTTCCACTCTAATCAAACACCTCCTCTTCCACTCTAATGAAACACCTCCTCTTCCACTCTAATCAAACATCTCCTCTTCCACTCTAATCAAACACCTCCTCTTCCACTCTAACCAAACACCTCCTCTTCCACTCTAATCAAACACCTCCTCTTCCACTCTAATCAAACACCTCCTCCTCCACTCTAACCAAACACCTCCTCTTCCACTCTAATCAAACACTTCCTCTTCCACTCTAATCAAACACCTCCTCTTCCACTCTAATCAAACACCCCCTCTTCCACTCAAATCAAACACGCCCTCTTCCACTCTAATGAAACACCTCCTCTTCCACTCTAATCAAACACCTCCTCTTCCACTCTAATCAAACACCTCCTCTTCCACTCAAATCAAACACCCCCTCTTCCACTCTAATGAAAGACCTCCTCTTCCACTTCAAACACCTCCTCTTCCACTCTAATCAAACACCTCCTCTTCCACTCTTATCAAACATCTCCTCTTCCACTCTAATGAAACACCTCCTCTTCCACTCTAATGAAACACCTCCTCTTCCACTCTAATCAAACACCTCCTCTTCCACTCTAATCAAACACCTCCTCTTCCACTCTAACCAAACACCTCCTCTTCCACTCTAATCAAACACCTCCTCTTCCACTCTAATCAAACACCTCCTCTTCCACTCTAATCAAACACCGCCTCTTCCAATCTAATCAAACACCTCCTCTTCCACTCTAATCAAACACCTCCTCTTCCACTCTAATCAAACACCTCCTCTTCCACTCTAATGAAACACCTCCTCTTCCACTATAATGAAACACCTCCTCTTCCACTCTAATGAAACACCTCTTCCACTCTCATGAAACACCTCCTCTTCCACTCTAATGAAACACCTCCTCTTCCACTCTAATCAAACACCTCCTCTTCCACTCTCATGAAACACCTCCTCTTCCACTCTAATGAAACACCTCTTCTTCCACTCTAATCAAACACCTCCTCTTCCACTTCAAACACCTCCTCTTCCACGCTAATCACACACCTCATCTTCCACTCTAATCAAACACCTCCTCTTCCAGTCGAATGAAACACCTCCTCTTCCACTCGAATGAAACACCTCCTCTTCCACTCTAATCAAACACCTCCTCTTCCACTCTAATCAAACACCTCCTCTTCCACTCTAATCAAACACCTCTTCTTCCACTCTAACCAAACACCTCCTCTTTCACTCCAATCAAACATCTCCTCTTCCACTCTAATGAAACACCTCCTCTTCCACTCTAATGAAACCCCTCCTCTTCCACTCTAATCAAACATCTCCTCTTCCACTCTAATCAAACACCTCCTCTTCCACTCTAATCAAACACCTCCTCTTCCACTCTAATGAAAAACACCTCCTCTTCCACTCTAATCAAACACCTCCTCTTCCACTCTCATCAAACACCTCCTCTTCCACTCTAATCAAACACCTCCTCTTCCACTCTAATCAAACATCTCCTCTTCCACTCCAATCAAACACCTCCTCTTCCACTCTAATCAAACACCTCCTCTTCCACTCTAATCAAACACCTCCTCTTCCACTCTAATCAAACACCTCCTCTTCCACTCTAATCAAACATCTCCTCTTCCACTCCAATCAAACACCTCCTCTTCCACTCTAATCAAACACCTCCTCTTCCACTCTAATCAAACACCTCCTCTTCCACTCTAATCAAACACCTCCTCTTCCACTCTAATCAAACACCTCCTCTTCCACTCGAATCAAACACCTCCTCTTCCACTCTAATCAAACACCTCCTCTTCCACTCTAATCAAACACCTCCTCTTCCACTCTAATCAAAAATCTCCTCTTCCACTCCAATCAAACACCTCCTCTTCCACTCTAATCAAACACCTCCTCTTCCACTCTAATCAAACACCTCCTCTTACACTCTAATCAAACACCTCCTCTTCCACTCTAATCAAACACCTCCTCTTCCACTCTAATCAAACACCTCCTCTTCCACTCTAATCAAACACCTCCTCTTCCACTCTCATCAAAAATCTCCTCTTCCACTCTAATGAAACACCTCCTCTTCCACTCTAATGAAACACCTCCTCTTCCACTCTAATCAAACATCTCCTCTTCCACACGAATGAAACACCTCTTCTTCCACTCAAGTCAAACATCTCCTCTTCCACTCTAATGAAACACCTCCTCTTCCACTCCAATGAAACACCTCCTCTTCCACTTTAATCAAACACCTCCTCTTCCACTCTAATGAAACACCTCCTCTTCCACTCCAATGAAACACCTCCTCTTCCACTTTAATCAAACACCTCCTCTTCCACTCTAATGAAACACCCCCTCTTCCACTCGAATCAAACACCCCCTCTTCCACTCTAATGAAACACCCCCTCTTCCACTCTAATCAAACACCTCCTCTTCCACTCTAATCAAACACCTCCTCTTCCACTCTAATCAAACACCTCCTCTTCCACTCTAATCAAACATCTGCTCTTCCACTCTGATGAAACACCTCCTCTTCCACTCTAATGAAACACCTCCTCTTCCACTCTAATCAAATACCTCCTCTTCCACTCTAATCAAACACCTCCACTTCCACTCTAATCAAACACCTCCTCTTCCACTCCAATCAAACACCTCCTCTTCCACTCTAATCAAACATCTCCTCTTCCACTCTAATCAAACACCTCCTCTTCCACTCTAATGAAACACCTCCTCTTCCACTCTAATCAAACATCTCCTCTTCCACTCTAATCAAACACCTCCTCTTCCACTCTAATCAAACACCTCCTCTTCCACTCTAATGAAAAACACCTCCTCTTCCACTCTAATCAAACACCTCCTCTTCCACTCTAATCAAACACCTCCTCTTCCACTCTAATAAAACACCTCCTCTTCCACTCTAATCAAACATCTCCTCTTCCACTCCAATCAAACACCTCCTCTTCCACTCTAATCAAACACCTCCTCTTCCACTCTAATCAAACACCTCCTCTTCCACTCTAATCAAACACCTCCTCTTCCACTCTAATCAAACATCTCCTCTTCCACTCTAATGAAACACCTCCTCTTCCAATCTAATGAAGCACCTCCTCTTCCACTCTAATCAAACATCTCCTCTTCCACTCTAATCAAACATCTCCTCTTCCACTCTAATCAAACACCTCCTCTTCCACTCTAATCAAACACCTCCTCTTCCACTCTAATCAAACACCTCCTCTTCCACTCTAATCAAACATCTCCTCTTCCACTATAATGAAACACCTCCTCTTCCACTCTAATGAAACACCTCCTCTTCCACTCTAATGAAACACCTCCTCTTCCACTCTAATCAAACACCTCCTCTTTCACTCTAATCAAACACCTCCTCTTCCACTCTAATCAAACACCTCCTCTTCCACTCTAATCAAACACCTCCTCTTCCACTCTAATCAAACACCTCCTCTTCCACTCTAATCAAACATCTCCTCTTCCACTCCAATCAAACATCTCCTCTTCCACTCCAATCAAACACCTCCTCTTCCACTCTAATCAAACATCTCCTCTTCCACTCCAATCAAACATCTCCTCTTCCACTCCAATCAAACACCTCCTCTTCCACTCTAATCAAACACCTCCTCTTCCACTCGAATGAAACACCTCCTCTTCCACTCTAATGAAACACCTCCTCTTCCACTCTAATGAAACACCTCCTCTTCCACTCTAATGAAACACCTCCTCTTCCACTCTAATGAAACACCTCCTCTTCCACTCTAATCAAACACCTCCTCTTCCACTCTAATGAAACACCTCCTCTTCCACTCTAATCAAACACCTCCTCTTCCACTCTAATCAAACACCTCCTCTTCCACTCTAATCAAACACCTCCTCTTCCACTCTAATCAAACACCTCCTCTTCCACTCCAATCAAACATCTCCTCTTCCACTCCAATGAAACACCTCTTCTTCCACTCGAATCAAACATCTCCTCTTCCACTCTAATGAAACACCTCCTCTTCCACTCCAATGAAACACCTGCTCTTCCACTTTAATCAAACACCTCCTCTTCCACTCAAATGAAACACCCCCTCTTCCACTCGAATCAAACACCCCCTCTTCCACTCTAATCAAACACCTCCTCTTCCACGCTAATCAAACACCTCCTCTTCCACGCTAATCAAACACCTCCTCTTCCACTCTAATGAAACACCTCCTCTTCCACTCTAATCAAACACCGCCTCTTCCACTCTAATCAAACACCTCCTCTTCCATTCTAATCAAACACCCCCTCTTCCACTCTAATGAAACACCTCCTCTTCTACTCCAATGAAACACCTCCTCTTCCACTCCAATCAAACACCTCCTCTTCCACTCTAATCAAACACCCCCTCTTCCACTCAAATCAAACACGCCCTCTTCCACTCTAATGAAACACCTCCTCTTCCACTCTAATCAAACACCTCCTCTTCCACTCTAATCAAACACCTCCTCTTCCACTCAAATCAAACACCCCCTCTTCCACTCTAATGAAAGACCTCCTCTTCCACTTCAAACACCTCCTCTTCCACTCTAACCAAACACCTCCTCTTCCACTTCAAACACCTCCTCTTCCACTCTAACCAAACACCTCCTCTTCCACTCAAATCAAACACCCCCTCTTCCACTCTAATCAAACACCTCCTCTTCCACTCCAATCAAACACCTCCTCTTCCACTCTAATCAAACACCCCCTCTTCCACTCAAATCAAACACGCCCTCTTCCACTCTAATGAAACACCTCCTCTTCCACTCTAATCAAACCCCTCCTCTTCCACTCTAATCAAACACCTCCTCTTCCACTCAAATCAAACACCCCCTCTTCCACTCTAATCAAACACCTCCTCTTCCACTCTAATGAAAAACACCTCCTCTTCCACTCTAATCAAACACCTCCTCTTCCACTCTAATCAAACACCTCCTCTTCCACTCTAATCAAACACCTCCTCTTCCACTCTAATCAAACATCTCCTCTTCCACTCTAATCAAACATCTCCTCTTCCACTCTAATCAAACACCTCCTCTTCCACTCTAATCAAACACCTCCTCTTCCACTCTAATCAAACACCTCCTCTTCCATTCTAATCAAACACCCCCTCTTCCACTCTAATGAAACACCTCCTCTTCTACTCCAATGAAACACCTCCTCTTCCACTCCAATCAAACACCTCCTCTTCCACTCTAATCAAACACCCCCTCTTCCACTCAAATCAAACACGCCCTCTTCCACTCTAATGAAACACCTCCTCTTCCACTCTAATCAAACCCCTCCTCTTCCACTCTAATCAAACACCTCCTCTTCCACTCAAATCAAACACCCCCTCTTCCACTCTAATCAAACACCTCCTCTTCCACTCTAATGAAAAACACCTCCTCTTCCACTCTAATCAAACACCTCCTCTTCCACTCTAATCAAACACCTCCTCTTCCACTCTAATCAAACACCTCCTCTTCCACTCTAATCAAACATCTCCTCTTCCACTCCAATCAAACACCTCCTCTTCCACTCTAATCAAACACCTCCTCTTCCACTCGAATCAAACACCTCCTCTTCCACTCTAATCAAACACCTCCTCTTCCACTCTAATGAAACACCTCCTCTTCCAATCTCATGAAGCACCTCCTCTTCCACTCTAATCAAACATCTCCTCTTCCACTCTAATCAAACATCTCCTCTTCCACTCTAATCAAACACCTCCTCTTCCACTCTAATCAAACACCTCCTCTTCCACTCTAATCAAACACCTCCTCTTCCACTCTAATCAAACATCTCCTCTTCCACTCTAATGAAACACCTCCTCTTCCACTCTAATGAAACACCTCCTCTTCCACTCTAATGAAACAGCTCCTCTTCCACTCTAATGAAACACCTCCTCTTCCACTCTAATCAAACACCTCCTCTTCCACTCTAATCAAACACCTCCTCTTCCACTCTAATCAAACACCTCCTCTTCCACTCTAATCAAACACCTCCTCTTCCACTCTAATCAAACACCTCCGCTTCCACTCTAATCAAACATCTCCTCTTCCACTCCAATCAAACATCTCCTCTTCCACTCCAATCAAACACCTCCTCTTCCACTCTAATCAAACACCTCCTCTTCCACTCTAATCAAACACCTCCTCTTCCACTCAAATGAAACACCTCCTCTTCCACTCTAATGAAACACCTCCTCTTCCACTCTAATGAAGCACCTCCTCTTCCACTCTAATGAAACACCTCCTCTTCCACTCTAATCAAACACCTCCTCTTCCACTCTAATCAAACACCTCCTCTTCCACTCTAATCAAACACCGCCTCTTCCACTCTAATCAAACACCTCCTCTTCCACTCCAATCAAACATCTCCTCTTCCACTCTAATCAAACACCTCCTCTTCCACTGTAATCAAACACCTCCTCTTCCACTCCAATCAAACATCTCCTCTTCCACTCTAATCAAACACCTCCTCTTCCACTCTAATGAAAAACACCTCCTCTTCCACTCTAATCAAACACCTCCTCTTCCACTCTAATCAAACACCGCCTCTTCCACTCTAATCAAACATCTCCTCTTCCACTCTAATCAAACATCCCCTCTTCCACTCCAATCAAACACCTCCTCTTCCACTCCAATCAAACACCTCCTCTTCCACTCTAATCAAACACCTCCTCTTCCACTCGAATCAAACACCTCCTCTTCCACTCTAATCAAACATCTCCTCTTCCACTCAAATGAAACACCTCCTCTTCCACTCTATTCAAACACCTCCTCTTCCACTCTAATCAAACACCTCCTCTTCCACTCTAATCAAACACCTCCTCTTCCACTCTAATCAAACACCTCCTCTTCCACTCCAATCAAACATCTCCTCTTCCACTCTAATGAAACACCTCCTCTTCCACTCAAATGAAACACCTCCTCTTCCACTCTAATCAAACATCTCCTTTTCCACTCCAATGAAACACCTCTTCTTCCACTCGAATCAAACATCTCCTCTTCCACTCTAATGAAACACCTCCTCTTCCACTCTAATCAAACATCTCCTCTTCCACTCGAATCAAACACCCCCTCTTCCACTCTAATCAAACACCCCCTCTTCCACTCTAATCAAACACCTCCTCTTCCACGCTAATCAAACACCTCCTCTTCCACTCTCATCAAACACCTCCTCTTCCACTCTAATCAAACACCTCCTCTTCCACTCTAATCAAACACCTCCTCTTCCACTCTAATCAAACACCTCCTCTTCCATTCTAATCAAACACCCCCTCTTCCACTCTAATGAAACACCTCCTCTTCTACTCCAATGAAACACCTCCACTTCCACTCTAATCAAACCCCTCCTCTTCCACTCTAATCAAACACCTCCTCTTCCACTCAAATCAAACACCCCCTCTTCCACTCTAATGAAAGACCTCCTCTTCCACTTCAAACACCTCCTCTTCCACTCTAATCAAACACCTCCTCTTCCACTCTTTTCAAACATCTCCTCTTCCACTCTAATGAAACACCTCCTCTTCCACTCTAATGAAACACATCCTCTTCCACTCTAATCAAACACCTCCTCTTCCACTCTAATCAAACACCTCCTCTTCCACTCTAATCAAACACCTCCTCTTCCACTCTAATCAAACACCTCCTCTTCCACTCTAACCAAACACCTCCTCTTCCACTCTAATCAAACACCTCCTCTTCCACTCTTTTCAAACATCTCCTCTTCCACTCTAATGAAACACCTCCTCTTCCACTCTAATGAAACACATCCTCTTCCACTCTAATCAAACACCTCCTCTTCCACTCTAATCAAACACCGCCTCTTCCACTCTAATCAAACACCTCCTCTTCCACTCTAATGAAAAACACCTCCTCTTCCACTCTAATCAAACACCTCCTCTTCCACTCTCATCAAACACCTCCTCTTCCACTCTAATCAAACACCTCCTCTTCCACTCTAATTAAACATCTCCTCTTCCACTCCAATCAAACACCTCCTCTTCCACTCTAATCAAACACCTCCTCTTCCACTCGAATCAAACACCTCCTCTTCCACTCTAATCAAACACCTCCTCTTCCACTCTAATCAAACATCTCCTCTTCCACTCTAATCAAACACCTCCTCTTCCACTCTAATCAAACACCTCCTCTTCCACTCTAATCAAACACCTCCTCTTCCACTCTAATCAAACACCTCCTCTTCCACTCTAATCAAACATCTCCTCTTCCACTCTAATGAAACACCTCCTCTTCCACTCTAATGAAACACCTCCTCTTCCACTCTAATCAAACATCTCCTCTTCCACTCGAATGAAACACCTCTTCTTCCACTCGAATCAAACATCTCCTCTTCCACTCTAATGAAACACCTCCTCTTCCACTTTAATCAAACACCTCCTCTTCCACTTTAATCAAACACCTCCTCTTCCACTCGAATGAAATATCCCCTCTTCCACTCGAATCAAACACCCCCTCTTCCACTCTAATCAAACACCCCCTCTTCCACTCTAATCAAACACCTCCTCTTCCACGGTAATCAAACACCTCCTCTTCCACTCTAATCAAACACCTCCTCTTCCACTCAAATCAAACACCTCCTCTTCCACTCTAATCAAACACCTCCTCTTCCACTCTAATCAAACACCCCCTCTTCCACTCAAATCAAACACCCCCTCTTCCACTCGAATCAAACACCCCCTCTTCCACTCTAATCAAACACCCCCTCTTCCACTCTAATCAAACACCTCCTCTTCCACGCTAATCAAACACCCCCTCTTCCACTCTAATCAAACACCCCCTCTTCCACTCAAATCAAACACCCCCTCTTCCACTCTAATCAAACACCTCCTCTTCCACTCTAATCAAACACCTCCTCTTCCACTCTAATCACACACCTCCTCTTCCACTCGAATCAAACACCTCCTCTTCCACTCTAATCAAACACCTCCTCTTCCACTCTAATCAAACACCTCATCTTCCACTCCAATCAAACACCTCCTCTTCCACTCCAATCAAACACCTCCTCTTCCACTCTAATCAAACACCTCCTCTTCCACTCTAATCAAACACCTCCTCTTCCACTCTAATCAAACACCTTCTCTTCCACTCTAATCAAACACCTTCTCTTCCACTCTAATGAAACACCTCCTCTTCCACTATAATGAAACACCTCCTCTTCCACTCCAGTGAAACACCTCCTCTTCCACTCTCGTGAAACACCTCCTCTTCCACTCTAATGAAACACATCCTCTTCCACTCGAATCAAACACCTCCTCTTCCACTCTAATCAAACACCCCCTCTTCCACTCTAATCAAACACCCCCTCTTCCACTCTAATCAAACACCCCCTCTTCCACTCTGAGCAAACACCCCCTCTTCCACTCTAATCAAACACTTCCTCTTCCACTCCAATCAAACACCTCCTCTTCCACTCTAATCAAACACCCCCCCTTCCACTCTAATCAAACACATCCTCTTCCACTCTATTCAAACACCTCCTCTTCCACTCCAATCAAACACCCCCTCTTCCACTCTAATCAAACACCCCCTCTTCCACTCTAATCAAACACCCCCTCTTCCACTCTAATCAAACATCTCCTCTTCCACTCTAATGAAACACCTCCTCTTCCACTCGAATGAAACACCTCCTCTTCCACTCTAATCAAACACCTCCTCTTCCACTCCAATGAAACACCTCCTCTTCCACTTTAATCAAACACCTCCTCTTCCACTCTAATGAAACACCCCCTCTTCCACTCGAATCAAACACCCCCTCTTCCACTCGAATCAAACACCCCCTCTTCCACTCTAATCAAACACCCCCTCTTCCACTCTAATCAAACACCTCCTCTTCCACTCTAATCAAACACCTCCTCTTCCACTCTAATCAAACACCTCCTCTTCCACTCTAATCAAACATCTCCTCTTCCACTCTGATGAAACACCTCCTCTTCCACTCTAATGAAACACCTCCTCTTCCACTCTAATCAAACACCTCCTCTTCCACTCTAATCAAACACCTCCTCTTACACTCGAATCAAACACCTCCACTTCCACTCTAATCAAACACCTCCTCTTCCACTCCAATCAAACACCTCCTCTTCCACTCTAATCAAACATCTCCTCTTCCACTCTAATCAAACACCTCCTCTTCCACTCTAATGAAACACCTCCTCTTCCACTCTAATCAAACATCTCCTCTTCCACTCTAATCAAACACCTCCTCTTCCACTCTAATCAAACACCTCCTCTTCCACTCTAATCAAACACCTCCTCTTCCACTCTAATGAAAAACACCTCCTCTTCCACTCTAATCAAACACCTCCTCTTACACTCTAATCAAACACCTCCACTTCCACTCTAATCAAACACCTCCTCTTCCACTCCAATCAAACACCTCCTCTTCCACTCTAATCAAACATCTCCTCTTCCACTCTAATCAAACACCTCCTCTTCCACTCTAATGAAACACCTCCTCTTCCACTCTAATCAAACATCTCCTCTTCCACTCTAATCAAACACCTCCTCTTCCACTCTAATGAAAAACACCTCCTCTTCCACTCTAATCAAACACCTCCTCTTCCACTCTAATCAAACACCTCCTCTTCCACTCTAATCAAATATCTCCTCTTCCACTCTAATGAAACCCCTCCTCTTCCACTCTAATCAAACATCTCCTCTTCCACTCTAATCAAACACCTCCTCTTCCACTCTAATCAAACACCTCCTCTTCCACTCTAATGAAAAACACCTCCTCTTCCACTCTAATCAAACACCTCCTCTTCCACTCTAATCAAACATCTCCTCTTCCACTCTAATGAAACCCCTCCTCTTCCACTCTAATCAAACATCTCCTCTTCCACTCTAATCAAACACCTCCTCTTCCACTCTAATCAAACACCTCCTCTTCCACTCTAATGAAAAACACCTCCTCTTCCACTCTAATCAAACACCTCCTCTTCCACTCCAATGAAACACCTCCTCTTCCACTTTAATCAAACACCCCCTCTTCCACTCTAATCAAACACCTCCTCTTCCACTCTAATCAAACACCTCCTCTTCCACTCTAATCAAACATCTCCTCTTCCACTCTAATGAAACCCCTCCTCTTCCACTCTAATGAAACCCCTCCTCTTCCACTCTAATCAAACATCTCCTCTTCCACTCTAATCAAACACCTCCTCTTCCACTCTAATCAAACACCTCCTCTTCCACTCTAATGAAAAACACCTCCTCTTCCACTCTAATCAAACACCTCCTCTTCCACTCCAATGAAACACCTCCTCTTCCACTTTAATCAAACACCTCCTCTTCCACTCTAATGAAACACCTCCTCTTCCACTCCAATGAAACACCTCCTCTTCCACTTTAATCAAACACCTCCTCTTCCACTCTAATGAAACACCCCCTCTTCCACTCGAATCAAACACCTCCTCTTCCACTCTAATCAAACATCACCTCTTCCACTCTAATGAAACACCTCCTCTTCCACTTTAATCAAACACCCCCTCTTCCACTCTAATCAAACACCTCCTCTTCCACTCTAATCAAACACCTCCTCTTCCACTCCAATGAAACACCTCCTCTTCCACTTTAATCAAACACCCCCTCTTCCACTCTAATCAAACACCTCCTCTTCCACTCTAATCAAACACCTCCTCTTCCACTCTAATCAAACATCTCCTCTTCCACTCTAATGAAACCCCTCCTCTTCCACTCTAATGAAACCCCTCCTCTTCCACTCTAATCAAACATCTCCTCTTCCACTCTAATCAAACACCTCCTCTTCCACTCTAATCAAACACCTCCTCTTCCACTCTAATGAAAAACACCTCCTCTTCCACTCTAATCAAACACCTCCTCTTCCACTCCAATGAAACACCTCCTCTTCCACTTTAATCAAACACCTCCTCTTCCACTCTAATGAAACACCTCCTCTTCCACTCCAATGAAACACCTCCTCTTCCACTTTAATCAAACACCTCCTCTTCCACTCTAATGAAACACCCCCTCTTCCACTCGAATCAAACACCCCCTCTTCCACTCTAATCAAACACCCCCTCTTCCACTCTAATCAAACACCTCCTCTTCCACTCTAATCAAACACCTCCTCTTCCACTCTCATCAAACACCTCCTCTTCCACTCTAATCAAACATCTCCTCTTCCACTCCAATCAAACACCTCCTCTTCCACTCTAATCAAACACCTCCTCTTCCACTCTAATCAAACACCTCCTCTTCCACTCTAATCAAACACCTCCTCTTCCACTCTAATCAAACATCTCCTCTTCCACTCTAATGAAACACCTCCTCTTCCAATCTAATGAAGCACCTCCTCTTCCACTCTAATCAAACATCTCCTCTTCCACTCTAATCAAACATCTCCTCTTCCACTCTAATCAAACACCTCCTCTTCCACTCTAATCAAACACCTCCTCTTCCACTCTAATCAAACACCTCCTCTTCAACTCTAATCAAACATCTCCTCTTCCACTCTAATGAAACACCTCCTCTTCCACTCTAATCAAACACCTCCTCTTCCACTCTAATCAAACACCTCCTCTTCCACTCTAATCAACCACCTCCTCTTCCACTCTAATCAAACACCTCCTCTTCCACTCTCATGAAACACCTCCTCTTCCACTCTAATGAAACACCTCCTCTTCCACTCTAATCAAACACCTCCTCTTCCACTCTAATCAAACACATCCTCTTACATTCTAATGAAACACCTCCTATTCCACTCTAATCAAACACCTCCTCTTCCACTCTAATCAAACACCTCCTCTTCCACTCTAATCAAACACCTCTTCTTCCACTCTAACCAAACACCTCCTCTTCCACTCTAATCAAACATCTCCTCTTCCACTCTAATGAAACACTTCCTCTTCCACTCTAATGAAACACCTCCTCTTCCACTCTAATCAAACATCTCCTCTTCCACTCTAATCAAACACCTCTCTTCCACTCTAATCAAACACCTCCTCTTCCACTCTAATGAAAAACACCTCCTCTTCCACTCTAATCAAACACCTCCTCTTCCACTCTCATCAAACACCTCCTCTTCCACTCTAATCAAACACCCCCTCTTCCACTCTAATCAAGCATCTTCTCTTCCACTCCAATCAAACACCTCCTCTTCCACTCTAATCAAACACCTCCTCTTCCACTCTAATCAAACACCTCCTCTTCCACTCTAATCAAACACCTCCTCTTCCACTCTAATCAAACACCTCCTCTTCCACTCTAATCAAACATCTCCTCTTCCACTCCAATGAAACACCTCCTCTTCCACTCTAATCAAACACCTCCTCTTCCACTCTAATCAAACACCTCCTCTTCCACTCTAATCAAACACCTCCTCTTCCACTCTAATCAAACACCTCCTCTTCCACTCTAATCAAACATCTCCTCTTCCACTCTAATGAAACACCTCCTCTTCCACTCTAACGAAACACCTCCTCTTCCACTCTAATCAAACATCTCCTCTTCCACACGAATGAAACACCTCTTCTTCCACTCGAATCAAACATCTCCTCTTCCACTCTAATGAAACACCTCCTCTTCCACTCCAATGAAACACCTCCTCTTCCACTTTAATCAAACACCTCCTCTTCCACTCTAATGAAACACCTCCTCTTCCACTCCAATGAAACACCTCCTCTTCCACTTTAATCAAACACCTCCTCTTCCACTCTAATGAAACACCCCCTCTTCCACTCGAATCAAACACCCCCTCTTCCACTCTAATCAAACACCCCCTCTTCCACTCTAATCAAACACCTCCTCTTCCACTCTAATCAAACACCTCCTCTTCCACTCTAATCAAACACCTCCTCTTCCACTCTAATCAAACATCTCCTCTTCCACTCTGATGAAACACCTCCTCTTCCACTCTAATGAAACACCTCCTCTTCCACTCTAATCAAACACCTCCTCTTCCACTCTAATCAAACACCTCCTCTTCCACTCTAATCAAACACCTCCACTTCCACTCTAATCAAACACCTCCTCTTCCACTCCAATCAAACACCTCCTCTTCCACTCTAATCAAACATCTCCTCTTCCACTCTAATCAAACACCTCCTCTTCCACTCTAATCAAACATCTCCTCTTCCACTCTAATCAAACACCTCCTCTTCCACTCCAATCAAACACCTCCTCTTCCACTCTAATCAAACATCTCCTCTTCCACTCTAATCAAACACCTCCTCTTCCACTCTAATGAAACACCTCCTCTTCCACTCTAATCAAACATCTCCTCTTCCACTCTAATCAAACACCTCCTCTTCCACTCTAACCAAACACCTCCTCTTCCACTCTAATCAAACACCTCCTCTTCCACTCTAATCAAACACCTCCTCCTCCACTCTAACCAAACACCTCCTCTTCCACTCTAATCAAACACCTCCTCTTCCACTCTAATCAAACACCTCCTCTTCCACTCTAATCAAACACCTCCTCTTCCACTCTAATCAAACACCTCCTCTTCCACTCCAATCAAACATCTCCTCTTCCACTCTAATGAAACACCTCCTCTTCCACTCTAATGAAACACCTCCTCTTCCACTCTAATCAAACATCTCCTCTTCCACTCCAATGAAACACCTCTTCTTCCACTCAAATCAAACATCTCTTCCACTCGAATGAAACACCTCCTCTTCCACTCCAATGAAACACCTGCTCTTCCACTTTAATCAAACACCTCCTCTTCCACTCTAATGAAACACCCCCTCTTCCACTCGAATCAAACACCCCCTCTTCCACTCTAATCAAACACCCCCTCTTCCACTCTAATCAAACACCTCCTCTTCCACGCTAATCAAACACCTCCTCTTCCACGCTAATCAAACACCTCCTCTTCCACTCTAATGAAACACCTCCTCTTCCACTCTAATCAAACACCGCCTCTTCCACTCTAATCAAACACCTCCTCTTCCATTCTAATCAAACACCCCCTCTTCCACTCTAATGAAACACCTCCTCTTCTACTCCAATGAAACACCTCCTCTTCCACTCCAATCAAACACCTCCTCTTCCACTCTAATCAAACACCCCCTCTTCCACTCAAATCAAACACGCCCTCTTCCACTCTAATGAAACACCTCCTCTTCCACTCTAATCAAACACCTCCTCTTCCACTCTAATCAAACACCTCCTCTTCCACTCAAATCAAACACCCCCTCTTCCACTCTAATGAAAGACCTCCTCTTCCACTTCAAACACCTCCTCTTCCACTCTAATCAAACACCTCCTCTTCCACTCTTATCAAACATCTCCTCTTCCACTCTAATGAAACACCTCCTCTTCCACTCTAATGAAACACCTCCTCTTCCACTCTAATCAAACACCTCCTCTTCCACTCTAACCAAACACCTCCTCTTCCACTCTAATCAAACACCTCCTCTTCCACTCTAATCAAACACCTCCTCTTCCACTCTAATCAAACACCGCCTCTTCCAATCTAATCAAACACCTCCTCTTCCACTCTAATCAAACACCTCCTCTTCCACTCTAATCAAACACCTCCTCTTCCACTCTAATCAAACACCTCCTCTTCCACTCTAATGAAACACCTCCTCTTCCACTATAATGAAACACCTCCTCTTCCACTATAATGAAACACCTCCTCTTCCACTCTAATGAAACACCTCTTCCACTCTCATGAAACACCTCCTCTTCCACTCTAATGAAACACCTCCTCTTCCACTCTAATCAAACACCTCCTCTTCCACTCTCATGAAACACCTCCTCTTCCACTCTAATGAAACACCTCTTCTTCCACTCTAATCAAACACCTCCTCTTCCACTTCAAACACCTCCTCTTCCACGCTAATCACACACCTCATCTTCCACTCTAATCAAACACCTCCTCTTCCAGTCGAATGAAACACCTCCTCTTCCACTCGAATGAAACACCTCCTCTTCCACTCTAATCAAACACCTCCTCTTCCACTCTAATCAAACACCTCCTCTTCCACTCTAATCAAACACCTCTTCTTCCACTCTAACCAAACACCTCCTCTTTCACTCCAATCAAACATCTCCTCTTCCACTCTAATGAAACACCTCCTCTTCCACTCTAATGAAACCCCTCCTCTTCCACTCTAATCAAACATCTCCTCTTCCACTCTAATCAAACACCTCCTCTTCCACTCTAATCAAACACCTCCTCTTCCACTCTAATCAAACACCTCCTCTTCCACTCTAATCAAACACCTCTTCTTCCACTCTAACCAAACACCTCCTCTTCCACTCTAATGAAAAACACCTCCTCTTCCACTCTAATGAAACACCTCCTCTTCCACTCTCATCAAACACCTCCTCTTCCACTCTAATCAAACACCTCCTCTTCCACTCTAATCAAACATCTCCTCTTCCACTCCAATCAAACACCTCCTCTTCCACTCTAATCAAACACCTCCTCTTCCACTCTAATCAAACACCTCCTCTTCCACTCTAATCAAACACCTCCTCTTCCACTCTAATCAAACACCTCCTCTTCCACTCTAATCAAACATCTCCTCTTCCACTCCAATCAAACACCTCCTCTTCCACTCGAATCAAACACCTCCTCTTCCACTCTAATCAAACACCTCCTCTTCCACTCTAATCAAACACCTCCTCTTCCACTCTAATCAAACACCTCCTCTTCCACTCGAATCAAACACCTCCTCTTCCACTCTAATCAAACACCTCCTCTTCCACTCTAATCAAACACCTCCTCTTCCACTCTAATGAAACACCTCCTCTTCCACTCTAATCAAACATCTCTTCCACACGAATGAAACACCTCCTCTTCCACTCTAATCAAACACCTCCTCTTCCACTCTAATCAAACATCTCCTCTTCCACTCTAATGAAACACCTCCTCTTCCACTCTAACGAAACACCTCCTCTTCCACTCTAATCAAACATCTCCTCTTCCACACGAATGAAACACCTCTTCTTCCACTCGAATCAAACATCTCCTCTTCCACTCTAATGAAACACCTCCTCTTCCACTCCAATGAAACACCTCCTCTTCCACTTTAATCAAACACCTCCTCTTCCACTCTAATGAAACACCTCCTCTTCCACTCCAATGAAACACCTCCTCTTCCACTTTAATCAAACACCTCCTCTTCCACTCTAATGAAACACCCCCTCTTCCACTCGAATCAAACACCCCCTCTTCCACTCTAATCAAACACCCCCTCTTCCACTCTAATCAAACACCTCCTCTTCCACTCTAATCAAACACCTCCTCTTCCACTCTAATCAAACACCTCCTCTTCCACTCTAATCAAACATCTCCTCTTCCACTCTGATGAAACACCTCCTCTTCCACTCTAATGAAACACCTCCTCTTCCACTCTAATCAAACACCTCCTCTTCCACTCTAATCAAACACCTCCTCTTCCACTCTAATCAAACACCTCCACTTCCACTCTAATCAAACACCTCCTCTTCCACTCCAATCAAACACCTCCTCTTCCACTCTAATCAAACATCTCCTCTTCCACTCTAATCAAACACCTCCTCTTCCACTCTAATCAAACACCTCCTCTTCCACTCTAATCAAACATCTCCTCTTCCACTCTAATCAAACACCTCCTCTTCCACTCCAATCAAACACCTCCTCTTCCACTCTAATCAAACATCTCCTCTTCCACTCTAATCAAACACCTCCTCTTCCACTCTAATGAAACACCTCCTCTTCCACTCTAATCAAACATCTCCTCTTCCACTCTAATCAAACACCTCCTCTTCCACTCTAACCAAACACCTCCTCTTCCACTCTAATCAAACACCTCCTCTTCCACTCTAATCAAACACCTCCTCCTCCACTCTAACCAAACACCTCCTCTTCCACTCTAATCAAACACCTCCTCTTCCACTCTAATCAAACACCTCCTCTTCCACTCTAATCAAACACCTCCTCTTCCACTCTAATCAAACACCTCCTCTTCCACTCCAATCAAACATCTCCTCTTCCACTCTAATGAAACACCTCCTCTTCCACTCTAATGAAACACCTCCTCTTCCACTCTAATCAAACATCTCCTCTTCCACTCCAATGAAACACCTCTTCTTCCACTCAAATCAAACATCTCCTCTTCCACTCTAATGAAACACCTCCTCTTCCACTCCAATGAAACACCTGCTCTTCCACTTTAATCAAACACCTCCTCTTCCACTCTAATGAAACACCCCCTCTTCCACTCGAATCAAACACCCCCTCTTCCACTCTAATCAAACACCCCCTCTTCCACTCTAATCAAACACCTCCTCTTCCACGCTAATCAAACACCTCCTCTTCCACGCTAATCAAACACCTCCTCTTCCACTCTAATGAAACACCTCCTCTTCCACTCTAATCAAACACCGCCTCTTCCACTCTAATCAAACACCTCCTCTTCCATTCTAATCAAACACCCCCTCTTCCACTCTAATGAAACACCTCCTCTTCTACTCCAATGAAACACCTCCTCTTCCACTCCAATCAAACACCTCCTCTTCCACTCTAATCAAACACCCCCTCTTCCACTCAAATCAAACACGCCCTCTTCCACTCTAATGAAACACCTCCTCTTCCACTCTAATCAAACACCTCCTCTTCCACTCAAATCAAACACCCCCTCTTCCACTCTAATGAAAGACCTCCTCTTCCACTTCAAACACCTCCTCTTCCACTCTAATCAAACACCTCCTCTTCCACTCTTATCAAACATCTCCTCTTCCACTCTAATGAAACACCTCCTCTTCCACTCTAATGAAACACCTCCTCTTCCACTCTAATCAAACACCTCCTCTTCCACTCTAACCAAACACCTCCTCTTCCACTCTAATCAAACACCTCCTCTTCCACTCTAATCAAACACCTCCTCTTCCACTCTAATCAAACACCGCCTCTTCCAATCTAATCAAACACCTCCTCTTCCACTCTAATCAAACACCTCCTCTTCCACTCTAATCAAACACCTCCTCTTCCACTCTAATGAAACACCTCCTCTTCCACTATAATGAAACACCTCCTCTTCCACTCTAATGAAACACCTCTTCCACTCTCATGAAACACCTCCTCTTCCACTCTAATGAAACACCTCCTCTTCCACTCTAATCAAACACCTCCTCTTCCACTCTCATGAAACACCTCCTCTTCCACTCTAATGAAACACCTCTTCTTCCACTCTAATCAAACACCTCCTCTTCCACTTCAAACACCTCCTCTTCCACGCTAATCACACACCTCATCTTCCACTCTAATCAAACACCTCCTCTTCCAGTCGAATGAAACACCTCCTCTTCCACTCGAATGAAACACCTCCTCTTCCACTCTAATCAAACACCTCCTCTTCCACTCTAATCAAACACCTCCTCTTCCACTCTAATCAAACACCTCTTCTTCCACTCTAACCAAACACCTCCTCTTTCACTCCAATCAAACATCTCCTCTTCCACTCTAATGAAACACCTCCTCTTCCACTCTAATGAAACCCCTCCTCTTCCACTCTAATCAAACATCTCCTCTTCCACTCTAATCAAACACCTCCTCTTCCACTCTAATCAAACACCTCCTCTTCCACTCTAATGAAAAACACCTCCTCTTCCACTCTAAACAAACACCTCCTCTTCCACTCTCATCAAACACCTCCTCTTCCACTCTAATCAAACACCTCCTCTTCCACTCTAATCAAACATCTCCTCTTCCACTCCAATCAAACACCTCCTCTTCCACTCTAATCAAACACCTCCTCTTCCACTCTAATCAAACACCTCCTCTTCCACTCTAATCAAACACCTCCTCTTCCACTCTAATCAAACATCTCCTCTTCCACTCCAATCAAACACCTCCTCTTCCACTCTAATCAAACACCTCCTCTTACACTCTAATCAAACACCTCCTCTTCCACTCTAATCAAACACCTCCTCTTCCACTCTAATCAAACACCTCCTCTTCCACTCGAATCAAACACCTCCTCTTCCACTCTAATCAAACACCTCCTCTTCCACTCTAATCAAACACCTCCTCTTCCACTCTCATCAAAAATCTCCTCTTCCACTCTAATGAAACACCTCCTCTTCCACTCTAATGAAACACCTCCTCTTCCACTCTAATCAAACATCTCCTCTTCCACACGAATGAAACACCTCTTCTTCCACTCGAGTCAAACATCTCCTCTTCCACTCTAATGAAACACCTCCTCTTCCACTCCAATGAAACACCTCCTCTTCCACTTTAATCAAACACCTCCTCTTCCACTCTAATGAAACACCTCCTCTTCCACTCCAATGAAACACCTCCTCTTCCACTTTAATCAAACACCTCCTCTTCCACTCTAATGAAACACCCCCTCTTCCACTCGAATCAAACACCCCCTCTTCCACTCTAATGAAACACCCCCTCTTCTACTCTAATCAAACACCTCCTCTTCCACTCTAATCAAACACCTCCTCTTCCACTCTAATCAAACACCTCCTCTTCCACTCTAATCAAACATCTGCTCTTCCACTCTGATGAAACACCTCCTCTTCCACTCTAATGAAACACCTCCTCTTCCACTCTAATCAAACACCTCCTCTTCCACTCTAATCAAACACCTCCTCTTCCACTCTAATCAAACACCTCCACTTCCACTCTAATCAAACACCTCCTCTTCCACTCCAATCAAACACCTCCTCTTCCACTCTAATCAAACATCTCCTCTTCCACTCTAATCAAACACCTCCTCTTCCACTCTAATGAAACACCTCCTCTTCCACTCTAATCAAACATCTCCTCTTCCACTCTAATCAAACACCTCCTCTTCCACTCTAATCAAACACCTCCTCTTCCACTCTAATGAAAAACACCTCCTCTTCCACTCTAATCAAACACCTCCTCTTCCACTCTAATCAAACACCTCCTCTTACATTCTAATGAAACACCTCCTCTTCCACTCTAATCAAACACCTCCTCTTCCACTCTAATCAAACACCTCCTCTTCCACTCTAATCAAACACCTCTTCTTCCACTCTAACCAAACACCTCCTCTTCCACTCTAATCAAACATCTCCTCTTCCACTCTAATGAAACACTTCCTCTTCCACTCTAATGAAACACCTCCTCTTCCACTCTAATCAAACATCTCCTCTTCCACTCTAATCAAACACCTCTCTTCCACTCTAATCAAACACCTCCTCTTCCACTCTAATGAAAAACACCTCCTCTTCCACTCTAATCAAACACCTCCTCTTCCACTCTCATCAAACACCTCCTCTTCCACTCTAATCAAACACCCCCTCTTCCACTCTAATCAAGCATCTTCTCTTCCACTCCAATCAAACACCTCCTCTTCCACTCTAATCAAACACCTCCTCTTCCACTCTAATCAAACACCTCCTCTTCCACTCTAATCAAACACCTCCTCTTCCACTCTAATCAAACACCTCCTCTTCCACTCTAATCAAACACCTCCTCTTCCACTCTAATCAAACATCTCCTCTTCCACTCCAATGAAACACCTCCTCTTCCACTCTAATCAAACACCTCCTCTTCCACTCTAATCAAACACCTCCTCTTCCACTCTAATCAAACACCTCCTCTTCCACTCTAATCAAACACCTCCTCTTCCACTCTAATCAAACATCTCCTCTTCCACTCTAATGAAACACCTCCTCTTCCACTCTAACGAAACACCTCCTCTTCCACTCTAATCAAACATCTCCTCTTCCACACGAATGAAACACCTCTTCTTCCACTCGAATCAAACATCTCCTCTTCCACTCTAATGAAACACCTCCTCTTCCACTCCAATGAAACACCTCCTCTTCCACTTTAATCAAACACCTCCTCTTCCACTCTAATGAAACACCTCCTCTTCCACTCCAATGAAACACCTCCTCTTCCACTTTAATCAAACACCTCCTCTTCCACTCTAATGAAACACCCCCTCTTCCACTCGAATCAAACACCCCCTCTTCCACTCTAATCAAACACCCCCTCTTCCACTCTAATCAAACACCTCCTCTTCCACTCTAATCAAACACCTCCTCTTCCACTCTAATCAAACACCTCCTCTTCCACTCTAATCAAACATCTCCTCTTCCACTCTGATGAAACACCTCCTCTTCCACTCTAATGAAACACCTCCTCTTCCACTCTAATCAAACACCTCCTCTTCCACTCTAATCAAACACCTCCTCTTCCACTCTAATCAAACACCTCCACTTCCACTCTAATCAAACACCTCCTCTTCCACTCCAATCAAACACCTCCTCTTCCACTCTAATCAAACATCTCCTCTTCCACTCTAATCAAACACCTCCTCTTCCACTCTAATCAAACATCTCCTCTTCCACTCTAATCAAACACCTCCTCTTCCACTCCAATCAAACACCTCCTCTTCCACTCTAATCAAACATCTCCTCTTCCACTCTAATCAAACACCTCCTCTTCCACTCTAATGAAACACCTCCTCTTCCACTCTAATCAAACATCTCCTCTTCCACTCTAATCAAACACCTCCTCTTCCACTCTAACCAAACACCTCCTCTTCCACTCTAATCAAACACCTCCTCTTCCACTCTAATCAAACACCTCCTCCTCCACTCTAACCAAACACCTCCTCTTCCACTCTAATCAAACACCTCCTCTTCCACTCTAATCAAACACCTCCTCTTCCACTCTAATCAAACACCTCCTCTTCCACTCTAATCAAACACCTCCTCTTCCACTCCAATCAAACATCTCCTCTTCCACTCTAATGAAACACCTCCTCTTCCACTCTAATGAAACACCTCCTCTTCCACTCTAATCAAACATCTCCTCTTCCACTCCAATGAAACACCTCTTCTTCCACTCAAATCAAACATCTCCTCTTCCACTCGAATGAAACACCTCCTCTTCCACTCCAATGAAACACCTGCTCTTCCACTTTAATCAAACACCTCCTCTTCCACTCTAATGAAACACCCCCTCTTCCACTCGAATCAAACACCCCCTCTTCCACTCTAATCAAACACCCCCTCTTCCACTCTAATCAAACACCTCCTCTTCCACGCTAATCAAACACCTCCTCTTCCACGCTAATCAAACACCTCCTCTTCCACTCTAATGAAACACCTCCTCTTCCACTCTAATCAAACACCGCCTCTTCCACTCTAATCAAACACCTCCTCTTCCATTCTAATCAAACACCCCCTCTTCCACTCTAATGAAACACCTCCTCTTCTACTCCAATGAAACACCTCCTCTTCCACTCCAATCAAACACCTCCTCTTCCACTCTAATCAAACACCCCCTCTTCCACTCAAATCAAACACGCCCTCTTCCACTCTAATGAAACACCTCCTCTTCCACTCTAATCAAACACCTCCTCTTCCACTCTAATCAAACACCTCCTCTTCCACTCAAATCAAACACCCCCTCTTCCACTCTAATGAAAGACCTCCTCTTCCACTTCAAACACCTCCTCTTCCACTCTAATCAAACACCTCCTCTTCCACTCTTATCAAACATCTCCTCTTCCACTCTAATGAAACACCTCCTCTTCCACTCTAATGAAACACCTCCTCTTCCACTCTAATCAAACACCTCCTCTTCCACTCTAACCAAACACCTCCTCTTCCACTCTAATCAAACACCTCCTCTTCCACTCTAATCAAACACCTCCTCTTCCACTCTAATCAAACACCGCCTCTTCCAATCTTATCAAACACCTCCTCTTCCACTCTAATCAAACACCTCCTCTTCCACTCTAATCAAACACCTCCTCTTCCACTCTAATCAAACACCTCCTCTTCCACTCTAATGAAACACCTCCTCTTCCACTATAATGAAACACCTCCTCTTCCACTATAATGAAACACCTCCTCTTCCACTCTCATGAAACACCTCCTCTTCCACTCTAATGAAACACCTCCTCTTCCACTCTAATGAAACACCTCCTCTTCCACTCTAATCAAACACCTCCTCTTCCACTCTCATGAAACACCTCCTCTTCCACTCTAATGAAACACCTCTTCTTCCACTCTAATCAAACACCTCCTCTTCCACTTCAAACACCTCCTCTTCCACGCTAATCACACACCTCATCTTCCACTCTAATCAAACACCTCCTCTTCCAGTCGAATGAAACACCTCCTCTTCCACTCGAATGAAACACCTCCTCTTCCACTCTAATCAAACACCTCCTCTTCCACTCTAATCAAACACCTCCTCTTCCACTCTAATCAAACACCTCCTCTTCCACTCTAATCAAACACCTCTTCTTCCACTCTAACCAAACACCTCCTCTTTCACTCCAATCAAACATCTCCTCTTCCACTCTAATGAAACACCTCCTCTTCCACTCTAATGAAACCCCTCCTCTTCCACTCTAATCAAACATCTCCTCTTCCACTCTAATCAAACACCTCCTCTTCCACTCTAATCAAACACCTCCTCTTCCACTCTAATCAAACACCTCCTCTTCCACTCTAATCAAACACCTCTTCTTCCACTCTAACCAAACACCTCCTCTTCCACTCTAATGAAACACCTCCTCTTCCACTCTAATGAAACACCTCCTCTTCCACTCTAATCAAACACCTCCTCTTCCACTCTAATCAAACATCTCCTCTTCCACTCCAATCAAACACCTCCTCTTCCACTCTAATCAAACACCTCCTCTTCCACTCTAATCAAACACCTCCTCTTCCACTCTAATCAAACACCTCCTCTTCCACTCTAATCAAACACCTCCTCTTCCACTCTAATCAAACATCTCCTCTTCCACTCCAATCAAACACCTCCTCTTCCACTCTAATCAAACACCTCCTCTTCCACTCTAATCAAACACCTCCTCTTCCACTCTAATCAAACACCTCCTCTTCCACTCTAATCAAACACCTCCTCTTCCACTCGAATCAAACACCTCCTCTTCCACTCTAATCAAACACCTCCTCTTCCACTCTAATCAAACACCTCCTCTTCCACTCTAATGAAACACCTCCTCTTCCACTCTAACGAAACACCTCCTCTTCCACTCTAATCAAACATCTCTTCCACACGAATGAAACACCTCCTCTTCCACTCTAATCAAACACCTCCTCTTCCACTCTAATCAAACATCTCCTCTTCCACTCTAATGAAACACCTCCTCTTCCACTCTAACGAAACACCTCCTCTTCCACTCTAATCAAACATCTCCTCTTCCACACGAATGAAACACCTCTTCTTCCACTCGAATCAAACATCTCCTCTTCCACTCTAATGAAACACCTCCTCTTCCACTCCAATGAAACACCTCCTCTTCCACTTTAATCAAACACCTCCTCTTCCACTCTAATGAAACACCTCCTCTTCCACTCCAATGAAACACCTCCTCTTCCACTTTAATCAAACACCTCCTCTTCCACTCTAATGAAACACCCCCTCTTCCACTCGAATCAAACACCCCCTCTTCCACTCTAATCAAACACCCCCTCTTCCACTCTAATCAAACACCTCCTCTTCCACTCTAATCAAACACCTCCTCTTCCACTCTAATCAAACACCTCCTCTTCCACTCTAATCAAACATCTCCTCTTCCACTCTGATGAAACACCTCCTCTTCCACTCTAATGAAACACCTCCTCTTCCACTCTAATCAAACACCTCCTCTTCCACTCTAATCAAACATCTCCTCTTCCACTCTGATGAAACACCTCCTCTTCCACTCTAATCAAACACCTCCTCTTCCACTCTAATCAAACACCTCCTCTTCCACTCTAATCAAACATCTCCTCTTCCACTCTGATGAAACACCTCCTCTTCCACTCTAATGAAACATCTCCTCTTCCACTCTAATCAAACACCTCCTCTTCCACTCTAATCAAACACCTCCTCTTCCACTCTAATCAAACATCTCCTCTTCCACTCTAATCAAACACCTCCTCTTCCACTCCAATCAAACACCTCCTCTTCCACTCTAATCAAACATCTCCTCTTCCACTCTAATCAAACACCTCCTCTTCCACTCTAATGAAACACCTCCTCTTCCACTCTAATCAAACATCTCCTCTTCCACTCTAATCAAACACCTCCTCTTCCACTCTAACCAAACACCTCCTCTTCCACTCTAATCAAACACCTCCTCTTCCACTCTAATCAAACACCTCCTCCTCCACTCTAACCAAACACCTCCTCTTCCACTCTAATCAAACACCTCCTCTTCCACTCTAATCAAACACCTCCTCTTCCACTCTAATCAAACACCTCCTCTTCCACTCTAATCAAACACCTCCTCTTCCACTCCAATCAAACATCTCCTCTTCCACTCTAATGAAACACCTCCTCTTCCACTCTAATGAAACACCTCCTCTTCCACTCTAATCAAACATCTCCTCTTCCACTCCAATGAAACACCTCTTCTTCCACTCAAATCAAACATCTCCTCTTCCACTCTAATGAAACACCTCCTCTTCCACTCCAATGAAACACCTGCTCTTCCACTTTAATCAAACACCTCCTCTTCCACTCTAATGAAACACCCCCTCTTCCACTCGAATCAAACACCCCCTCTTCCACTCTAATCAAACACCCCCTCTTCCACTCTAATCAAACACCTCCTCTTCCACGCTAATCAAACACCTCCTCTTCCACGCTAATCAAACACCTCCTCTTCCACTCTAATGAAACACCTCCTCTTCCACTCTAATCAAACACCGCCTCTTCCACTCTAATCAAACACCTCCTCTTCCATTCTAATCAAACACCCCCTCTTCCACTCTAATGAAACACCTCCTCTTCTACTCCAATGAAACACCTCCTCTTCCACTCCAATCAAACACCTCCTCTTCCACTCTAATCAAACACCCCCTCTTCCACTCAAATCAAACACGCCCTCTTCCACTCTAATGAAACACCTCCTCTTCCACTCTAATCAAACACCTCCTCTTCCACTCTAATCAAACACCTCCTCTTCCACTCAAATCAAACACCCCCTCTTCCACTCTAATGAAAGACCTCCTCTTCCACTTCAAACACCTCCTCTTCCACTCTAATGAAACACCTCCTCTTCCACTCTTATCAAACATCTCCTCTTCCACTCTAATGAAACACCTCCTCTTCCACTCTAATGAAACACCTCCTCTTCCACTCTAATCAAACACCTCCTCTTCCACTCTAACCAAACACCTCCTCTTCCACTCTAATCAAACACCTCCTCTTCCACTCTAATCAAACACCTCCTCTTCCACTCTAATCAAACACCGCCTCTTCCAATCTAATCAAACACCTCCTCTTCCACTCTAATCAAACACCTCCTCTTCCACTCTAATCAAACACCTCCTCTTCCACTCTAATGAAACACCTCCTCTTCCACTATAATGAAACACCTCCTCTTCCACTCTAATGAAACACCTCTTCCACTCTCATGAAACACCTCCTCTTCCACTCTAATGAAACACCTCCTCTTCCACTCTAATCAAACACCTCCTCTTCCACTCTCATGAAACACCTCCTCTTCCACTCTAATGAAACACCTCTTCTTCCACTCTAATCAAACACCTCCTCTTCCACTTCAAACACCTCCTCTTCCACGCTAATCACACACCTCATCTTCCACTCTAATCAAACACCTCCTCTTCCAGTCGAATGAAACACCTCCTCTTCCACTCGAATGAAACACCTCCTCTTCCACTCTAATCAAACACCTCCTCTTCCACTCTAATCAAACACCTCCTCTTCCACTCTAATCAAACACCTCTTCTTCCACTCTAACCAAACACCTCCTCTTTCACTCCAATCAAACATCTCCTCTTCCACTCTAATGAAACACCT
This sequence comes from Myxine glutinosa, assembly GCF_964187855.1. Lineage (NCBI taxonomy): Eukaryota > Metazoa > Chordata > Myxini > Myxiniformes > Myxinidae > Myxine > Myxine glutinosa. Next base: position 116,663,328 of record NC_136268.1, on the reverse strand, counting down.
CCTCTTCCACTCTAATGAAACCCCTCCTCTTCCACTCTAATCAAACATCTCCTCTTCCACTCTAATCAAACACCTCCTCTTCCACTCTAATCAAACACCTCCTCTTCCACTCTAATGAAAAACACCTCCTCTTCCACTCTAAACAAACACCTCCTCTTCCACTCTCATCAAACACCTCCTCTTCCACTCTAATCAAACACCTCCTCTTCCACTCTAATCAAACATCTCCTCTTCCACTCCAATCAAACACCTCCTCTTCCACTCTAATCAAACACCTCCTCTTCCACTCTAATCAAACACCTCCTCTTCCACTCTAATCAAACACCTCCTCTTCCACTCTAATCAAACATCTCCTCTTCCACTCCAATCAAACACCTCCTCTTCCACTCTAATCAAACACCTCCTCTTACACTCTAATCAAACACCTCCTCTTCCACTCTAATCAAACACCTCCTCTTCCACTCTAATCAAACACCTCCTCTTCCACTCGAATCAAACACCTCCTCTTCCACTCTAATCAAACACCTCCTCTTCCACTCTAATCAAACACCTCCTCTTCCACTCTCATCAAAAATCTCCTCTTCCACTCTAATGAAACACCTCCTCTTCCACTCTAATGAAACACCTCCTCTTCCACTCTAATCAAACATCTCCTCTTCCACACGAATGAAACACCTCTTCTTCCACTCGAGTCAAACATCTCCTCTTCCACTCTAATGAAACACCTCCTCTTCCACTCCAATGAAACACCTCCTCTTCCACTTTAATCAAACACCTCCTCTTCCACTCTAATGAAACACCTCCTCTTCCACTCCAATGAAACACCTCCTCTTCCACTTTAATCAAACACCTCCTCTTCCACTCTAATGAAACACCCCCTCTTCCACTCGAATCAAACACCCCCTCTTCCACTCTAATGAAACACCCCCTCTTCTACTCTAATCAAACACCTCCTCTTCCACTCTAATCAAACACCTCCTCTTCCACTCTAATCAAACACCTCCTCTTCCACTCTAATCAAACATCTGCTCTTCCACTCTGATGAAACACCTCCTCTTCCACTCTAATGAAACACCTCCTCTTCCACTCTAATCAAACACCTCCTCTTCCACTCTAATCAAACACCTCCTCTTCCACTCTAATCAAACACCTCCACTTCCACTCTAATCAAACACCTCCTCTTCCACTCCAATCAAACACCTCCTCTTCCACTCTAATCAAACATCTCCTCTTCCACTCTAATCAAACACCTCCTCTTCCACTCTAATGAAACACCTCCTCTTCCACTCTAATCAAACATCTCCTCTTCCACTCTAATCAAACACCTCCTCTTCCACTCTAATCAAACACCTCCTCTTCCACTCTAATGAAAAACACCTCCTCTTCCACTCTAATCAAACACCTCCTCTTCCACTCTAATCAAACACCTCCTCTTCCACTCTAATAAAACACCTCCTCTTCCACTCTAATCAAACATCTCCTCTTCCACTCCAATCAAACACCTCCTCTTCCACTCTAATCAAACACCTCCTCTTCCACTCTAATCAAACACCTCCTCTTCCACTCTAATCAAACACCTCCTCTTCCACTCTAATCAAACATCTCCTCTTCCACTCTAATGAAACACCTCCTCTTCCAATCTAATGAAGCACCTCCTCTTCCACTCTAATCAAACATCTCCTCTTCCACTCTAATCAAACATCTCCTCTTCCACTCTAATCAAACACCTCCTCTTCCACTCTAATCAAACACCTCCTCTTCCACTCTAATCAAACACCTCCTCTTCCACTCTAATCAAACATCTCCTCTTCCACTATAATGAAACACCTCCTCTTCCACTCTAATGAAACACCTCCTCTTCCACTCTAATGAAACACCTCCTCTTCCACTCTAATCAAACACCTCCTCTTTCACTCTAATCAAACACCTCCTCTTCCACTCTAATCAAACACCTCCTCTTCCACTCTAATCAAACACCTCCTCTTCCACTCTAATCAAACACCTCCTCTTCCACTCTAATCAAACATCTCCTCTTCCACTCCAATCAAACATCTCCTCTTCCACTCCAATCAAACACCTCCTCTTCCACTCTAATCAAACATCTCCTCTTCCACTCCAATCAAACATCTCCTCTTCCACTCCAATCAAACACCTCCTCTTCCACTCTAATCAAACACCTCCTCTTCCACTCGAATGAAACACCTCCTCTTCCACTCTAATGAAACACCTCCTCTTCCACTCTAATGAAACACCTCCTCTTCCACTCTAATGAAACACCTCCTCTTCCACTCTAATCAAACACCTCCTCTTCCACTCTAATCAAACACCTCCTCTTCCACTCTAATCAAACACCTCCTCTTCCACTCTAATCAAACACCTCCTCTTCCACTCCAATCAAACATCTCCTCTTCCACTCTAATGAAACACCTCCTCTTCCACTCTAATGAAACACCTCCTCTTCCACTCTAATCAAACATCTCCTCTTCCACTCCAATGAAACACCTCTTCTTCCACTCGAATCAAACATCTCCTCTTCCACTCTAATGAAACACCTCCTCTTCCACTCCAATGAAACACCTGCTCTTCCACTTTAATCAAACACCTCCTCTTCCACTCAAATGAAACACCCCCTCTTCCACTCGAATCAAACACCCCCTCTTCCACTCTAATCAAACACCTCCTCTTCCACGCTAATCAAACACCTCCTCTTCCACGCTAATCAAACACCTCCTCTTCCACTCTAATGAAACACCTCCTCTTCCACTCTAATCAAACACCGCCTCTTCCACTCTAATCAAACACCTCCTCTTCCATTCTAATCAAACACCCCCTCTTCCACTCTAATGAAACACCTCCTCTTCTACTCCAATGAAACACCTCCTCTTCCACTCCAATCAAACACCTCCTCTTCCACTCTAATCAAACACCCCCTCTTCCACTCAAATCAAACACGCCCTCTTCCACTCTAATGAAACACCTCCTCTTCCACTCTAATCAAACACCTCCTCTTCCACTCTAATCAAACACCTCCTCTTCCACTCAAATCAAACACCCCCTCTTCCACTCTAATGAAAGACCTCCTCTTCCACTTCAAACACCTCCTCTTCCACTCTAACCAAACACCTCCTCTTCCACTTCAAACACCTCCTCTTCCACTCTAACCAAACACCTCCTCTTCCACTCAAATCAAACACCCCCTCTTCCACTCTAATCAAACACCTCCTCTTCCACTCCAATCAAACACCTCCTCTTCCACTCTAATCAAACACCCCCTCTTCCACTCAAATCAAACACGCCCTCTTCCACTCTAATGAAACACCTCCTCTTCCACTCTAATCAAACCCCTCCTCTTCCACTCTAATCAAACACCTCCTCTTCCACTCAAATCAAACACCCCCTCTTCCACTCTAATCAAACACCTCCTCTTCCACTCTAATGAAAAACACCTCCTCTTCCACTCTAATCAAACACCTCCTCTTCCACTCTAATCAAACACCTCCTCTTCCACTCTAATCAAACACCTCCTCTTCCACTCTAATCAAACATCTCCTCTTCCACTCTAATCAAACATCTCCTCTTCCACTCTAATCAAACACCTCCTCTTCCACTCTAATCAAACACCTCCTCTTCCACTCTAATCAAACACCTCCTCTTCCATTCTAATCAAACACCCCCTCTTCCACTCTAATGAAACACCTCCTCTTCTACTCCAATGAAACACCTCCTCTTCCACTCCAATCAAACACCTCCTCTTCCACTCTAATCAAACACCCCCTCTTCCACTCAAATCAAACACGCCCTCTTCCACTCTAATGAAACACCTCCTCTTCCACTCTAATCAAACCCCTCCTCTTCCACTCTAATCAAACACCTCCTCTTCCACTCAAATCAAACACCCCCTCTTCCACTCTAATCAAACACCTCCTCTTCCACTCTAATGAAAAACACCTCCTCTTCCACTCTAATCAAACACCTCCTCTTCCACTCTAATCAAACACCTCCTCTTCCACTCTAATCAAACACCTCCTCTTCCACTCTAATCAAACATCTCCTCTTCCACTCCAATCAAACACCTCCTCTTCCACTCTAATCAAACACCTCCTCTTCCACTCGAATCAAACACCTCCTCTTCCACTCTAATGAAACACCTCCTCTTCCACTCTAATGAAACACCTCCTCTTCCAATCTCATGAAGCACCTCCTCTTCCACTCTAATCAAACATCTCCTCTTCCACTCTAATCAAACATCTCCTCTTCCACTCTAATCAAACACCTCCTCTTCCACTCTAATCAAACACCTCCTCTTCCACTCTAATCAAACACCTCCTCTTCCACTCTAATCAAACATCTCCTCTTCCACTCTAATGAAACACCTCCTCTTCCACTCTAATGAAACACCTCCTCTTCCACTCTAATGAAACAGCTCCTCTTCCACTCTAATGAAACACCTCCTCTTCCACTCTAATCAAACACCTCCTCTTCCACTCTAATCAAACACCTCCTCTTCCACTCTAATCAAACACCTCCTCTTCCACTCTAATCAAACACCTCCTCTTCCACTCTAATCAAACACCTCCGCTTCCACTCTAATCAAACATCTCCTCTTCCACTCCAATCAAACATCTCCTCTTCCACTCCAATCAAACACCTCCTCTTCCACTCTAATCAAACACCTCCTCTTCCACTCTAATCAAACACCTCCTCTTCCACTCAAATGAAACACCTCCTCTTCCACTCTAATGAAACACCTCCTCTTCCACTCTAATGAAGCACCTCCTCTTCCACTCTAATGAAACACCTCCTCTTCCACTCTAATCAAACACCTCCTCTTCCACTCTAATCAAACACCTCCTCTTCCACTCTAATCAAACACCGCCTCTTCCACTCTAATCAAACACCTCCTCTTCCACTCCAATCAAACATCTCCTCTTCCACTCTAATCAAACACCTCCTCTTCCACTGTAATCAAACACCTCCTCTTCCACTCCAATCAAACATCTCCTCTTCCACTCTAATCAAACACCTCCTCTTCCACTCTAATGAAAAACACCTCCTCTTCCACTCTAATCAAACACCTCCTCTTCCACTCTAATCAAACACCGCCTCTTCCACTCTAATCAAACATCTCCTCTTCCACTCTAATCAAACATCTCCTCTTCCACTCTAATCAAACATCTCCTCTTCCACTCCAATCAAACACCTCCTCTTCCACTCCAATCAAACACCTCCTCTTCCACTCTAATCAAACACCTCCTCTTCCACTCGAATCAAACACCTCCTCTTCCACTCTAATCAAACATCTCCTCTTCCACTCAAATGAAACACCTCCTCTTCCACTCTATTCAAACACCTCCTCTTCCACTCTAATCAAACACCTCCGCTTCCACTCTAATCAAACACCTCCTCTTCCACTCTAATCAAACACCTCCTCTTCCACTCCAATCAAACATCTCCTCTTCCACTCTAATGAAACACCTCCTCTTCCACTCAAATGAAACACCTCCTCTTCCACTCTAATCAAACATCTCCTTTTCCACTCCAATGAAACACCTCTTCTTCCACTCGAATCAAACATCTCCTCTTCCACTCTAATGAAACACCGCCTCTTCCACTCTAATCAAACATCTCCTCTTCCACTCGAATCAAACACCCCCTCTTCCACTCTAATCAAACACCCCCTCTTCCACTCTAATCAAACACCTCCTCTTCCACGCTAATCAAACACCTCCTCTTCCACTCTCATCAAACACCTCCTCTTCCACTCTAATCAAACACCTCCTCTTCCACTCTAATCAAACACCTCCTCTTCCACTCTAATCAAACACCTCCTCTTCCATTCTAATCAAACACCCCCTCTTCCACTCTAATGAAACACCTCCTCTTCTACTCCAATGAAACACCTCCACTTCCACTCTAATCAAACCCCTCCTCTTCCACTCTAATCAAACACCTCCTCTTCCACTCAAATCAAACACCCCCTCTTCCACTCTAATGAAAGACCTCCTCTTCCACTTCAAACACCTCCTCTTCCACTCTAATCAAACACCTCCTCTTCCACTCTTTTCAAACATCTCCTCTTCCACTCTAATGAAACACCTCCTCTTCCACTCTAATGAAACACATCCTCTTCCACTCTAATCAAACACCTCCTCTTCCACTCTAATCAAACACCTCCTCTTCCACTCTAATCAAACACCTCCTCTTCCACTCTAATCAAACACCTCCTCTTCCACTCTAACCAAACACCTCCTCTTCCACTCTAATCAAACATCTCCTCTTCCACTCTTATGAAACACCTCCTCTTCCACTCAAATGAAACACCTCCTCTTCCACTCTAATCAAATATCTCCTCTTCCACTCTAATCAAACACCGCCTCTTCCACTCTAATCAAACACCTCCTCTTCCACTCTAATGAAAAACACCTCCTCTTCCACTCTAATCAAACACCTCCTCTTCCACTCTCATCAAACACCTCCTCTTCCACTCTAATCAAACACCTCCTCTTCCACTCTAATCAAACATCTCCTCTTCCACTCCAATCAAACACCTCCTCTTCCACTCTAATCAAACACCTCCTCTTCCACTCGAATCAAACACCTCCTCTTCCACTCTAATCAAACACCTCCTCTTCCACTCTAATCAAACATCTCCTCTTCCACTCTAATCAAACACCTCCTCTTCCACTCTAATCAAACACCTCCTCTTCCACTCTAATCAAACACCTCCTCTTCCACTCTAATCAAACACCTCCTCTTCCACTCTAATCAAACATCTCCTCTTCCACTCTAATGAAACACCTCCTCTTCCACTCTAATGAAACACCTCCTCTTCCACTCTAATCAAACATCTCCTCTTCCACTCGAATGAAACACCTCTTCTTCCACTCGAATCAAACATCTCCTCTTCCACTCTAATGAAACACCTCCTCTTCCACTTTAATCAAACACCTCCTCTTCCACTTTAATCAAACACCTCCTCTTCCACTCGAATGAAATATCCCCTCTTCCACTCGAATCAAACACCCCCTCTTCCACTCTAATCAAACACCCCCTCTTCCACTCTAATCAAACACCTCCTCTTCCACGGTAATCAAACACCTCCTCTTCCACTCTAATCAAACACCTCCTCTTCCACTCAAATCAAACACCTCCTCTTCCACTCTAATCAAACACCTCCTCTTCCACTCTAATCAAACACCTCCTCTTCCATTCTAATCAAACACCCCCTCTTCCACTCAAATCAAACACCCCCTCTTCCACTCGAATCAAACACCCCCTCTTCCACTCTAATCAAACACCCCCTCTTCCACTCTAATCAAACACCTCCTCTTCCACGCTAATCAAACACCCCCTCTTCCACTCTAATCAAACACCCCCTCTTCCACTCAAATCAAACACCCCCTCTTCCACTCTAATCAAACACCTCCTCTTCCACTCTAATCAAACATCTCCTCTTCCACTCTAATCACACACCTCCTCTTCCACTCGAATCAAACACCTCCTCTTCCACTCTAATCAAACACCTCCTCTTCCACTCTAATCAAACACCTCATCTTCCACTCCAATCAAACACCTCCTCTTCCACTCTAATCAAACACCTCCTCTTCCACTCTAATCAAACACCTCCTCTTCCACTCTAATCAAACACCTCATCTTCCACTCCAATCAAACACCTCCTCTTCCACTCTAATCAAACACCTCCTCTTCCACTCTAATCAAACACCTCCTCTTCCACTCTAATCAAACACCTCCTCTTCCACTCTAATCAAACACCTCCTCTTCCACTCTAATCAAACACCTTCTCTTCCACTCTAATGAAACACCTCCTCTTCCACTATAATGAAACACCTCCTCTTCCACTCCAGTGAAACACCTCCTCTTCCACTCTCGTGAAACACCTCCTCTTCCACTCTAATGAAACACATCCTCTTCCACTCGAATCAAACACCTCCTCTTCCACTCTAATCAAACACCTCCTCTTCCACTCTAATCAAACACCTCCTCTTCCACTCTAATCAAACACCGCCTCTTCCACTCTAATCAAACACCTCCTCTTCCACTCCAATCAAACATCTCCTCTTCCACTCTAATCAAACACCTCCTCTTCCACTGTAATCAAACACCTCCTCTTCCACTCCAATCAAACATCTCCTCTTCCACTCTAATCAAACACCTCCTCTTCCAATCTAATGAAAAACACCTCCTCTTCCACTCTAATCAAACACCTCCTCTTCCACTCTAATCAAACACCGCCTCTTCCACTCTAATCAAACATCTCCTCTTCCACTCTAATCAAACATCTCCTCTTCCACTCTAATCAAACATCTCCTCTTCCACTCCAATCAAACACCTCCTCTTCCACTCCAATCAAACACCTCCTCTTCCACTCTAATCAAACACCTCCTCTTCCACTCGAATCAAACACCTCCTCTTCCACTCTAATCAAACATCTCCTCTTCCACTCAAATGAAACACCTCCTCTTCCACTCTATTCAAACACCTCCTCTTCCACTCTAATCAAACACCTCCGCTTCCACTCTAATCAAACACCTCCTCTTCCACTCTAATCAAACACCTCCTCTTCCACTCCAATCAAACATCTCCTCTTCCACTCTAATGAAACACCTCCTCTTCCACTCAAATGAAACACCTCCTCTTCCACTCTAATCAAACATCTCCTTTTCCACTCCAATGAAACACCTCTTCTTCCACTCGAATCAAACATCTCCTCTTCCACTCTAATGAAACACCGCCTCTTCCACTCTAATCAAACATCTCCTCTTCCACTCGAATCAAACACCCCCTCTTCCACTCTAATCAAACACCCCCTCTTCCACTCTAATCAAACACCTCCTCTTCCACGCTAATCAAACACCTCCTCTTCCACTCTCATCAAACACCTCCTCTTCCACTCTAATCAAACACCTCCTCTTCCACTCTAATCAAACACCTCCTCTTCCACTCTAATCAAACACCTCCTCTTCCATTCTAATCAAACACCCCCTCTTCCACTCTAATGAAACACCTCCTCTTCTACTCCAATGAAACACCTCCACTTCCACTCTAATCAAACACCTCCTCTTCCACTCTAATGAAACACCTCCTCTTCCACGCTAATCAAACACCCCCTCTTCCACTCTAATCAAACACCCCCTCTTCCACTCAAATCAAACACCCCCTCTTCCACTCTAATCAAACACCTCCTCTTCCACTCTAATCAAACATCTCCTCTTCCACTCTAATCACACACCTCCTCTTCCACTCGAATCAAACACCTCCTCTTCCACTCTAATCAAACACCTCCTCTTCCACTCTAATGAAACACCTCCTCTTCCACGCTAATCAAACACCCCCTCTTCCACTCTAATCAAACACCCCCTCTTCCACTCAAATCAAACACCCCCTCTTCCACTCTAATCAAACACCTCCTCTTCCACTCTAATCAAACATCTCCTCTTCCACTCTAATCACACACCTCCTCTTCCACTCGAATCAAACACCTCCTCTTCCACTCTAATCAAACACCTCCTCTTCCACTCTAATCAAACACCTCATCTTCCACTCCAATCAAACACCTCCTCTTCCACTCTAATCAAACACCTCCTCTTCCACTCTAATCAAACACCTCCTCTTCCACTCTAATCAAACACCTCCTCTTCCACTCTAATCAAACACCTCCTCTTCCACTCTAATCAAACACCTTCTCTTCCACTCTAATGAAACACCTCCTCTTCCACTATAATGAAACACCTCCTCTTCCACTCCAGTGAAACACCTCCTCTTCCACTCTCGTGAAACACCTCCTCTTCCACTCTAATGAAACACATCCTCTTCCACTCGAATCAAACACCTCCTCTTCCACTCTAATCAAACACCTCCTCTTCCACTCTAATCAAACACCTCCTCTTCCACTCTAATCAAACACCGCCTCTTCCACTCTAATCAAACACCTCCTCTTCCACTCCAATCAAACATCTCCTCTTCCACTCTAATCAAACACCTCCTCTTCCACTGTAATCAAACACCTCCTCTTCCACTCCAATCAAACATCTCCTCTTCCACTCTAATCAAACACCTCCTCTTCCAATCTAATGAAAAACACCTCCTCTTCCACTCTAATCAAACACCTCCTCTTCCACTCTAATCAAACACCGCCTCTTCCACTCTAATCAAACATCTCCTCTTCCACTCTAATCAAACATCTCCTCTTCCACTCCAATCAAACACCTCCTCTTCCACTCCAATCAAACACCTCCTCTTCCACTCTAATCAAACACCTCCTCTTCCACTCGAATCAAACACCTCCTCTTCCACTCTAATCAAACATCTCCTCTTCCACTCAAATGAAACACCTCCTCTTCCACTCTATTCAAACACCTCCTCTTCCACTCTAATCAAACACCTCCGCTTCCACTCTAATCAAACACCTCCTCTTCCACTCTAATCAAACACCTCCTCTTCCACTCCAATCAAACATCTCCTCTTCCACTCGAATCAAACACCCCCTCTTCCACTCTAATCAAACACCCCCTCTTCCACTCTAATCAAACACCTCCTCTTCCACGCTAATCAAACACCTCCTCTTCCACTCTCATCAAACACCTCCTCTTCCACTCTAATCAAACACCTCCTCTTCCACTCTAATCAAACACCTCCTCTTCCACTCTAATCAAACACCTCCTCTTCCATTCTAATCAAACACCCCCTCTTCCACTCTAATGAAACACCTCCTCTTCTACTCCAATGAAACACCTCCACTTCCACTCTAATCAAACCCCTCCTCTTCCACTCTAATCAAACACCTCCTCTTCCACTCAAATCAAACACCCCCTCTTCCACTCTAATGAAAGACCTCCTCTTCCACTTCAAACACCTCCTCTTCCACTCTAATCAAACACCTCCTCTTCCACTCTTTTCAAACATCTCCTCTTCCACTCTAATGAAACACCTCCTCTTCCACTCTAATGAAACACATCCTCTTCCACTCTAATCAAACACCTCCTCTTCCACTCTAATCAAACACCTCCTCTTCCACTCTAATCAAACACCTCCTCTTCCACTCTAATCAAACACCTCCTCTTCCACTCTAACCAAACACCTCCTCTTCCACTCTAATCAAACATCTCCTCTTCCACTCTTATGAAACACCTCCTCTTCCACTCAAATGAAACACCTCCTCTTCCACTCTAATCAAATATCTCCTCTTCCACTCTAATCAAACACCGCCTCTTCCACTCTAATCAAACACCTCCTCTTCCACTCTAATGAAAAACACCTCCTCTTCCACTCTAATCAAACACCTCCTCTTCCACTCTCATCAAACACCTCCTCTTCCACTCTAATCAAACACCTCCTCTTCCACTCTAATCAAACATCTCCTCTTCCACTCCAATCAAACACCTCCTCTTCCACTCTAATCAAACACCTCCTCTTCCACTCGAATCAAACACCTCCTCTTCCACTCTAATCAAACACCTCCTCTTCCACTCTAATCAAACATCTCCTCTTCCACTCTAATCAAACACCTCCTCTTCCACTCTAATCAAACACCTCCTCTTCCACTCTAATCAAACACCTCCTCTTCCACTCTAATCAAACACCTCCTCTTCCACTCTAATCAAACATCTCCTCTTCCACTCTAATGAAACACCTCCTCTTCCACTCTAATGAAACACCTCCTCTTCCACTCTAATCAAACATCTCCTCTTCCACTCGAATGAAACACCTCTTCTTCCACTCGAATCAAACATCTCCTCTTCCACTCTAATGAAACACCTCCTCTTCCACTTTAATCAAACACCTCCTCTTCCACTTTAATCAAACACCTCCTCTTCCACTCGAATGAAATATCCCCTCTTCCACTCGAATCAAACACCCCCTCTTCCACTCTAATCAAACACCCCCTCTTCCACTCTAATCAAACACCTCCTCTTCCACGGTAATCAAACACCTCCTCTTCCACTCTAATCAAACACCTCCTCTTCCACTCAAATCAAACACCTCCTCTTCCACTCTAATCAAACACCTCCTCTTCCACTCTAATCAAACACCTCCTCTTCCATTCTAATCAAACACCCCCTCTTCCACTCAAATCAAACACCCCCTCTTCCACTCGAATCAAACACCCCCTCTTCCACTCTAATCAAACACCCCCTCTTCCACTCTAATCAAACACCTCCTCTTCCACGCTAATCAAACACCCCCTCTTCCACTCTAATCAAACACCCCCTCTTCCACTCAAATCAAACACCCCCTCTTCCACTCTAATCAAACACCTCCTCTTCCACTCTAATCAAACACCTCTTCTTCCACTCGAATCAAACATCTCCTCTTCCACTCTAATGAAACACCTCCTCTTCCACTTTAATCAAACACCTCCTCTTCCACTCTAATCAAACACCTCCTCTTCCACTCCAATCAAACATCTCCTCTTCCACTCTAATCAAACACCTCCTCTTCCACTGTAATCAAACACCTCCTCTTCCACTCCAATCAAACATCTCCTCTTCCACTCTAATCAAACACCTCCTCTTCCAATCTAATGAAAAACACCTCCTCTTCCACTCTAATCAAACACCTCCTCTTCCACTCTAATCAAACACCGCCTCTTCCACTCTAATCAAACATCTCCTCTTCCACTCTAATCAAACATCTCCTCTTCCACTCTAATCAAACATCTCCTCTTCCACTCCAATCAAACACCTCCTCTTCCACTCCAATCAAACACCTCCTCTTCCACTCTAATCAAACACCTCCTCTTCCACTCGAATCAAACACCTCCTCTTCCACTCTAATCAAACATCTCCTCTTCCACTCAAATGAAACACCTCCTCTTCCACTCTATTCAAACACCTCCTCTTCCACTCTAATCAAACACCTCCGCTTCCACTCTAATCAAACACCTCCTCTTCCACTCTAATCAAACACCTCCTCTTCCACTCCAATCAAACATCTCCTCTTCCACTCAAATGAAACACCTCCTCTTCCACTCAAATGAAACACCTCCTCTTCCACTCTAATCAAACATCTCCTTTTCCACTCCAATGAAACACCTCTTCTTCCACTCGAATCAAACATCTCCTCTTCCACTCTAATGAAACACCGCCTCTTCCACTCTAATCAAACATCTCCTCTTCCACTCGAATCAAACACCCCCTCTTCCACTCTAATCAAACACCCCCTCTTCCACTCTAATCAAACACCTCCTCTTCCACGCTAATCAAACACCTCCTCTTCCACTCTCATCAAACACCTCCTCTTCCACTCTAATCAAACACCTCCTCTTCCACTCTAATCAAACACCTCCTCTTCCACTCTAATCAAACACCTCCTCTTCCATTCTAATCAAACACCCCCTCTTCCACTCTAATGAAACACCTCCTCTTCTACTCCAATGAAACACCTCCACTTCCACTCTAATCAAACCCCTCCTCTTCCACTCTAATCAAACACCTCCTCTTCCACTCAAATCAAACACCCCCTCTTCCACTCTAATGAAAGACCTCCTCTTCCACTTCAAACACCTCCTCTTCCACTCTAATCAAACACCTCCTCTTCCACTCTTTTCAAACATCTCCTCTTCCACTCTAATGAAACACCTCCTCTTCCACTCTAATGAAACACATCCTCTTCCACTCTAATCAAACACCTCCTCTTCCACTCTTTTCAAACATCTCCTCTTCCACTCTAATGAAACACCTCCTCTTCCACTCTAATGAAACACATCCTCTTCCACTCTAATCAAACACCGCCTCTTCCACTCTAATCAAACACCCCCTCTTCCACTCTAATCAAACACCCCCTCTTCCACTCTAATCAAACATCTCCTCTTCCACTCTAATGAAACACCTCCTCTTCCACTCTAATGAAACACCTCCTCTTCCACTCTAATCAAACATCTCCTCTTCCACTCTAATCAAACATCTCCTCTTCCACTCTAATCAAACACCTCCTCTTCCACTCTAATCAAACACCTCCTCTTCCACTCTAATCAAACACCTCCTCTTCCACTCTAATCAAACACCTCCTCTTCCACTCTAACCAAACACCTCCTCTTCCACTCTAATCAAACATCTCCTCTTCCACTCTAATGAAACACCTCCTCTTCCACTCAAATGAAACACCTCCTCTTCCACTCTAATCAAATATCTCCTCTTCCACTCTAATCAAACACCGCCTCTTCCACTCTAATCAAACACCTCCTCTTCCACTCTAATCAAACATCTCCTCTTCCACTCTAATCAAACACCTCCTCTTCCACTCTAATCAAACACCTCCTCTTCCACTCTAATCAAACACCTCCTCTTCCACTCTAATCAAACACCTCCTCTTCCACTCTAATCAAACATCTCCTCTTCCACTCTAATGAAACACCTCCTCTTCCACTCTAATGAAACACCTCCTCTTCCACTCTAATCAAACATCTCCTCTTCCACTCGAATGAAACACCTCTTCTTCCACTCGAATCAAACATCTCCTCTTCCACTCTAATGAAACACCTCCTCTTCCACTTTAATCAAACACCTCCTCTTCCACTTTAATCAAACACCTCCTCTTCCACTCGAATGAAATATCCCCTCTTCCACTCGAATCAAACACCCCCTCTTCCACTCTAATCAAACACCCCCTCTTCCACTCTAATCAAACACCTCCTCTTCCACGGTAATCAAACACCTCCTCTTCCACTCTAATCAAACACCTCCTCTTCCACTCAAATCAAACACCTCCTCTTCCACTCTAATCAAACACCTCCTCTTCCACTCTAATCAAACACCTCCTCTTCCATTCTAATCAAACACCCCCTCTTCCACTCAAATCAAACACCCCCTCTTCCACTCGAATCAAACACCCCCTCTTCCACTCTAATCAAACACCCCCTCTTCCACTCTAATCAAACACCTCCTCTTCCACGCTAATCAAACACCCCCTCTTCCACTCTAATCAAACACCCCCTCTTCCACTCAAATCAAACACCCCCTCTTCCACTCTAATCAAACACCTCCTCTTCCACTCTAATCAAACACCTCCTCTTCCACTCTAATCACACACCTCCTCTTCCACTCGAATCAAACACCTCCTCTTCCACTCTAATCAAACACCTCCTCTTCCACTCTAATCAAACACCTCATCTTCCACTCCAATCAAACACCTCCTCTTCCACTCTAATCAAACACCTCCTCTTCCACTCTAATCAAACACCTCCTCTTCCACTCTAATCAAACACCTCCTCTTCCACTCTAATCAAACACCTCCTCTTCCACTCTAATCAAACACCTTCTCTTCCACTCTAATGAAACACCTCCTCTTCCACTATAATGAAACACCTCCTCTTCCACTCCAGTGAAACACCTCCTCTTCCACTCTCGTGAAACACCTCCTCTTCCACTCTAATGAAACACATCCTCTTCCACTCGAATCAAACACCTCCTCTTCCACTCTAATCAAACACCCCCTCTTCCACTCTAATCAAACACCCCCTCTTCCACTCTAATCAAACACCCCCTCTTCCACTCTGAGCAAACACCCCCTCTTCCACTCTAATCAAACACTTCCTCTTCCACTCCAATCAAACACCTCCTCTTCCACTCTAATCAAACACCCCCCCTTCCACTCTAATCAAACACATCCTCTTCCACTCTATTCAAACACCTCCTCTTCCACTCCAATCAAACACCCCCTCTTCCACTCTAATCAAACACCCCCTCTTCCACTCTAATCAAACACCCCCTCTTCCACTCTAATCAAACATCTCCTCTTCCACTCTAATGAAACACCTCCTCTTCCACTCTAATGAAACACCTCCTCTTCCACTCTAATCAAACATCTCCTCTTCCACTCTAATCAAACATCTCCTCTTCCACTCTAATCAAACACCTCCTCTTCCACTCTAATCAAACACCTCCTCTTCCACGCTAATCAAACACCTCATCTTCCACTCTAATCAAACACCTCCTCTTCCAGTCGAATGAAACACCTCCTCTTCCACTCGAATGAAACACCTCCTCTTCCACTCTAATCAAACACCTCCTCTTCCACTCCAATGAAACACCTCCTCTTCCACTTTAATCAAACACCTCCTCTTCCACTCTAATGAAACACCCCCTCTTCCACTCGAATCAAACACCCCCTCTTCCACTCTAATCAAACACCCCCTCTTCCACTCTAATCAAACACCTCCTCTTCCACTCTAATCAAACACCTCCTCTTCCACTCTAATCAAACACCTCCTCTTCCACTCTAATCAAACATCTCCTCTTCCACTCTGATGAAACACCTCCTCTTCCACTCTAATGAAACACCTCCTCTTCCACTCTAATCAAACACCTCCTCTTCCACTCTAATCAAACACCTCCTCTTACACTCTAATCAAACACCTCCACTTCCACTCTAATCAAACACCTCCTCTTCCACTCCAATCAAACACCTCCTCTTCCACTCTAATCAAACATCTCCTCTTCCACTCTAATCAAACACCTCCTCTTCCACTCTAATGAAACACCTCCTCTTCCACTCTAATCAAACATCTCCTCTTCCACTCTAATCAAACACCTCCTCTTCCACTCTAATCAAACACCTCCTCTTCCACTCTAATGAAAAACACCTCCTCTTCCACTCTAATCAAACACCTCCTCTTCCACTCTAATCAAACACCTCCTCTTCCACTCTAATCAAACATCTCCTCTTCCACTCCAATCAAACACCTCCTCTTCCACTCTAATCAAACACCTCCTCTTCCACTCTAATCAAACACCTCCTCTTCCACTCTAATCAAACACCTCCTCTTCCACTCTAATCAAACATCTCCTCTTCCACTCTAATGAAACACCTCCTCTTCCAATCTAATGAAGCACCTCCTCTTCCACTCTAATCAAACATCTCCTCTTCCACTCTAATCAAACATCTCCTCTTCCACTCTAATCAAACACCTCCTCTTCCACTCTAATCAAACACCTCCTCTTCCACTCTAATCAAACATCTCCTCTTCCACTCTAATGAAACACCTCCTCTTCCACTCTAATGAAACCCCTCCTCTTCCACTCTAATCAAACATCTCCTCTTCCACTCTAATCAAACACCTCCTCTTCCACTCTAATCAAACACCTCCTCTTCCACTCTAATGAAAAACACCTCCTCTTCCACTCTAATCAAACACCTCCTCTTCCACTCCAATGAAACACCTCCTCTTCCACTTTAATCAAACACCTCCTCTTCCACTCTAATGAAACACCTCCTCTTCCACTCCAATGAAACACCTCCTCTTCCACTTTAATCAAACACCTCCTCTTCCACTCTAATGAAACACCTCCTCTTCCACTCGAATCAAACACCCCCTCTTCCACTCTAATCAAACACCCCCTCTTCCACTCTAATCAAACACCTCCTCTTCCACTCTAATCAAACACCTCCTCTTCCACTCTCATGAAACACCTCCTCTTCCACTCTAATCAAACATCTCCTCTTCCACTCCAATCAAACACCTCCTCTTCCACTCTAATCAAACACCTCCTCTTCCACTCTAATCAAACACCTCCTCTTCCACTCTAATCAAACACCTCCTCTTCCACTCTAATCAAACATCTCCTCTTCCACTCTAATGAAACACCTCCTCTTCCAATCTAATGAAGCACCTCCTCTTCCACTCTAATCAAACATCTCCTCTTCCACTCTAATCAAACATCTCCTCTTCCACTCTAATCAAACACCTCCTCTTCCACTCTAATCAAACACCTCCTCTTCCACTCTAATCAAACACCTCCTCTTCAACTCTAATCAAACATCTCCTCTTCCACTCTAATGAAACAACTCCTCTTCCACTCTAATCAAACACCTCCTCTTCCACTCTAATCAAACACCTCCTCTTCCACTCTAATCAACCACCTCCTCTTCCACTCTAATCAAACACCTCCTCTTCCACTCTCATGAAACACCTCCTCTTCCACTCTAATGAAACACCTCCTCTTCCACTCTAATCAAACACCTCCTCTTCCACTCTAATCAAACACCTCCTCTTCCACTCTAATCAAACACCTCCTCTTCCACTCTAATCAAACACCTCTTCTTCCACTCTAACCAAACACCTCCTCTTCCACTCTAATCAAACATCTCCTCTTCCACTCTAATGAAACACTTCCTCTTCCACTCTAATGAAACACCTCCTCTTCCACACTAATCAAACATCTCCTCTTCCACTCTAATCAAACACCTCTCTTCCACTCTAATCAAACACCTCCTCTTCCACTCTAATGAAAAACACCTCCTCTTCCACTCTAATCAAACACCTCCTCTTCCACTCTCATCAAACACCTCCTCTTCCACTCTAATCAAACACCCCCTCTTCCACTCTAATCAAGCATCTTCTCTTCCACTCCAATCAAACACCTCCTCTTCCACTCTAATCAAACACCTCCTCTTCCACTCTAATCAAACACCTCCTCTTCCACTCTAATCAAACACCTCCTCTTCCACTCTAATCAAACACCTCCTCTTCCACTCTAATCAAACATCTCCTCTTCCACTCTAATGAAACACCTCCTCTTCCACTCTAATGAAACACCTCCTCTTCCACTCTAATGAAACACCTCCTCTTCCACTCTAATCAAACATCTCCTCTTCCACTCGAATGAAACACCTCTTCTTCCACTCGAATCAAACATCTCCTCTTCCACTCTAATGAAACACCTCCTCTTCCACTTTAATCAAACACCTCCTCTTCCACTTTAATCAAACACCTCCTCTTCCACTCGAATGAAATATCCCCTCTTCCACTCGAATCAAACACCCCCTCTTCCACTCTAATCAAACACCCCCTCTTCCACTCTAATCAAACACCTCCTCTTCCACGGTAATCAAACACCTCCTCTTCCACTCTAATCAAACACCTCCTCTTCCACTCAAATCAAACACCTCCTCTTCCACTCTAATCAAACACCTCCTCTTCCACTCTAATCAAACACCTCCTCTTCCATTCTAATCAAACACCCCCTCTTCCACTCAAATCAAACACCCCCTCTTCCACTCGAATCAAACACCCCCTCTTCCACTCTAATCAAACACCCCCTCTTCCACTCTAATCAAACACCTCCTCTTCCACGCTAATCAAACACCCCCTCTTCCACTCTAATCAAACACCCCCTCTTCCACTCAAATCAAACACCCCCTCTTCCACTCTAATCAAACACCTCCTCTTCCACTCTAATCAAACACCTCCTCTTCCACTCTAATCACACACCTCCTCTTCCACTCGAATCAAACACCTCCTCTTCCACTCTAATCAAACACCTCCTCTTCCACTCTAATCAAACACCTCATCTTCCACTCCAATCAAACACCTCCTCTTCCACTCTAATCAAACACCTCCTCTTCCACTCTAATCAAACACCTCCTCTTCCACTCTAATCAAACACCTCCTCTTCCACTCTAATCAAACACCTCCTCTTCCACTCTAATCAAACACCTTCTCTTCCACTCTAATGAAACACCTCCTCTTCCACTATAATGAAACACCTCCTCTTCCACTCCAGTGAAACACCTCCTCTTCCACTCTCGTGAAACACCTCCTCTTCCACTCTAATGAAACACATCCTCTTCCACTCAAATCAAACACCTCCTCTTCCACTCTAATCAAACACCCCCTCTTCCACTCTAATCAAACACCCCCTCTTCCACTCTAATCAAACACCCCCTCTTCCACTCTGAGCAAACACCCCCTCTTCCACTCTAATCAAACACTTCCTCTTCCACTCCAATCAAACACCTCCTCTTCCACTCTAATCAAACACCCCCCCTTCCACTCTAATCAAACACATCCTCTTCCACTCTATTCAAACACCTCCTCTTCCACTCCATTCAAACACCCCCTCTTCCACTCTAATCAAACACCCCCTCTTCCACTCTAATCAAACACCCCCTCTTCCACTCTAATCAAACATCTCCTCTTCCACTCTAATGAAACACCTCCTCTTCCACTCTAATCAAACATCTCCTCTTCCACTCTAATCAAACATCTCCTCTTCCACTCTAATCAAACATCTCCTCTTCCACTCTAATCAAACACCTCCTCTTCCACTCTAATCAAACACCTCCTCTTCCACGCTAATCAAACACCTCATCTTCCACTCTAATCAAACACCTCCTCTTCCAGTCGAATGAAACACCTCCTCTTCCACTCGAATGAAACACCTCCTCTTCCACTCTAATCAAACACCTCCTCTTCCACTCCAATGAAACACCTCCTCTTCCACTTTAATCAAACACCTCCTCTTCCACTCTAATGAAACACCCCCTCTTCCACTCGAATCAAACACCCCCTCTTCCACTCTAATCAAACACCCCCTCTTCCACTCTAATCAAACACCTCCTCTTCCACTCTAATCAAACACCTCCTCTTCCACTCTAATCAAACACCTCCTCTTCCACTCTAATCAAACATCTCCTCTTCCACTCTGATGAAACACCTCCTCTTCCACTCTAATGAAACACCTCCTCTTCCACTCTAATCAAACACCTCCTCTTCCACTCTAATCAAACACCTCCTCTTACACTCTAATCAAACACCTCCACTTCCACTCTAATCAAACACCTCCTCTTCCACTCCAATCAAACACCTCCTCTTCCACTCTAATCAAACATCTCCTCTTCCACTCTAATCAAACACCTCCTCTTCCACTCTAATGAAACACCCCCTCTTCCACTCTAATCAAACATCTCCTCTTCCACTCTAATCAAACACCTCCTCTTCCACTCTAATCAAACACCTCCTCTTCCACTCTAATGAAAAACACCTCCTCTTCCACTCTAATCAAACACCTCCTCTTCCACTCTAATCAAACACCTCCTCTTCCACTCTAATCAAACATCTCCTCTTCCACTCCAATCAAACACCTCCTCTTCCACTCTAATCAAACACCTCCTCTTCCACTCTAATCAAACACCTCCTCTTCCACTCTAATCAAACACCTCCTCTTCCACTCTAATCAAACATCTCCTCTTCCACTCTAATGAAACACCTCCTCTTCCAATCTAATGAAGCACCTCCTCTTCCACTCTAATCAAACATCTCCTCTTCCACTCTAATCAAACATCTCCTCTTCCACTCTAATCAAACACCTCCTCTTCCACTCTAATCAAACACCTCCTCTTCCACTCTAATCAAACATCTCCTCTTCCACTCTAATGAAACACCTCCTCTTCCACTCTAATGAAACCCCTCCTCTTCCACTCTAATCAAACATCTCCTCTTCCACTCTAATCAAACACCTCCTCTTCCACTCTAATCAAACACCTCCTCTTCCACTCTAATGAAAAACACCTCCTCTTCCACTCTAATCAAACACCTCCTCTTCCACTCCAATGAAACACCTCCTCTTCCACTTTAATCAAACACCTCCTCTTCCACTCTAATGAAACACCTCCTCTTCCACTCCAATGAAACACCTCCTCTTCCACTTTAATCAAACACCTCCTCTTCCACTCTAATGAAACACCTCCTCTTCCACTCGAATCAAACACCCCCTCTTCCACTCTAATCAAACACCCCCTCTTCCACTCTAATCAAACACCTCCTCTTCCACTCTAATCAAACACCTCCTCTTCCACTCTCATCAAACACCTCCTCTTCCACTCTAATCAAACATCTCCTCTTCCACTCCAATCAAACACCTCCTCTTCCACTCTAATCAAACACCTCCTCTTCCACTCTAATCAAACACCTCCTCTTCCACTCTAATCAAACACCTCCTCTTCCACTCTAATCAAACATCTCCTCTTCCACTCTAATGAAACACCTCCTCTTCCAATCTAATGAAGCACCTCCTCTTCCACTCTAATCAAACATCTCCTCTTCCACTCTAATCAAACATCTCCTCTTCCACTCTAATCAAACACCTCCTCTTCCACTCTAATCAAACACCTCCTCTTCCACTCTAATCAAACACCTCCTCTTCAACTCTAATCAAACATCTCCTCTTCCACTCTAATGAAACAACTCCTCTTCCACTCTAATCAAACACCTCCTCTTCCACTCTAATCAAACACCTCCTCTTCCACTCTAATCAACCACCTCCTCTTCCACTCTAATCAAACACCTCCTCTTCCACTCTCATGAAACACCTCCTCTTCCACTCTAATGAAACACCTCCTCTTCCACTCTAATCAAACACCTCCTCTTCCACTCTAATCAAACACCTCCTCTTACATTCTAATGAAACACCTCCTCTTCCACTCTAATCAAACACCTCCTCTTCCACTCTAATCAAACACCTCCTCTTCCACTCTAATCAAACACCTCTTCTTCCACTCTAACCAAACACCTCCTCTTCCACTCTAATCAAACATCTCCTCTTCCACTCTAATGAAACACTTCCTCTTCCACTCTAATGAAACACCTCCTCTTCCACTCTAATCAAACATCTCCTCTTCCACTCTAATCAAACACCTCTCTTCCACTCTAATCAAACACCTCCTCTTCCACTCTAATGAAAAACACCTCCTCTTCCACTCTAATCAAACACCTCCTCTTCCACTCTCATCAAACACCTCCTCTTCCACTCTAATCAAACACCCCCTCTTCCACTCTAATCAAGCATCTTCTCTTCCACTCCAATCAAACACCTCCTCTTCCACTCTAATCAAACACCTCCTCTTCCACTCTAATCAAACACCTCCTCTTCCACTCTAATCAAACACCTCCTCTTCCACTCTAATCAAACACCTCCTCTTCCACTCTAATCAAACACCTCCTCTTCCACTCTAATCAAACACCTCCTCTTCCACTCTAATCAAACACCTCCTCTTCCACTCTAATCAAACATCTCCTCTTCCACTCCAATGAAACACCTCCTCTTCCACTCTAATCAAACACCTCCTCTTCCACTCTAATCAAACACCTCCTCTTCCACTCTGATCAAACACCTCCTCTTCCACTCTAATCAAACACCTCCTCTTCCACTCTAATCAAACATCTCCTCTTCCACTCTAACGAAACACCTCCTCTTCCACTCTAACGAAACACCTCCTCTTCCACTCTAATCAAACATCTCCTCTTCCACACGAATGAAACACCTCTTCTTCCACTCGAATCAAACATCTCCTCTTCCACTCTAATGAAACACCTCCTCTTCCACTCCAATGAAACACCTCCTCTTCCACTTTAATCAAACACCTCCTCTTCCACTCTAATGAAACACCTCCTCTTCCACTCCAATGAAACACCTCCTCTTCCACTTTAATCAAACACCTCCTCTTCCACTCTAATGAAACACCCCCTCTTCCACTCGAATCAAACACCCCCTCTTCCACTCTAATCAAACACCCCCTCTTCCACTCTAATCAAACACCCCCTCTTCCACTCTAATCAAACACCTCCTCTTCCACTCTAATCAAACACCTCCTCTTCCACTCTAATCAAACACCTCCTCTTCCACTCTAATCAAACATCTCCTCTTCCACTCTGATGAAACACCTCCTCTTCCACTCTAATGAAACACCTCCTCTTCCACTCTAATCAAACACCTCCTCTTCCACTCTAATCAAACACCTCCTCTTCCACTCTAATCAAACACCTCCACTTCCACTCTAATCAAACACCTCCTCTTCCACTCCAATCAAACACCTCCTCTTCCACTCTAATCAAACATCTCCTCTTCCACTCTAATCAAACACCTCCTCTTCCACTCTAATCAAACATCTCCTCTTCCACTCTAATCAAACACCTCCTCTTCCACTCCAATCAAACACCTCCTCTTCCACTCTAATCAAACATCTCCTCTTCCACTCTAATCAAACACCTCCTCTTCCACTCTAATGAAACACCTCCTCTTCCACTCTAATCAAACATCTCCTCTTCCACTCTAATCAAACACCTCCTCTTCCACTCTAACCAAACACCTCCTCTTCCACTCTAACCAAACACCTCCTCTTCCACTCTAATCAAACACCTCCTCTTCCACTCTAATCAAACACCTCCTCCTCCACTCTAACCAAACACCTCCTCTTCCACTCTAATCAAACACCTCCTCTTCCACTCTAATCAAACACCTCCTCTTCCACTCTAATCAAACACCTCCTCTTCCACTCTAATCAAACACCTCCTCTTCCACTCCAATCAAACATCTCCTCTTCCACTCTAATGAAACACCTCCTCTTCCACTCTAATGAAACACCTCCTCTTCCACTCTAATCAAACATCTCCTCTTCCACTCCAATGAAACACCTCTTCTTCCACTCGAATCAAACATCTCCTCTTCCACTCTAATGAAACACCTCCTCTTCCACTCCAATGAAACACCTCCTCTTCCACTCTAATGAAACACCCCCTCTTCCACTCGAATCAAACACCCCCTCTTCCACTCTAATCAAACACCCCCTCTTCCACTCTAATCAAACACCTCCTCTTCCACGCTAATCAAACACCTCCTCTTCCACGCTAATCAAACACCTCCTCTTCCACTCTAATGAAACACCTCCTCTTCCACTCTAATCAAACACCGCCTCTTCCACTCTCATCAAACACCTCCTCTTCCATTCTAATCAAACACCCCCTCTTCCACTCTAATGAAACACCTCCTCTTCTACTCCAATGAAACACCTCCTCTTCCACTCCAATCAAACACCTCCTCTTCCACTCTAATCAAACACCCCCTCTTCCACTCAAATCAAACACGCCCTCTTCCACTCTAATGAAACACCTCCTCTTCCACTCTAATCAAACACCTCCTCTTCCACTCTAATCAAACACCTCCTCTTCCACTCAAATCAAACACCCCCTCTTCCACTCTAATGAAAGACCTCCTCTTCCACTTCAAACACCTCCTCTTCCACTCTAATCAAACACCTCCTCTTCCACTCTTATCAAACATCTCCTCTTCCACTCTAATGAAACACCTCCTCTTCCACTCTAATGAAACACCTCCTCTTCCACTCTAATCAAACACCTCCTCTTCCACTCTAACCAAACACCTCCTCTTCCACTCTAATGAAACACCTCCTCTTCCACTCCAATGAAACACCTCCTCTTCCACTTTAATCAAACACCTCCTCTTCCACTCTAATGAAACACCCCCTCTTCCACTCGAATCAAACACCCCCTCTTCCACTCTAATCAAACACCCCCTCTTCCACTCTAATCAAACACCTCCTCTTCCACTCTAATCAAACACCTCCTCTTCCACTCTAATCAAACACCTCCTCTTCCACTCTAATCAAACATCTGCTCTTCCACTCTGATGAAACACCTCCTCTTCCACTCTAATGAAACACCTCCTCTTCCACTCTAATCAAACACCTCCTCTTCCACTCTAATCAAACACCTCCTCTTCCACTCTAATCAAACACCTCCACTTCCACTCTAATCAAACACCTCCTCTTCCACTCCAATCAAACACCTCCTCTTCCACTCTAATCAAACATCTCCTCTTCCACTCTAATCAAACACCTCCTCTTCCACTCTAATGAAACACCTCCTCTTCCACTCTAATCAAACATCTCCTCTTCCACTCTAATCAAACACCTCCTCTTCCACTCTAATCAAACACCTCCTCTTCCACTCTAATGAAACACCTCCTCTTCCACTCTAATCAAACATCTCCTCTTCCACTCTAATCAAACATCTCCTCTTCCACTCTAATCAAACACCTCCTCTTCCACTCTAATCAAACACCTCCTCTTCCACTCTAATCAAACACCTCCTCTTCCACTCTAATCAAACATCTCCTCTTCCACTATAATGAAACACCTCCTCTTCCACTCTAATGAAACACCTCCTCTTCCACTCTAATGAAACACCTCCTCTTCCACTCTAATCAAACACCTCCTCTTTCACTCTAATCAAACACCTCCTCTTCCACTCTAATCAAACACCTCCTCTTCCACTCTAATCAAACACCTCCTCTTCCACTCTAATCAAACACCTCCTCTTCCACTCTAATCAAACATCTCCTCTTCCACTCCAATCAAACATCTCCTCTTCCACTCCAATCAAACACCTCCTCTTCCACTCTAATCAAACATCTCCTCTTCCACTCCAATCAAACATCTCCTCTTCCACTCCAATCAAACACCTCCTCTTCCACTCTAATCAAACACCTCCTCTTCCACTCGAATGAAACACCTCCTCTTCCACTCTAATGAAACACCTCCTCTTCCACTCTAATGAAACACCTCCTCTTCCACTCTAATGAAACACCTCCTCTTCCACTCTAATGAAACACCTCCTCTTCCACTCTAATCAAACACCTCCTCTTCCACTCTAATCAAACACCTCCTCTTCCACTCTAATCAAACACCTCCTCTTCCACTCTAATCAAACACCTCCTCTTCCACTCCAATCAAACATCTCCTCTTCCACTCTAATGAAACACCTCCTCTTCCACTCTAATGAAACACCTCCTCTTCCACTCTAATCAAACATCTCCTCTTCCACTCCAATGAAACACCTCTTCTTCCACTCGAATCAAACATCTCCTCTTCCACTCTAATGAAACACCTCCTCTTCCACTCCAATGAAACACCTGCTCTTCCACTTTAATCAAACACCTCCTCTTCCACTCAAATGAAACACCCCCTCTTCCACTCGAATCAAACACCCCCTCTTCCACTCTAATCAAACACCCCCTCTTCCACTCTAATCAAACACCTCCTCTTCCACGCTAATCAAACACCTCCTCTTCCACGCTAATCAAACACCTCCTCTTCCACTCTAATGAAACACCTCCTCTTCCACTCGAATCAAACACCGCCTCTTCCACTCTAATCAAACACCTCCTCTTCCATTCTAATCAAACACCCCCTCTTCCACTCTAATGAAACACCTCCTCTTCTACTCCAATGAAACACCTCCTCTTCCACTCCAATCAAACACCTCCTCTTCCACTCTAATCAAACACCCCCTCTTCCACTCAAATCAAACACGCCCTCTTCCACTCTAATGAAACACCTCCTCTTCCACTCTAATCAAACACCTCCTCTTCCACTCTAATCAAACACCTCCTCTTCCACTCAAATCAAACACCCCCTCTTCCACTCTAATGAAAGACCTCCTCTTCCACTTCAAACACCTCCTCTTCCACTCTAACCAAACACCTCCTCTTCCACTTCAAACACCTCCTCTTCCACTCTAACCAAACACCTCCTCTTCCACTCAAATCAAACACCCCCTCTTCCACTCTAATCAAACACCTCCTCTTCCACTCCAATCAAACACCTCCTCTTCCACTCTAATCAAACACCCCCTCTTCCACTCAAATCAAACACGCCCTCTTCCACTCTAATCAAACCCCTCCTCTTCCACTCTAATCAAACACCTCCTCTTCCACTCAAATCAAACACCCCCTCTTCCACTCTAATCAAACACCTCCTCTTCCACTCTAATGAAAAACACCTCCTCTTCCACTCTAATCAAACACCTCCTCTTCCACTCTAATCAAACACCTCCTCTTCCACTCTAATCAAACACCTCCTCTTCCACTCTAATCAAACATCTCCTCTTCCACTCTAATCAAACATCTCCTCTTCCACTCTAATCAAACACCTCCTCTTCCACTCTAATCAAACACCTCCTCTTCCACTCTAATCAAACACCTCCTCTTCCATTCTAATCAAACACCCCCCTCTTCCACTCTAATGAAACACCTCCTCTTCTACTCCAATGAAACACCTCCTCTTCCACTCCAATCAAACACCTCCTCTTCCACTCTAATCAAACACCCCCTCTTCCACTCAAATCAAACACGCCCTCTTCCACTCTAATGAAACACCTCCTCTTCCACTCTAATCAAACCCCTCCTCTTCCACTCTAATCAAACACCTCCTCTTCCACTCAAATCAAACACCCCCTCTTCCACTCTAATCAAACACCTCCTCTTCCACTCTAATGAAAAACACCTCCTCTTCCACTCTAATCAAACACCTCCTCTTCCACTCTAATCAAACACCTCCTCTTCCACTCTAATCAAACACCTCCTCTTCCACTCTAATCAAACATCTCCTCTTCCACTCCAATCAAACACCTCCTCTTCCACTCTAATCAAACACCTCCTCTTCCACTCGAATCAAACACCTCCTCTTCCACTCTAATGAAACACCTCCTCTTCCAATCTCATGAAGCACCTCCTCTTCCACTCTAATCAAACATCTCCTCTTCCACTCTAATCAAACATCTCCTCTTCCACTCTAATCAAACACCTCCTCTTCCACTCTAATCAAACACCTCCTCTTCCACTCTAATCAAACACCTCCTCTTCCACTCTAATCAAACATCTCCTCTTCCACTCTAATGAAACACCTCCTCTTCCACTCTAATGAAACACCTCCTCTTCCACTCTAATG
Source organism: Myxine glutinosa (assembly GCF_964187855.1). Classification (NCBI taxonomy): domain Eukaryota; kingdom Metazoa; phylum Chordata; class Myxini; order Myxiniformes; family Myxinidae; genus Myxine; species Myxine glutinosa. Next base: position 116,635,008 of record NC_136268.1, on the reverse strand, counting down.
AAACAGCTCCTCTTCCACTCTAATGAAACACCTCCTCTTCCACTCTAATCAAACACCTCCTCTTCCACTCTAATCAAACACCTCCTCTTCCACTCTAATCAAACACCTCCTCTTCCACTCTAATCAAACACCTCCTCTTCCACTCTAATCAAACACCTCCGCTTCCACTCTAATCAAACATCTCCTCTTCCACTCCAATCAAACATCTCCTCTTCCACTCCAATCAAACACCTCCTCTTCCACTCTAATCAAACACCTCCTCTTCCACTCTAATCAAACACCTCCTCTTCCACTCAAATGAAACACCTCCTCTTCCACTCTAATGAAACACCTCCTCTTCCACTCTAATGAAGCACCTCCTCTTCCACTCTAATGAAACACCTCCTCTTCCACTCTAATCAAACACCTCCTCTTCCACTCTAATCAAACACCTCCTCTTCCACTCTAATCAAACACCGCCTCTTCCACTCTAATCAAACACCTCCTCTTCCACTCCAATCAAACATCTCCTCTTCCACTCTAATCAAACACCTCCTCTTCCACTGTAATCAAACACCTCCTCTTCCACTCCAATCAAACATCTCCTCTTCCACTCTAATCAAACACCTCCTCTTCCACTCTAATGAAAAACACCTCCTCTTCCACTCTAATCAAACACCTCCTCTTCCACTCTAATCAAACACCGCCTCTTCCACTCTAATCAAACATCTCCTCTTCCACTCTAATCAAACATCTCCTCTTCCACTCCAATCAAACACCTCCTCTTCCACTCCAATCAAACACCTCCTCTTCCACTCTAATCAAACACCTCCTCTTCCACTCGAATCAAACACCTCCTCTTCCACTCTAATCAAACATCTCCTCTTCCACTCAAATGAAACACCTCCTCTTCCACTCTATTCAAACACCTCCTCTTCCACTCTAATCAAACACCTCCTCTTCCACTCTAATCAAACACCTCCTCTTCCACTCTAATCAAACACCTCCTCTTCCACTCCAATCAAACATCTCCTCTTCCACTCTAATGAAACACCTCCTCTTCCACTCAAATGAAACACCTCCTCTTCCACTCTAATCAAACATCTCCTTTTCCACTCCAATGAAACACCTCTTCTTCCACTCGAATCAAACATCTCCTCTTCCACTCTAATGAAACACCTCCTCTTCCACTCTAATCAAACATCTCCTCTTCCACTCGAATCAAACACCCCCTCTTCCACTCTAATCAAACACCCCCTCTTCCACTCTAATCAAACACCTCCTCTTCCACGCTAATCAAACACCTCCTCTTCCACTCTCATCAAACACCTCCTCTTCCACTCTAATCAAACACCTCCTCTTCCACTCTAATCAAACACCTCCTCTTCCACTCTAATCAAACACCTCCTCTTCCATTCTAATCAAACACCCCCTCTTCCACTCTAATGAAACACCTCCTCTTCTACTCCAATGAAACACCTCCACTTCCACTCTAATCAAACCCCTCCTCTTCCACTCTAATCAAACACCTCCTCTTCCACTCAAATCAAACACCCCCTCTTCCACTCTAATGAAAGACCTCCTCTTCCACTTCAAACACCTCCTCTTCCACTCTAATCAAACACCTCCTCTTCCACTCTTTTCAAACATCTCCTCTTCCACTCTAATGAAACACCTCCTCTTCCACTCTAATGAAACACATCCTCTTCCACTCTAATCAAACACCTCCTCTTCCACTCTAATCAAACACCTCCTCTTCCACTCTAATCAAACACCTCCTCTTCCACTCTAATCAAACACCTCCTCTTCCACTCTAACCAAACACCTCCTCTTCCACTCTAATCAAACATCTCCTCTTCCACTCTAATGAAACACCTCCTCTTCCACTCAAATGAAACACCTCCTCTTCCACTCTAATCAAATATCTCCTCTTCCACTCTAATCAAACACCGCCTCTTCCACTCTAATCAAACACCTCCTCTTCCACTCTAATGAAAAACACCTCCTCTTCCACTCTAATCAAACACCTCCTCTTCCACTCTCATCAAACACCTCCTCTTCCACTCTAATCAAACACCTCCTCTTCCACTCTAATCAAACATCTCCTCTTCCACTCCAATCAAACACCTCCTCTTCCACTCTAATCAAACACCTCCTCTTCCACTCTAATCAAACATCTCCTCTTCCACTCTAATGAAACACCTCCTCTTCCAATCTAATGAAGCACCTCCTCTTCCACTCTAATCAAACATCTCCTCTTCCACTCTAATCAAACATCTCCTCTTCCACTCTAATCAAACACCTCCTCTTCCACTCTAATCAAACACCTCCTCTTCCACTCTAATCAAACATCTCCTCTTCCACTCTAATGAAACACCTCCTCTTCCACTCTAATGAAACACCTCCTCTTCCACTCTAATCAAACATCTCCTCTTCCACTCGAATGAAACACCTCTTCTTCCACTCGAATCAAACATCTCCTCTTCCACTCTAATGAAACACCTCCTCTTCCACTTTAATCAAACACCTCCTCTTCCACTTTAATCAAACACCTCCTCTTCCACTTTAATCAAACACCTCCTCTTCCACTCTAATGAAATATCCCCTCTTCCACTCGAATCAAACACCCCCTCTTCCACTCTAATCAAACACCCCCTCTTCCACTCTAATCAAACACCTCCTCTTCCACGGTAATCAAACACCTCCTCTTCCACTCTAATCAAACACCTCCTCTTCCACTCAAATCAAACACCTCCTCTTCCACTCTAATCAAACACCTCCTCTTCCACGGTAATCAAACACCTCCTCTTCCACTCTAATGAAACACCTCCTCTTCCACTCCAATGAAACACCTCCTCTTCCACTTTAATCAAACACCTCCTCTTCCACTCCAATGAAACACCCCCTCTTCCACTCGAATCAAACACCCCCTCTTCCACTCTAATCAAACACCCCCTCTTCCACTCTAATCAAACAACTCCTCTTCCACGCTAATCAAACACCTCCTCTTCCACTCTAATCAAACACCTCCTCTTCCACTCTAATCAAACACCTCCTCTTCCACTCTAATCAAACACCTCCTCTTCCACTCTAATCAAACACCTCCTCTTCCACTCTAATCAAACACCTCCTCTTCAATTCTAATCAAACACCCCCTCTTACACTCTAATCAAACACCTCCTCTTCTACTCCAATCAAACACCTCGTCTTCCACTCAAATCAAAAACCTCCTCTTCCACTCTAATCAAACACCCCCTCTTCCACTCAAATCAAACACCCCCTCTTCCACTCTAATGAAACACCTCCTCTTCCACTCTAATCAAACACCTCCTCTTCCACTCTAATCAAACACCTCCTCTTCCACTCAAATCAAACACCCCCTCTTCCACTCTAATGAAAGACCTCCTCTTCCACTCGAATCAAACACCTCTTTTCCACTCTAATCAAACACCTCCTCTTCCACTCTAATCAAACACCTCATCTTCCACTCTAATCGAACACCTCCTCTTCCACTCTAATCAAACACCTCCTCTTCCACTCTAATCAAACACCCCCTCTTCCACTCTAATCAAACACCCCCTCTTCCACTCAAATCAAACACCCCCTCTTCCACTCGAATGAAACACCTCCTCTTCCACTCTAATCAAACACCTCCTCTTCCACTCTAATCAAACACCTCCTCTTCCACTCTAATCACACACCTCCTCTTCCACTCTAATCAAACACCTCCTCTTCCACTCTAATCAAACACCTCCTCTTCCACTCTAATCAAACACCTCCTCTTCCACTCTAATCAAACACCTCCTCTTCCACTCTAATCAAACACCTCCTCTTCCACTCTAATCAAACACCTCCTCTTCCACTCTAATCAAACACCTCCTCTTCCACTCTAATCAAACACCTCCTCTTCCACTCTAATGAAACACCTCCTCTTCCACTATAATGAAACACCTCCTCTTCTACTCTAATGAAACACCTCCTCTTCCACTCTCATGAAACACCTCCTCTTCCACTCTAATCAAACACCTCCTCTTCCACTCTAATCAAACACCCCCCTCTTCCACTCTAATGAAACAGCTCCGCTTCCACTCGAATCAAACACCTCCTCTTCCACTCTAATCAAACACCTCCTCTTCCACTCTAATCAAACACCTCCTCTTCCACTCTAATAAAACATCTCCTCTTCCATTCTAAACAAGCACCTCCTCTTCCATTCTAATCAAACACCTCCTCTTTCACTCCAATCAAACACATCCTCTTCCACTCTAATCAAACACCTCCTCTTCCACTCCAATGAAACACCTCCTCTTCCACTTTAATCAAACACCTCCTCTTTCACTCTAATGAAACACCTCCTCTTCCACTCGAATCAAACACCCCCTCTTCCACTCGAATGAAACACCTCCTCTTCCACTCCAATCAAACACCTCCTCTTCCACTCCAATCAAACACCTCTTCCACTCAAATCAAACACCTCCTCTTCCACTCCAATGAAACACCTCCTCTTCCACTCGAATCAAACACCTCCTCTTCCACTATAATCAAACACCCCCTCTTCCACTCTAATCAAACACCTCCTCTTCTACTCGAATCAAACACCTCCTCTTCCACTTGAATCAAGCATCTCCTCCTCTACTCTAATCAAACACCTCCTCTTCCACTGTAATCAAACACCTCCTCTTCCACTGTAATCAGACACCTCCTCTTCCACTCCAATAACCATCTCACCCACACCAATCAAGCGACCCTCCCCACCACCTCTCTACCCCCATGAAACACCTCACCCAATCAAACTCCCTCTTCACCACCTCTCTACCCCCATGAAACACCTCACCCTAATCAAACACCACCTCACCCCCCCTTACGATTTCCCCCACCTGAAACACCCATCCGTCCCGCGCACATACACTATCTCTATCCCCAAACAAATATACCCTTCTCCACTCCCACCACAATTAAATATCTATCCTCCACCCCCATCTCCACTACCTCTACCCCAAGGAAACACCACCCCATCTCAAATTCCTCTGCAGTTCTACCCCAATCAAACACCACCTCCTCTCAACTTTGTACATGGTTCTATCCCAATCAGACACCACCCCCTCTCAACTTCTGTGGTTCTATCCCAATCAAGCACAACCCCCAACTTCACCTACCCTAACCGAGTTAAAGTCAAACTCAGAAAACGCGCTGATGTTGGCTCAACATTGTTACAGATAGAAATATCCCTCCACTTACCTTATCCCAATTTAACACCACCCCCCCCAATCATGTCCATCACAATAAAACACCCCTTTGTATTTCGTCCAACCCAATCAAACAGCCCTCCTCCTTCCTCCACCTTCACACACCCATCACCCTTCCCCTATCTTGATCAAACACCCTCACACTCATTGCAAATCCGACACCCCAATCAAACATTCCCTCTACCCAAATCAGAAAACCCTCTCGAATTTCCCCTCCCCTAATGAAACAGCCCCTCCACTTATTTGACCCCAATCAAACACCACTTCTCCCTCGCCCCCTCCCCACCCCCCCCACACCAACCCTCCACTTCCACCACCCCAATCAAAAATTCCCCACCCCCTAAATCCAATCCCTCTACCCCAATCAAACATCATCCTCCATTTCCTACAACCCAAACACCCCCACCATTTCCTCTACCTTGATTAAACACCCCCTTCCCTCCACTTCCTTTATCCAAATAAAAACTCCCCCCTCCACTTCTTCAGAAAATGTAAAATAAAGGAGGTGTTTCACAAACAGGGCGATTCATCATTGTGTGTGCCGGTCAATCGGATGCACATAAAACCGGGCAATCTGTCCGCTAGCAATAGTTGGTGGCGGTTAAAGATCCCAAGGTGTCCTTCGCCAAGAATAGGTAAACTATTTGGCCAACACCTGGACAAATTCCTTCCCTGACTGATTAACTGCTGGGAAGGCAATGGCAAACCACCCGGTATCACTCTTGCTTACAAACCACCCGGTATCACTCTTGCTTACAAACCACCCGGTATCACTCTTGCTTACAAACCACCCGGTATCACTCTTGCTTACAAACCACCCGGTATCACTCTTGCTTACAAACCACCCGGTATCACTCTTGCTTACAAACCACCCGGTAACACTCTTGCTTACAAACCACCCGGTATCACTCTTGCTTACAAACCACCCGGTATCACTCTTGCTTACAAACCACCCGGTATCACTCTTGCTTACAAACCACCCGGTATCACTCTTGCTTAAATACCACCCGGTATCACTCTTGCTTACAAACCACCCGGTATCACTCTTGCTTACAAACCACCCGGTTTCACTCTTGCTTACAAACCACCCGGAATCACTCTTGCTTACATACCACCCGATATTTCTGCATTTAGATTTGAGGATTGGATCGGATTTGGATGAGTGAAATCTTACAAAAGTTAACACATTCGCAATTCTTATAACAGTGCATATATCTTACGAAGCTTTAATTAAGCAAGGCTGTCCTTCCTCCTTCTCCATATTACGAAAGCATTAAACTTAACATTTTCTACTGTTCCAACAATTATGACGGAAGAAAATATTGAGGAATGTGCCCAAAGTTAATTTTATTGAGTGTTACTAAAACAAAATAATTAAAGAGCGAAAAGAGAGTGCAACGAAAATAATTAACAGCAGAATCAACCGCAAGGCTTTTGTCGTCACACCTGTATAGTGTACACACTAGTCCTTGGGGACATCTCCGAGTAGGGAAGGCAAAACACATCGTTAAACATCGGGGCAATACCCCTGGCGCTCACCTGGTAGAATAAACAGTATTCTGCACGAACTAAAGATACCTAATTTGGGGGGCAACCCCGCCCCCTTCCTCCGCACAAAGGGGCAGGTTTTTTTAATGACGTGAACAAACTTCGGTACATCACGGGTGATGAAGGTTGTGGTCAAGTTTCATCGAAATAGTGTATGTAGTTTCAGAGAAAAATGCAAATTCCTATTTTGGGGGGGGGGGTCAAACCTGGATCCACTTTGACCCCAGGTAACCCCCCTTAGACGCCGAACTTCCTTCCAGGTGAGCTAAAAAACGAATTGAAAGAGTCCTGTAACGTTTGGTTATTCAGACACAAACAAGTCAACAAGATGGCGGGCCAACGGACTGCCGTTTATTCGTCATGGTGTCGTGAACATGCCGTAAACCATGACGTGAACATAACGTCATGATGTAATGCGTTACGTTACAACCATGTCGTAAACCATGACGTGAACATAACGTTATGATATAATGCGTTATGTCGCATCTCCCTTTGACAAACAACAAACGGAAAATTAAGTGAAGCATGGCACAGCAAGTAATAAAAGATGTAGCTGATGCATGAACGAACATGAACAAAATAAGTGTAAACATTTAGAACATACTGTCACAACAGTAAAACAGGGGTAGACTACCCTGAGTTACAAGGTGCTAGAAGAAGGGTTAGTCTGCCCTCAGTTTGTCACATAATCCTCTAGATGTTTGGGTCTGTTGATGACGCGGCCTGACTTCGTGGTGAGAGGATTCTGACCCTGTTCAGGCGGCAGAGAGGATGGCGTGTGTGTGACTGGCGAGGGTTGCCCTGTACGGGCTGTAGAGTGCAGGCTGCTGCTGCACGGGCAGTGCTGTGTGGTCTGAGCTGAGCTGGGAGCTGGCAGACCAGCTGGAGCAGTAGCACAGTGTGGGGTCGGTCTGGTCGGTTGCCGGGTTGCATACGTCAGTGCTGTGGAGCTTGGCTGATGAGCACCGTATGTTGAGGCGGATGTGTTTCCTGTTTCGGCGATACTTCCTGCCATTACTTTCAACGATATATGATCTGGGCACACTGTGATGGGCTACAACTGTTGCGGGCAGCCAGTTGTTTGTACCTGGGAGTGGAGTCATCCTTACTGGGTCTCCTGGGAGGAGGGCGGGCAGGTCTCTTTGGACATGTTTGTCATGGTGGACCCGTTGCTTCTCCTTGCTCTGATCGAGCTTCTTCCTGACCTCATCACAGTTCAGAGTAATTGGACGCAACAACTCACGAGAGGTTGGCAGCAGGTTGCGGGGTCTGCGAGACATGCAAAGCGTGGCAGGTGACATGTTGCAACTTTCCAGCGGCGTGGTCCTGTAGTCAAGGAGGGCCAGATGTTTATCACTGCACTTAGACCAGAGTCGCTTTACCGTCTGTATGGCTCTCTCAGCTGCACCATTTGACTGAGGGTATCGGGGCGAAGACGTCTGGTGATTGATGTGATAGTCAGCACAAAACTGGGGAAATTCTTGCGAGCTGAACTGAGGTCCGTTATCTGTTCTGAGTGTCTCTGCGATGCCGTGTCGACACATTTGTGATTTGAGGGCGTTGACAGTGACTGCTGTGCTGAGGTTTGTCAGAGCATCCACCTCGATGAATTTGGAGAAACAGTCGGTTGTGAGTAAGTATTGATTCCCTTCATATTCGAAGATATCAGCAGCCACCTCAATCCAAGGTAACAGAGGTGTTTTCAGGGGCATCAGAGTTTCTGCGTGCTGCTGACTTTGGTACAAACTGCACTGTGGGCAATCACTGACGACGTCTTCAATTTGTGCAGTCATGCCTGGCCAGAACAGAGCTTCTCGGGCTCTCTGTTTGCATTTGCTGATTCCCATGTGTGAGCCATGTATTTGTCGCATCATGTCTGGCCGCATTGTTGTGGGTACAACGATTCTCATGCCTTTGTAAACAATTCCATCCATCACCGACAGCTCGTCACGGTACTGCCAGTATGCACGGATGCTGTGAGGTGTTTCAGCTTTGGTGTCTGGCCATCCTTTCAGAACCATGGTGTGCAGTTCATTCAACTCTTCAGCAGTTCTCTGCTGGAACTGCGCGTAGCGAGACGGCACCACTGATATGAAGTCTACCATATTGATTAGCTCAATGTCCATCTCTGGTGTAGTATCTGGGAGGTTAGCACGGCTCAGGGTGTCGCCCAGTGGAATGTCCTTCCCTGGTTTGTACGTGATTGTCAAGTCATACGGCTGCAACTTCAGGAGCATTGATTGTAGCCTCATAGGTGCTGCTAGTAGGGGCTTGGTGTGAATTGACTGCAACGGCTTGTGGTCGGACTCGACGGTGATGTTTGATGTCCCAAATATGTAGTAATGGAACTTCTTGCAGGCATGTACAATGGCCAACATTTCCTTCTCCAATTGCGAGTATCTCTGCTCAGTCGGTGTGAGCGCACGGGATGTATATGCTACAGGGTGGTCATCTTGCAGAAGCACTCCTCCGAGAGCGTAACTGCTGGCATCACATTGAATGGTACAGCCTTTCTTGGCGTCGTAATAGGCCAGCACCGGTGCATTGCAGCACAACTGTTTCATCTTTTCAAAGCTCTCGGCTTGAGGTTTGTCCCAATGGAAGAGGACATCTTTGGGCAATAGGGCACGAAGTGGTGCATCCACTGTACTTAATTCTGGTAGAAATTTTGCCAAATACTGGATGAAGCCAAGTATTCTTCGGACATCTTCTTTGTTCTTGGGCTCTGGCATTGCTTTCACGGCCCTCACTTTGTCATCATCAGGTTTCAGACCACTCCCTGTCAAAATATGCCCTGCATATTTCACGGATGATTGTTTCACATGACATTTGTCAAAGTTGAGTTTGAGGTTGAAAGCTGTAGCTCTGTTGACAACTTGTCGCATGATGGAGTCATGTTCCTCTGGGGTCCTACCCGCCACCAAAATGTCGTCCATTATGGCACGAGCGCCTTCGATGCCCTCCAGCATGTTGTCCATGATACGCTGGTAGATTTCAGGAGCGGATCGGACCCCGAAAGGGAGCCTCAGCCAACGGAAACGGCCAATTGGGGTGTTGAAGGTGGTGAGAAGACTGGACTCATATGTGAGCGGGATCTGTAAGAATCCGGATTTGGCGTCAAGTACAGAGAAATACTTTGAACCTGGTATCATTGATGCAACCACTTCTTCAACTGTTGGAATGTAATAGTGTTCTCTCCTAATTGCCTTGTTTAGGTCTTTTGGGTCAATGCAGATTCTGATTTTGTCTTTCTTAACTACGGTGACCATGGAGCTCACCCAGTCTGTCGGTTCAGTGACACGAGCAATGTGCCCATCTTTTTGCATTTCTATTAGCTTGGCTTTAACCTTGTCGTACAGAGCTTTTGGTTGCCGACGTGGTCCATGGACAGCAGGGGGCACAGTGGGGTCGATTTTCAGAGAATACTTGCCTGGCAGTACACCTGTTGTGTGGAGAAGATCAGGATAATCACTAAGGTCACTGACCTTGTGAATTCTCTCAATCAACCCGAGTGCTGTGCTGGCTTGGCCGGAGAGAAGTGGTCGTTGCTTTACTCTGACGACATAAAACTTGACGTCAACAGTGTTTTGTTTGTGCGTCACAGGCAATGTGATGCATCCCTCAACAGCAAGGTCATGCTCCGAATAACTCTTTAACTTGCTATCGGTGGCAGACAATGACATGTGGGTCTTTAGACTGTGAAACAGCTCAAGCGGCATTATGGATACTGTTGCACCTGTGTCAATCTGTGTCTTCACGACCTTTGTTCCAATCTTGACATCAGTCCACCATTCTGTTGCTGCATTTGTTCCATGAATGTTGTTGACGCTGTGCGTCAGGGTCGTGTCATCAGACTCGTAGTCACAATCAACAGCATGCGCAGCAGATCTTGACTGCTCTTTCAACTTCTGTCTACACACACGGGCGAAATGGCCTACCTTCTTACAGAATTTGCAGGGGGCCTCCCTGGCGGGACACTTGTAGTGTGATGATGAGTATCCGCAGTACCAGCAGTTTTGGTTGTCTGTCCACTGTTTTCTGGTGGGTGTCTTGTGACGGGGTGGCTGCTGTTTGTTAATGGCATACACCTTACTGTCTTCGTCCGCAGCAATAACTCGCAAGCTCTCCTGTGAGGTCTCGTAGTTCTGACCGATGCTGGTGGCCTTGTTCAGTGTGAGCTCGTCTCCTTCCTGAAGGCAACGTTCAGTCACCGCTGGATTAGCGGATCGCAGGACAATGGCATCCCGCAGCATGCGGTCCGTGTTGACGCCATATCCACAGTCTGTCACCAGCAGCCGCAGGTCAGTTACAAAGTTGTCAAAGCGTTCACCGGGCAGTTGTTTACGCCTGTTGAAGTTTACTGTTGCTCTGATTTCATTTTTCTTGGGAGCCACGTATGCAGTGTACTTGTCAAGTACTCCAGTTAAGGTTTCATTTTCTGCAGGCACACCTTCGGTTGCAGGAGTCCATGTGAATGTGTTGTAAATTTCTCTGCCTTTGTCGCCTATGTATGTCATGAGATAGTTTACTTTGACAATTTCCGTGGCCGTGGATAACGGTCCGTTGAACGTAAACACACAATGTTGTTTAAAACGTCTGAACTCCTTTTCAAGATCTGACGCTTGCCAGTTCATACGTGGCTTTTCTGAAGCATCCGCCATGGCGACAAAATAGTGCAACTCACTTGCGTTGACAACGACGTGGACGGTTGACGCAGCCGGATCCCGTGTTTGTAGGCTTCGCGGGGCGCATGCGAACTTCAACGAGCAAAAGGAGGACCAATAATGCACAAATGACTTTCTTGTCTACGTAGATATAAGAATGATATTTTCATCACTCGTTCGCTTCATTTTCGGCGTGGAACGTCGATGAAAACCACTTCTGACACCATGTAACTTTTATGGCCGAGGCCTTTTTTATTATAAAAAAAGGTAAAAAAACACGCTCAAAAGACAATCAATAAAACCATCACCATCACCACCACACAAGAACCCAGAAAAATCAAACCATTAATAAACCCATCACCATCACCACCACACAAGAACCCAGAAAAATCAAAAACCAAGAAATCAAAAGCCAGGAAACCAGATATCAAACAATAAATAAAGAGAGAAAGCAAACCAAAAGATCAAGAAAACACAAGAAAACAAGGTTCAAAGACCAAAATGAAAATCAAATCAAATTCAATAAACCATAAATCATAAAAACCAAAGTCCATCATCCCTATCCCAAACCCCCAAAACCCCTCTCCCACCCCAGGCAGCAGACACCTAACTCTAACTAACCAAAGGGGAGGGAGAAAGGAAAGAAGACCCTATCCCCCCTCCCACCCCCCCGAAAACAACCAAAGAAGGGACACCTTAAAACAATAAGGGTCAAGGGGCCTTTTTTCCTTTGCATACCGAAATCAACAACCGGCTGCTAACCGCAGCCGGGAACATGCAGCCACAAACACGTTGAGGGCTCGACCCACCGCTGGAAATAATAATGAAAGAAAATAAAAATCAAACCAAGGCAAAATCAAGATCAAACAAAAGGAAACCCAACTGCCCCCACCCTCCCCAGGCCGCGCCCGGGAGGGCCCACCCGGAAGATGCCCCACAAGGAAGGCCCCGGCTCCCTGAGCTGCCCACGAGGCGTGAGTGTCCCAATGAGAATCACCGCCCGACAGGGCCCGCAAGCACACCTGCCGGAGCACCCCCAACCTTTCCAAGCCCGGGCGGCAAGCTCGGTCAGGGACTACGGCTGCACATGACTGTCGCCCGCACATTTGGAAGTAACCTCCCGCGGGACCCCCCCCCTTCACCACGGAAAAGCCCGGCCGTATTCTCCGCTCCAGGGAGGGCTTTACGACACACCTGACGCATCGTTGCGGCCAGCACCCCGCCCCGTCGCCCGCAGGCTGTCGCCAAGCCTGTACCTTTGGAGGCAGGATTGGGCTCTGCCCCATATCTGCCCAGGATCCAACCATACCCTGGTATAGAAACCTCTGGTTCTCGCTCGCCACAACACGGTCTTGATTATACAGACCGTTCTCCAGGCCTGCCTCCATTTGCGGACAGGCACTGGTTGTGGTAGGAGCCCGCTAAACGCAAAGACGTCCCGTCTGACCATCACCAGCCAAGGCACATAGCATTCGAGGAGGCCAGCCGCAAGCGACCAGACCCCCTCGGCGACAGGGCAGTCCCAAAGGACATGCCTGACGGTTTCGTCCCCTGTGCATCGGGGTCGGGGACACTGAACCGACACGTTCAGGCCCCTCTGGAACTGAAACACCCGGACCGGAAGACACTCATGGGCGGCTTGCCACGCGACGTCCTTCTGGTCGTTGGCGAGACAGCGAGCCGAAACGTTCTCCCAAACCTTTCTCGCCGTACGTTCTGCGAGAGGCCTTCCGCGAAGGATACGCACCTCCCGCAGCACCTCCCTTGGGCGCAAGTGATCCAGGACCCGCGACAACTGCCAACCGATGGGCCGACAGGTCAACAGGCCCTGCTCCCGGGCGAACCCCTCAAACATCCGGAAATGCCCCGGACACGACCCGGAAAAAGGCCGAGACAGCGGGAGGGACCGCCCTTCCAACCGCGCGACGGACGGCCCCAGAAAGAAAAACAAAGTCCCGCGCCAGCCGGCGACCCGGGTCCTCAGACACGAATAACTCCATGAGAGTACACGCAAACGCAGACATACATACAAACACCGGGCAGGGGACACCCTTCCCACCCAAGGACGGGCTCATCTTCACAACCCTCCTACTCCTGCGCTCTGCTCGGGTACCCCAGAAGAAAGTGAAAATTATTCCCTCTAGAGCCCGTCCCACCGCAGGAGGAGGTGGGGAGATTCTCGCCAAATACAACAACTTACCGATCAAAACATTCTTGATAACTAAATTTCGCCCCTCCATGGTTAGGCGACGAGACCGCCAAGAAGCGACCTCCAATTCCCATCCCCCAATGACCGTTCGCCAGTTCTCAGCGGCCACGCCGCCTGGGTCAAAGCAGACCCCGAGGATCTTTAATCGATCTCTCCGCTCCGTGTACGGGCAAGGGGGGCCGGAGCCCGTCCTGTGCCGACCAAAGTGCATGACCTCACTCTTCTGGGGATTGATTTTAGAAGAGGAGGCCACCCCAAAACGCTCGCAGAGACCCACCAGTCTGCACATGGCGACTGCATCGGTGACGAACACCGACACGTCGTCCATGTACAGACTCACCTTTAGGCGCTCCCCATGGGTTCCGGGAATCCACAACCCAGGGAAGGATGGGTCCGCTCGCAGTGCACAAGCAAACGGTTCAATACAAAGGACAAAAAGGACTGGTGACATTGGGCAGCCCTGCCTGACCCCAGAAGCGACTGGGAAGGCTCCCGAGAGGTGTCCGTTGACCAAAACACGGGCTTCAACGTCCCTATACATCAGGTCCACCCAATGCATCAAATTTGGCCCAAAGCCAAAACGGTCCAAAACGGCCATCATGTATTCATGTGACACTCTGTCGAAAGCCTTCTCCTGGTCCAAACTGACTATGCTCAGTGGGAGGCCTCTCTCCTCCGCTAGCTGGATCGCCTCTCGAACCAGGCCCAGGCTGTCGGACACTCTGCGTCCCGGAACAGCACAAGTCTGGTCCGGGTGCACGAGGTCCACCATGACACCGTGCACCCTCTTAGACAGCACCTTTGTTAGTATCTTGTAGTCGACATTCAACAAAGTGATCGGGCGCCAGTTGGACAGATCCTCCCGATCACCCTTCTTGTGCACGAGGTTTACGACGCCCCGGCGCATCGAATCTGGAAGCCTCGCAGAGGTGGCTAGCTCCCTCACTACCTGCAGATAGTCCTCGCCAAGGACGTGCCAAAGGCGGCGATAAAACTCCACGGGCAGGCCGTCGTCACCCGGGGTTTTATTCGCGGCCAAATCCCTAACAGCGGAGGTCAATTCCTCCAGGCTCACCGGCTCCTCCAATCGCTCCCGCTGTTCGGGGCTCAAAAGATTCCTCAGATGGCCGAGAACGTCGGCCATCTGGATTTGGTCAACCGGTCGTTTTTCAAAAAGCCGGGAGTAATAGTCCTCCACTGCTTCGGTAATTTGGTCCGGATCCGAAACACGGCCTCCCCCCACATTAACCTGGGCCAAACCACCCCTCCGCCTGGCACATCGTTGAAAGAAGAATCTGGTACACCTTTCGTTCCACTCCAATGCCTGCACCTTGCTCCGGAAGATGACGGCCCTCGCCCTGGCTTTGAGGAGGCTAAAAATCCTCCCCTTCACCCGGCGGATTTTCTCTGACACGTCCCTCCCTTCGCAAAGTTTCTTATGCAGGCGCTGGAGGTACGCCTGGATGCGCTTCAAACGCTCTCGTTTCCCCGCGGCCCTCATTCGCCCGGCCGTTCGGAAAAACCCTATGGTCCTACGTTTCACCTCCTCCCACCAGGCTGCCGAGGTAGGGAAGAGGCACCTGACCGTTTCCCACTCCCTATACTTCCGAACGTAGGCACGCACTAAACTGTCATCCTGCAAAAGGTGACAGTTAAGCTTCCAGAGTCCAAAACACCGGGGACGCACCCCATTTAATTCAATACCCAGAGACAAACGACAGTGATCTGAAAATGCCACCGCGTGAAGTACCAGGTCCGGGTCGCCAAAATTTGGTGTCAAAAGAATGTAATCAATCCTAGCCCGACTGGTACCAGCCGCATCGGTCCGGGTGACCTCATTCCTTTCCGCACCCGTGTCCCTCAACCTAAAATCCTGAACAAGCCCTTTAAGGGCCCGCGCCGATGACTCCAGGGGCAACCTGTCCAAACTTATATTAAAATCTCCCCCGACGATCACGGGGCCAGAGGTGGAGAGGAGGGGCCCCAACTGGCGCAGGAGCTCCACTCTTTCTCCCACCGTCGTTGGAGCGTACACATTGACCAAGGTCAGTGGGGTCGAGGAAACCACCACCCTGAGCACGGCCAATCGCCCCGGGATAATTTCTTCTAAACTAAGGACCTCGACATTCGGGCTCTTAATAAGGAACCCTAATCCTGCCGCCCTGTTAGTGTAGCTGCCGGACCAATACGACTCTCCGTACCGCCAATTTGCACGGAGGTATCCATACTCACCGTGCGGAATATGGCATTCCTGCAACAGGCAGACATCCCATTCAAAATTGCGCAGTTCTTCAAAAATAGCGATCCTCCGGACCGTGGTACGGACTCCCCGTACATTTAAACTCGTTAGTTTAAAGCTCATAGGTGTTAGTGTATTAATCACCAACACTAGTGCAAACCACGAAAGGGGAGTCATAGGACTTATGAAGCTCCTCCCTCCTTGCCAAGACACGATGAGCTACCATTCTTCCTCCCCCTGCGGTTCTTCCCGCAGCCGGGAGCCACGAGGGTGCCCGGGAGCCAGTCCCCATCTATGCAGACATTCTCCCCGGGTAGCAGGGAGAGGTCCTCCTGATCGGGGGTCAAATATATTACCCCCCCTCGCCCGCCACCCGGGGAAGAAAGCCACCAGTCCTCCGCGAGCAAACCCTCCTTGAGGCCCATGGCCACAGCTGCCCCCGGAGGAGGGGTGAGGTCAACGGGTGGGGAACGACTCACGGGGGAACGGGAACGTGAGCGTTCAGGGGAAGACGGCATTTGGGGCTCCCCCGGAGACCTGCTGCGGCCAACCCCGACTGCGCCCCACCCCTACCACGAGCAGGCGATCCCCCAGGCCTGGATGGGTCGCTTGATGCACGGGGGGCTCTGCGCCCCACAGGGGTTTTCTTCTTTGATGTTCTTGTGTTCTTCCCCTGTGGGGCTTTGCCCAGAGGAGCTTTTCCTTTGTCCTGGCCCCTCCTCCGACGCTTCTTCTCGGTCCATTGTCCCGGGTCACTTTGCTCGTAGCCGGAGGAGGAGCCATCACTTCCAGCCTCCGGCAGCGGGGTTTCTGGCACCGAGGATGTTTCTTCTGGCACCGAGGATGTTTCTTCTGGCACCGAGGATGTTTCTTCTGACCCCGCCACCGGAGCCACCATTCCTCGTGCATCCTCCCCTCCCACCGCAGTGGGCCCGACACCCGGCGAAGCCACATCCAGATCCTGATCTAACCCTCCCTCTTCCATGTTCTCCTTTCCCTCCACCTCCCTCCCTTTACTTTCTACGGGGCGGGGGGCTGACACACACACAAACACATTAGTCGTCCCCCCCCGACCCCAGATGCAGTACCCTCCCCTGTCCCTTGGGCAAACCCCTCCCCCACCCCTTGGGCAACCCCCTCCCCCACCCCTTGGGCAACCCCCTCCCCCACCCCTTGGGCAACCCCCTCCCCAACCCCTTGGACAACCCCCTCCCCAGCCCCCTGGGCAACCCCCTCCCCAGCCCCTTGGACAACCCCCTCCCCAGCCCCCTGGGCAACCCCCTCCCCCACCCCTTGGGCAACCCCCTCCCCCACCCCTTGGGCAACCCCTTCCCCTATCCCTTGGGCAACCCCCTCCCCAGCCCCTTGGGCAACCCCCTCCCCAGCCCCTGGGGCAAACCCCTCCCCCACCCCTTGGGCAACCCCCTCCCCCACCCCTTGAGCAACCCCCTCCCCCACCCCTTGGGCAACACCCCCCCTAGTCCCTGTAGGCACACCGTCCCCTTTTCCTATCCCTGGGGGCACACCGTCCCCTGTCCCTTGGGCAACACCCCCACTCCCGCCCGCAGCAGCACGCATCTTGCTCGCGTAACTCTGCGGGCAGGAGCGGAAAGTGTGCCCCGGCGCACCACAGAGGTTGCACCGCACCGCTTGGGTGCAGCGCTCCCTCAAATGTCCCAACTCGCCACACTGGGTGCAGATACTCGCTGTACACCCAGTAATCAAGTGGCCAAGTTGACCGCATCGGCGGCACAATTTCGGCTGTCCCGCGTAAAAGACTTGGCCTCGGTCCATCCCAACCATTATTCCATTCGGGATATGGGTGGCCGTGCCGTCCTGCCTCGTCCGCAGCTTTACCCGGAACTGCCGAGAACTGGTCCAAATACCGAGGCTGTTCCGGACGAGCCGTACTGGGCCTCGGATGTCCGCGTATCGACTGAGCCAAACCTTGACATCATAGTCACTCACGCCTTCGTTGTACAGGTGGACGGTCACGACTCTCTCCTGTGTTTCTGAGAGAGCCTCGACCGCCCAGTCTGCCAGTTTCCCAGCAGACCGAGCGGTAGCCCACCGGCGCCAGAACTCGGCAAGTCCCTGCCCTGTTTGGAAGGACACGTCGAAGCCACGGGCGAGGGAGATCAGGCAGAAAAAGTCAACAGCCTTGAACCCCAGCACACCCAACAGTACATCTTTACCGAATTTATCTCCAGCCGGCACACTGCAAGCCACATCAACCAACCGAAACCGGACACAATTATGGCGCCTGCTCGCCATGCCGGGGTTCTAGGAGGGGCGGAGGACAACACTCGGGGTGCGGGGGGGAGGGAGGGACGGGAGACGAAAGGGGGGCACAAGACTCCCCCCTGTCTGGTGGGCAACGCCCCCCAAACAGGAGGAAGATGGGGGAAAGCAGGGAGGGAAAAGATGAACGAAAATGCAGGACAAACAAGCAATAATCAAAGCAATAAGTAAATAATAAGAAATGCAAACACAGCAAAACACAGGAAACGAAAACACCGGCAAAGGAGAACAGAACTGGTTCACTCTAGCCGACGTATCCGGGTCCACAGCACCAAACGAACACGCCTGTAACTTTTATGGCCGAGGCCTTTTTTATTATAAAAAAAGGTAAAAAAAACACGCTCAAAAGACAATCAATAAAACCATCACCATCACCACCACACAAGAACCCAGAAAAATCAAACCATTAATAAACCCATCACCATCACCACCACACAAGAACCCAGAAAAATCAAAAACCAAGAAATCAAAAGCCAGGAAACCAGATATCAAACAATAAATAAAGAGAGAAAGCAAACCAAAAGATCAAGAAAACACAAGAAAACAAGGTTCAAAGACCAAAATGAAAATCAAATCAAATTCAATAAACCATAAATCATAAAAACCAAAGTCCATCATCCCTATCCCAAACCCCCAAAACCCCTCTCCCACCCCAGGCAGCAGACACCTAACTCTAACTAACCAAAGGGGAGGGAGAAAGGAAAGAAGACCCTATCCCCCCTCCCACCCCCCCGAAAACAACCAAAGAAGGGACACCTTAAAACAATAAGGGTCAAGGGGCCTTTTTTCCTTTGCATAACGAAATCAACAACCGGCTGCTAACCGCAGCCGGGAACATGCAGCCACAAACACGTTGAGGGCTCGACCCACCGCTGGAAATAATAATGAAAGAAAATAAAAATCAAACCAAGGCAAAATCAAGATCAAACAAAAGGAAACCCAACTGCCCCCACCCTCCCCAGGCCGCGCCCGGGAGGGCCCACCCGGAAGATGCCCCACAAGGAAGGCCCCAGCTCCCTGAGCTGCCCACGAGGCGTGAGTGTCCCAATGAGAATCACCGCCCGACAGGGCCCGCAAGCACACCTGCCGGAGCACCCCCAACCTTTCCAAGCCCGGGCGGCAAGCTCGGTCAGGGACTACGGCTGCACATGACTGTCGCCCGCACATTTGGAAGTAACCTCCCGCGGGACCCCCCCCCCCCCTTCACCACGGAAAAGCCCGGCCGTATTCTCCGCTCCAGGGAGGGCTTTACGACACACCTGACGCATCGTTGCGGCCAGCACCCCGCCCCGTCGCCCGCAGGCTGTCGCCAAGCCTGTACCTTTGGAGGCAGGATTGGGCTCTGCCCCATATCTGCCCAGGATCCAACCATACCCTGGTATAGAAACCTCTGGTTCTCGCTCGCCACAAGACGGTCTTGATTATACAGACCGTTCTCCAGGCCTGCCTCCATTTGCGGACAGGCACTGGTTGTGGTAGGAGCCCGCTAAACGCAAAGACGTCCCGTCTGACCATCACCAGCCAAGGCACATAGCATTCGAGGAGGCCAGCCGCAAGCGACCAGACCCCCTCGGCGACAGGGCAGTCCCAAAGGACATGCCTGACGGTTTCGTCCCCTGTGCATCGGGGTCGGGGACACTGGACCGACACGTTCAGGCCCCTCTGGAACTGAAACACCCGGACCGGAAGACACTCATGGGCGGCTTGCCACGCGACGTCCTTCTGGTCGTTGGCGAGACAGCGAGCCGAAACGTTCTCCCAAACCTTTCTCGCCGTATGTTCTGCGAGAGGCCTTCCGCGAAGGATACGCACCTCCCGCAGCACCTCCCTTGGGCGCAAGTGATCCAGGACCCGCGACAACTGCCAACCGATGGGCCGACAGGTCAACAGGCCCTGCTCCCGGGCAAACCCCTCAAATATCCGGAAATGCCCCGGACACGACCCGGAAAAAGGCCGAGACAGCGGGAGGGACCGCCCTTCCAACCGCGCGACGGACGGCCCCAGAAAGAAAAACAGAAAGTCCCGCGCCAGCCGGCGACCCGGGTCCTCAGACACTAATAACTCCATGAGAGTACACGCAAACGCAGACATACATACAAACACCGGGCAGGGGACACCCTTCCCACCCAAGGACGGGCTCATCTTCACAACCCTCCTACTCCTGCGCTCTGCTCGGGTACCCCAGAAGAAAGTGAAAATTATTCCCTCTAGAGCCCGTCCCACCGCAGGAGGAGGTGGGGAGATTCTCGCCAAATACAACAACTTACCGATCAAAACATTCTTGATAACTAAATTTCGCCCCTCCATGGTTAGGCGACGAGACCGCCAAGAAGCGACCTCTAATTCCCATCCCCCAATGACCGTTCGCCAGTTCTCAGCGGCCACGCCGCCTGGGTCAAAGCAGACCCCGAGGATCTTTACTCGATCTCTCCGCTCCGTGTACGGGCAAGGGGGGCCGGAGCCCGTCCTGTGCCGACCAAAGTGCATGACCTCACTCTTCTGGGGATTGATTTTAGAAGAGGAGGCCACCCCAAAACGCTCGCAGAGACCCACCAGTCTGCACATGGCGACTGCATCGGTGACGAACACCGACACGTCGTCCATGTACAGACTCACCTTTAGGCGCTCCCCATGGGTTCCGGGAATCCACAACCCAGGGAAGGATGGGTCCGCTCGCAGTGCACAAGCAAACGGTTCAATACAAAGGACAAAAAGGACTGGTGACATTGGGCAGCCCTGCCTGACCCCAGAAGCGACTGGGAAGGCTCCCGAGAGGTGTCCGTTGACCAAAACACGGGCTTCAACGTCCCTATACATCAGGTCCACCCAATGCATCAAATTTGGCCCAAAGCCAAAACGGTCCAAAACGGCCATCATGTATTCATGTGACACTCTGTCGAAAGCCTTCTCCTGGTCCAAACTGACTATGCTCAGTGGGAGGCCTCTCTCCTCCGCTAGCTGGATCGCCTCTCGAACCAGGCCCAGGCTGTCGGACACTCTGCGTCCCGGAACAGCACAAGTCTGGTCCGGGTGCACGAGGTCCACCATGACACCGTGCACCCTCTTAGACAGCACCTTTGTTAGTATCTTGTAGTCGACATTCAACAAAGTGATCGGGCGCCAGTTGGACAGATCCTCCCGATCACCCTTCTTGTGCACGAGGTTTACGACGCCCCGGCGCATCGAATCTGGAAGCCTCGCAGAGGTGGCTAGCTCCCTCACTACCTGCAGATAGTCCTCGCCAAGGACGTGCCAAAAGCGGCGATAAAACTCCACGGGCAGGCCGTCGTCACCCGGGGTTTTATTCGCGGCCAAATCCCTAACAGCGGAGGTCAATTCCTCCAGGCTCACCGGTTCCTCCAACCGCTCCCGCTGTTCGGGGCTCAAAAGATTCCTCAGATGGCCGAGAACGTCGGCTATCTGGATTTGGTCAACCGGTCGTTTTTCAAAAAGCCTGGAGTAATAGTCCTCCACTGCTTCAGTAATTTGGTCCGGATCCGAAACACGGCCTCCCCCCACATTAACCTGGGCCAAACCGCCCCTCCGCCTGGCACATCGTTGGAAGAAGAATCTGGTACACCTTTCGTTCCACTCCAATGCCTGCACCTTGCTCCGGAAGATGACGGCCCTCGCCCTGGCTTCGAGGAGGCTAAAAATCCTCCCCTTCACCCGGCGGATTTTCTCCGACACGTCCCTCCCTTCGCAAAGTTTCTTATGCAGGCGCTGGAGGTACGCCTGCATGCGCTTCAAACGCTCTCGTTTCCCCGCGGCCCTCATTCGCCCGGCCGTTCAGAAAAACCCTATGGTCCTACGTTTCACCTCCTCCCACCAGGCTGCCGAGGTAGGGAAGAGGCACCTGACCGTTTCCCACTCCCTATACTTCCGAACGTAGGCACGCACTAAACTGTCATCCTGCAAAAGGTGACAGTTAAGCTTCCAGAGTCCAAAACACCGGGGACGCACCCCATTTAATTCAATACCCAGAGACAAACGACAGTGATCTGAAAATGCCACCGCGTGAAGTACCAGGTCCGGGTCGCCAAAATTTGGTGTCAAAAGAATGTAATCAATCCTAGCCCGACTGGTACCAGCCGCATCGGTCCGGGTGACCTCATTCCTTTCCGCACCCGTGTCCCTCAACCTAAAATCCTGAACAAGCCCTTTAAGGGCCCGCGCCGATGACTCCAGGGGCAACCTGTCCAAACTTATATTAAAATCTCCCCCGACGATCACGGGGCCAGAGGTGGAGATGAGGGGCCCCAACTGGCGCAGGAGCTCCACTCTTTCTCCCACCGTCGTTGGAGCGTACACATTGACCAAGGTCAGTGGGGTCGAGGAAACCACCACCCTGAGCACGGCCAATCGCCCCGGGATAATTTCTTCTAAACTAAGGACCTCGACATTCGGGCTCTTAATAAGGAACCCTAATCCTGCCGCCCTGTTAGTGTAGCTTCCGGACCAATACGACTCTCCGTACCGCCAATTTGCACGGAGGTATCCATACTCACCGTGCGGAATATGGCATTCCTGCAACAGGCAGACATCCCATTCAAAATTGCGCAGTTCTTCAAAAATAGCGATCCTCCGGACCGTGGTACGGACTCCCCGTACATTTAAACTCGTTAGTTTAAAGCTCATAGGTGTTAGTGTATTAATCACCAACCCTAGTGCAAACCACGAAAGGGGAGTCATAGGACTTATGAAGCTCCTCCCTCCTTGCCAAGACGCGACGAGCTTCCATTCTTCCTCCCCCTGCGGTTCTTCCCGCAGCCGGGAGCCACGAGGATGCCCGGGAGCCAGTCCCCATCTATGCAGACATTCTCCCCGGGTAGCAGGGAGAGGTCCTCCTGCTCGGGGGTCAAATAAATTACCCCCCCTCGCCCGCCACCCGGGGAAGAAAGCCACCAGTCCTCCGCGAGCAAACCCTACTCGAGGCCCATGGCCACAGCTGCCCCCGGAGGAGGGGTAAGGTCAACGGGTGGGGAACGACTCACGGGGGAACGGGAACGTGAGCGTTCCGGGGAAGACGGCATTCGGGCCCTCCCCCGGAGACCTGCTGCGGCCAACCCCGACTGCGCCCCACCCCTACCACGAGCAGGCGATCCCCCAGGCCTGGATGGGTCGCTTGATGCACGGGGGGCTCTGCGCCCCACAGGGGTTTTCTTCTTTGACGTTCTTGTGTTCTTTCCCTGTGGGGCTTTGCCCAGAGGAGCTTTTCCTTTGTCCTGGCCCCTCCTCCGACGCTTCTTCTCGATCCATTGTCCAGCGTCACTTTGCTCATAGCCGGAGGAGGAGCCATCACTTCCAGCCTCCGGCAGCGGGGTTTCTGGCACCGAGGATGTTTCTTCTGACCCCGCCACCGGAGCCACCATTTCTCGTGCATCCTCCCCTCCCACCGCAGTGGGCCCGACACCCAGCGAAGCCACATCCAGGTCCTGATCTAACCCTCCCTCCTCCATGTTCTCCTTTCCCTCCACCTCCCTCCCTTTACTTTCTACGGGGCGGGGGGCTGACACACACACAAACACATTAGTCCCCCCCCCCCCGACCCCAGATGCAATACCCTCCCCTGTCCCTTGGGCAAACCCCTCCCCCACCCCTTGGGCAACCCCTCCCCAGCCCCTTGGACAACCCCCTCCCCAGCCCCTTGGACAACCCCCTCCCCAGCCCCATGGACAACCCCCTCCCCAGCCCCTTGGACAACCCCCTCCCCAGCCCCTTGGACAACCCCCTCCCCAGCCCCTTGGACAACCCCCCCAGCCCCTTGGACAACCCCCTCCCCCTCCCCAGCCCCTTGGACAACCCCCTCCCCAGCCCCTTGGGCAACCCCCTCCCCCACCCCTTGGGCAACCCCTTCCCCCATCCCTTGGGCAACCCCCTCCCCAGCCCCTTGGGCAACCCCCTCCCCAGCCCCTGGGGCAAACCCCTCCCCAGCCCCTGGGGCAAACCCCTCCCCCACCCCTTGGGCAACCCCCTCCCCCACCCCTTGAGCAACCCCCTCCCCCACCCCTTGGGCAACACCCCCCCCCAGTCCCTGGAGGCACACCGTCCCCTTTTCCTATCCCTGGGGGCACACCGTCCCCTGTCCCTTGGGCAACACCCCCACTCCCGCCCGCAGCAGCACGCATCTTGCTCGCGTAACTCTGCGGGCAGGAGCGGAAAGTGTGCCCCGGCGCACCACAGAGGTTGCACCGCACCGCTTGGGTGCAGCGCTCCCTCAAATGTCCCAACTCGCCACACTGGGTGCAGATACTCGCTGTACACCCAGTAATCAAGTGGCCAAGTTGACCGCATCGGCGGCATAATTTCGGCTGTCCCGCGTAAAAGACTTGGCCTCGGTCCATCCCAACCATTATTCCATTAGGGATATGGGTGGCCGTGCCGTCCTGCCTCGTCCGCAGCTTTACCCGGAACTGCCGAGAACCGGTCCAAATACCGAGGCTGTTCCGGACGAGCCGTACTGGGCCTCGGATGTCCGCGTATCGACTGAGCCAAACCTTGACATCATAGTCACTCACGCCTTCGTTGTACAGGTGGACGGTCACGACTCTCTCCTGTGTTTCTGAGAGAGCCTCGACCGCCCAGTCTGCCAGTTTCCCAGCAGACCGAGCGGTAGCCCACCGGCGCCAGAACTCGGCAAGTCCCTGCCCTGTTTGAAAGGACACGTCGAAGCCACGGGCGAGGGAGATCAGGCAGAAAAAGTCAACAGCCTTGAACCCCAGCACACCCAACAATACATCTTTACCGAATTTATCTCCAGCCGGCACACTGCAAGCCACATCAACCAACCGAAACCAGACACAATTATGGCGCCTGCTCGCCATGCCGGGGTTCTAGGAGGGGCGGAGGACAACACTCGGGGTGGGGGGGGGGGGGGGAGGGAGGGAGGGACGGGAGACGAAGGGGGGGCACAAGACTCCCCCCTGTCTGGTGGGCAACGCCCCCCAAACAGGAGGAAGATGGGGGAAAGCAGGGAGGGAAAAACGAACGAAAATGCAGGACAAACAGGCAATAATCAAAGCAATAAGTAAATAATAAGAAATGCAAACACAGCAAAACACAGGAAACGAAAACACCGGCAAAGGAGAACAGAACTGGTTCACTATAGCCGACGTATCCGGGTCCACAGCACCAAACGAACACGCCTGTCACGTTTGGTTGTTCAGACACAAACAAGTCAACAAGATGGCGGGCCAACGGACTGCCGTTTATTCGTCATGGTGTCGTGAACATGCCGTAAACCATGACGTGAACATAACGTCATGATGTAATGCGTTACGTTACAACCATGTCGTAAACCATGACGTGAACATAACGTTATGATATAATGCGTTATGTCGCAAGTCCCTCCTCCTGCTATACCTATAGTCGATTTAATTGATTTCCTTCCTTAAAAAAGTACACCGATGGACAAAGGTCTGTTTCAAATTCAAGGAAAACCTTGGGCCCTTTGGGGATTGTCATGTTGATGCATTCTATGCGTTTATTCTTTATCGCAATGGAATTTCGAACAGGGCCATGGTGCCTCGATCCACTCACAAGCGCTTGTATGGAAGTGTGTGTGTGTGTGTGTGTGTGTGTGTGTGTGTGTGTGTGTGTGTGTGTGTGTGTGTGTGTGTGTGTGTGTGTGTGTGTGTGTGTGTGTGTCCAACTTAAAATCGGAAATGGTATTTTACCCCCATGAAATTATGTGCCCTTGGCCAATGGGTGTACGCCATAAACGCTACTGGTCATTGGGTTCATTAACAGAGGGTAGAGCTCAAAGCTCAGCTGTGTAAGGGATGTTGTGGTGTATCACTTTCTGGAAGCGCAGCTGGGGGGTGTGTGCACAGTCATCCAGCAAAATATTAGCTTTGTACCCCCCACAACCATCCCTACCCTCTCTTCCACCTCCCCTCCCTTTCTTCATATTCCCATCATAAAGCGACTCTGCTTTGCCCCGCGACGCAGGGTACCTTTGCTACTTACAACCTTTTAGGTTTACTAGGGCATTGCCCGTACTATATCTATATCTAAATTATATCCCCCCCCTCTATTTACATGAAATGGTTTGGTCCAAAGCGAACCGGCTTGCGAGTACGGTGACAATCCCCCCCCCCCCTCTATTTACATGCAATGGTTTGGTCCAAAGCGAACGGCTTCCGGAGTTTGGTAAAGAAATCGCCATCGCGTGCACAAACGCGCAGGAAAGCGAATGAATCGCAAATTCGGTTTATTAGTTTTAAAACATAGTTTAACGCCAACATAGTTTGCAAACGTGAAATAAATGAATACGCTCTCAAATGTGCCATCGAGGCAGAGTGTGTCCTCCACGTTCGGCACACGCGATCGTTCGCTGCTCTCTGATTGTTGAATCGTTTTTTGACATAGCTCGGTAAGTAATTGTCCGATTAATATGAAACCTTTGAAAGGCACATCCTCGGGTCCCCAGCAATATACCTGGCAAGTTTAAAAGTATATCGGACCCGTGGTTGTCGAGAAACAGCGGTCACAGACAAACAGACGTACAAACGTACAGACGTACAGAGATTACTGAATTATAGATAGACTAGCAGAGGTACCCGGCTTTGCACGGGAGTGGGAGGAGGAGGGGAGGGGGAAGAGGAGGGGAGGGGAACGGGGGGGAGGGGGGAGGGGGAAGCGGGGGAGGAGGAGGGGAGGGGGAAGAGGAGGGGGGGGGAATG